>NC_138045.1:492630-899034 GCF_964106645.2 Podarcis pityusensis | reverse complement strand
GATCACTTTGTTTGGATCACAGAAGCAAATACAGGCTTTCTGGGCTGCATCAATAGGAGTATAGCATCTAGATCAAGGGAAGTAATAGTGCCACTGTATTCTGCTCTGGTCAGACCTCACCTGGAGTACTGTGTCCAGTTCTGGGCACCACAGTTCAAGAAGGCCATTGACAAACTGGAACGTGTCCAGAGGAGGGCAACCAAAATGGTCAAAGGCCTGGAAACGATGCCTTATGAGGAACGGCTAAGAGAGCTGGGCATGTTTAGCCTGGAGAAGAGGAGGTTAAGGGGTGATATGATAGCCATGTTCAAATATATAAAAGGATGTCACATAGAGGAGGGAGAAAGGTTGTTTTCTGCTGCTCCAGAGAAGCGGACACGGAGGAATGGATCCAAACTACAAGAAAGAAGATTCCACCTAAACATTAGGAAGAACTTCCTGACAGTAAGAGCTGTTCAACAGTGGAATTTGCTGCCAAGGAGTGTGGTGGAGTCTCCTTCTTTGGAGGTCTTTAAGCAGAGGCTTGACAACCATATGTCAGGAGTGCTCTGATGGTGTTTCCTGCTTGGCAGGGGGTTGGACTCGATGGCCCTTGTGGTCTCTTCCAACTCTATGATTCTATGATTCTATGATTCTATGATTCTATGATTCTATGATTCTATGATTCTATGATTCTATGATTCTATGATTCTATGATTCTATGATTCTATTCAAAGTTCCTGTTTAATGGCTAAAATTTGCCAGTTTTCAAGAATTCCACAGCAGGAAAGTTAGCAAGGAAGGGAGCAAACTAATATATTTCTCCTTAAACAAGAAAACATTAAAATAAATAATAATAATAATAATAATAATAATAATAATAATAAATAAATTTTATTTATATCCCGCCCTCCCCAGCCAAAGCTGGGCTCAGGGCTGCTAACAACAATCAAAATAATCCACCATTCTAAAAATGTTCATTATAAAATTAATTAAAATCAAATTGATGGCAACCATTAAGCAATATTCTGTGCATATTGCCAGAGGAGGGGGTCAGGCTGCGCCCTGACCAAAGGCCTGGTGGAACAGCTCTGTCTTGCAGGCCCTGCAGAAAGATGTGAAGTCCCGCAGGGCCCTAGTCTCTTGTGACAGAGCGTTCCACCAGATTGGAGCCACGGCCGAGAAAGCCCTGGCTCTAGTTGAGGCCAGCCTAACCTCTCTGTGGCCTGGGACCTTCAAGATGTTTTTATTTGAAGACCGTAAGTTTCTCTGTGGGGCATACCAGGAGAGGCGGTCCCGTAGGTACGAGGGTCCTAGGCCGTATAGGGCTTTAAAGGTTAAAACCAGCACCTTAAACCTGATCCTGTACTCCACCGGGAGCCAGTGCAGCTGGTATAGTACCGGATGAATATGATCTCGCAGCGAAGACCCCATAAGGAGTCTCGCCGCGGCATTCTGCACCCGCTGGAGTTTCTGGGTCAGTCTCAAGGGCAGCCCCACGTAGAGCGAGTTACAATAATCCAGTCTGGAGGTGACCGTCGCGTGGATCACAGTGGCTAGGTCAGGGCGAGAGAGGTAAGGAGCCAACTGCTTAGCTTGGCGGAGATGGAAAAATGCCGCCTTTGTTATAGCTGTAATCTGCGCCTCCATAGAGAGGGAGGTCTCGAAGATTACACCCAAACTCTTAACGGACGATGCTGGCACTAATTGCACCCCTGCAAGAGATGGGAGTTGCCCCCTCAATCCCATATCACCCCGTCCCAGCCAGAGGACCTCTGTCTTCGAAGGATTTAACTTCAACCGGCTCCCACGTAACCATCCAACCATAAAAAGGAGTACTCCTTAGCATGGCATGGTACAGAGCCAACAATATTCCCATTATTGTTTATTATTACTATTACCAAGACTCTTTTCAAAAATAGATTAGAGGTTTGGAAGAAACTCAGCTGACAAAGGAATTGTGAGAAGCAGAAAACTCCATCATTGTACCCATTATTTGCTTTAAAGGAAAACTAAGCACCTCTAAGTAATCATCAGGTATACTTTATTCATCAGCACTAACTATATATGAAGCATCCAAGTATGAAACTAAGGCATTAATAGTGGAAAAACTAACTCTAAGAGAATGGTTTTCAGGACTTTTTTTTTCCTCAGCCCAAATTTGCCTAAGTCTGCAGTCCAACAAATTCTCAGGATCGTTTTACAAACATTTACCTTTACTGCACACTCTTTATGGTTTCTTGCTCCAGTTCTTCCCACTGTAGCCCTCGCAGGAGAGGATCCTCTCGGTGTTTTTTGTGGGCTTTATCCTGCTGCATGGGTCCTCCTACCACCTCAAGAGGGCTCAGCTTTCACAATGGCAGAAGTGGCTCTTTTCAGGTGTAGCCTATCAGAAGGCAGAAGAGGCACATTTCCCAGATACACTCAGTAGAGGACCAGACCTCCTTGGACAGAGACCTTTTCCATGGCACAGGAGCGTCCTGGATAAAGCCTATTTGCACAGACATCTTTAACGCCTGCTTGGCCTTGTCAGTTAATAGCGCAGTTTACTTTGCTACTGTTTACTTTGCTAAGGAAGCCTCCTGCTTGAAGAACTATGCCAAGGAAGCCAACGACAAACTGTTTGGTGTTGATGGGTCACTATTGGAGAGGTAGCTCAAAGCTTAGGTGGTGTACCCCCAGATTTTTGAAGAAAAATTCAGTGGTGCATCCCGGGGTATCAGCCCACGTGTAGTTCAGATTCTGCAGTTTGATTGCACCCACATGGCAGAAAATGCATCGTGCTCTGTGTCAGAGCTGGCCTACACCTCCTTGCAGGCATGTCTTAAGCTTTAAGACCATGGGCCTCCAACCATTTAGGCCATATGACCAAGGAAGGCAACTGTCCAACTGCAGCAGCCCCATTTCCTTTGTAAAAGATGATGAGGAAACAAAAAGGTGAAGAAATAAGAAAGCACAGATTTTTGAAGAAAAATTCAGTGGTGCATCCCGGGGTATCAGCCCATGTGTAGTTCAGAGTCTGCAGTTTGATTGCACCCAAATGGCAGAAAATGCAGAGTGCTCTGTCTCGGAGCTGGAAAATCAATAAAAAAAATTGAAAATCCCCCAAAAACATTGAATATCACATTTTCTTTAGGAAAACAAGGAGAAGGGGGGATTAACCCCATGCTCTGAAAAGGCTGCAAAACAAAGATCATGCATAAATTGTGCCTAAGGAAGGTTCTAAACAGCTGAGGGGTGTAGGTTGGTCCTGCTGCTAGTACCCTTCTGGCTTTTAAGAGCCGCAAAACTGCCGCAACAACCGCAACAAACAAGGGTTGTTTAAAAGATAGGGAATATAGAATGCAAAATGGCTGACAATTCAGACTGCCTGCTCTGGTCCAGTCCTGTACTGACAGTACCTTCCCAGAGTATGATATTGTGATGTTTCCTACATCTCAGCCGTTCAAACAGTGGCTTGGGTGGGTGGCACCAGTCGCAGATAAAGTGCCTTTGCCCGTGCAAGTGGGAGTTGGCCCCCTTCACACCTTTTGGACTTGGGAGCTTTCAGTGTGTTAAAAGGTCATTGTCCGCCTAGTCATAGGAGGCGATAGCAGTGGGGCAGCTACAAGAATTCTTGGAAAACACAGATGATTTAAATCCATGCCCATCTGGGTTCAATCCTGGCCGAAGAACTGAGTCAGTCTTGGTCGCCCTGATGGATGACCTTTGCAGACAGCTGCCTATGAAAATCTAAGGGTTATGAGAATCGGAGGCAGTGTATCTTTACTTAGTTGCTTCCATTTTAAGGGGGGAAGAGAAGCATGCATGTGTAAAAAACAATGTTGTCCAATGAAATTTGATATTGTGTCACACCAGGCCCACAGATGTTTGAAGAAAAATTCAGTGGCTTGGGTGGGTGGCACCAGTCACAGATAAAGTGCCTTTGCCCGTGCAAGTGGGAGTTGGCCCCCTTCACACGTTTTGGACTTGGGAGCTTTCAGTGTGTTAAAAAGTCATTGTCCGCCTAGTCATAGGAGGAAGGATGGAGGGAGTATTAAGGTTCTGCTTGCCCTCTGATGGTCAGATGACTTTCTGTTGAGATTTAGACTTTCAACCCACTTGAAATATACTCAGAGTCGAGAGTGGATTTCATGCTCTTTATTCAGCTCATGGTGGTGAGGAGGGAATGGAAGTCCCCTCAAAGTATCTGCTTTATATACATTATTTACACAATGGGCTGCACATGATTGGCTAATTCCGGAATTCTCCTGTAGGCCAATCAGGTTGTGGATTCACTTCTATCTGGAGCTGGATTGGGTGGCTCCTGCCAACCAATCATACTGCTGCATTGTTCTAGGACCAATCAGACTCCTGCAGTTTGGATCCTATTCAACTCAGTACATAACACCCCTCCCCTCTAAGTTCCAGTCCTGCCCGGGAGGTCGCATTCATAGTCCTCGAGGTACGCCGGCGGCCTACGTGTGCGTTGTGGCCTGGGGTGTTCCCTGGTCCGGGGTTCAGGTTCTGGCTTGTGTTCCAAGGATGCTGGCTGTGATGGGGCCGTTTGGTCTGGCGCAACCGGCTCGCTCAGTCGTGGTTCTTGTTCCGGTGTCTTTTTGGCCTCGCGTGTCCTCTCTGTATTTACTGATTCTGCCTCTCCTCCTGGCCCCTCCTGTTCTATGGGCCTCACTGCCCCACTGTTCCCTTGGGACTCCTCTGACCTGTCCTCCTCCTGGTTTTCTCCCGGGAATCGTCGCCATATCTGGTCGCAGTGGCAGCGCCAGCATCGCCCCCCATCCGTTAGCAGCTTGTACGACACGGGGCCAGTGACCCTGGTGACTGTGGCGGGTACCCATGCTGGGCCTGCCCCAAAATTCTTTGCGTACACTGGTTCCTGGGCCTCGAAGGTCCGGGGGTTCCTTCCTTCCCCCACCACTACCTCATCCTGAGCTCTATCGGGGTGAAGGCGGTCCAATCTGATTACAAGGCGCTGACCCATAAGTAGTTCAGCGGGGCTCTGGCCAGTCGTTGAGCTGGGTGTGCTGTGCTGTGCTAGAAGGAATGTGGCAAGGCGGTACTCCCAATCCCCTTGCGTCATGCGGCGAAGGGTGTCCTTGGTGGTCCGCACCATGCGTTCTGCTTGGCCATCGGTGGCAGGGTGGAATGGCGCCGAACGGATGTGGCGGATGGCGTTCTGCGCTGTGAAGGTTTGGAATTCTCCTGACGTAAATGCAGTCCCGTTGTCTGAGACGAGAGTGTCAGGGAGCCCGTGGGTTGCAAACAGCCTGCGTAGTACCCGGATGGCTGCGGACGTGGAAGTGGACGGTACCAGTGCGACTTCCAACCATTTGGTGTAGGAGTCCACCACTATGAAGAATGTTTTCCCCTGAAAGGGGCCAGCGAAGTCCACATGCAGGCGTGACCATGGTGCTCGGGCGGACTCCCATGACTGGACTGGGGCCCTTGGGGGATCTGGGCGGGATTCTTGGCAGGCCTGGCAGTGTTTGACCCAGGCCTCTATCTCTCCGTCGATCCCGGCCACCACACATAACTCCTGGCCAGGGCCTTCATTCTTACTACCCCTGGGTGTGTCTCATGTAGGGCTGTGAGGACCCTTTTGCGGAGGGGCTGGGGAACAACTACCCTGCTTCCCCATAACAGGCACCCCTTGTGGGCCGACAGTTCATGTTTGCGGGTTGTGTATCTGGCGAATTCTGGCCCAGGGCTGCTGCTGGGCCATCCCCTCCACACCCAGTCCAGGACCCGGGAGATGACCCTATCTTTCTTGGAATGGTGTGCAACTTCTTGCGCCTGAATGGGGCGGTCGGGAAGCAGCTCCAGGCTCATAACCTCTCATGCAGGTGCTGGGTCGGGGCCTGTTTCCGGTAGTGGTAGCCTGCTGAGGGCGTCCGCATGGCCCATCACCTTCCCAGGGCGGTGAATCAGTGCATACTGGTAGCTGGCAAGGAAAATTGACCACCTGAGGACGCGAGGAGACAGCACTTGGGGGGTCTGCTTTTCGGGGGCAAACAAGCCAAGCAACGGCTTGTGGTCAGTCACCACGGTAAAGGGAATTTTTTTACTCCCTTCACGATTGCCAGACCCTCCTTGTCGATTTGCGAGTAGTTCCGCTCGGTTGCGTTGAGTGTCTGGGAAAAGTATGCCACCGGTACCTCTCTTCCATCTGGGAGTTGGTGTCCCAGGACAGCGCCGATGCCATAGGGCGAGGCGTCGCATGCTAGCACCACCGGCAGCCTCTCGTTGAAGTGTGCCAAGACAGCGTTTGAGACAAGCAAGTCCTTGACTGCCTGGAATGCGGCCTCCTGGCACTGGCCCCACACCCAAGGGGCCCGCTTGTCCAGGAGTCTGTGTAGGGGCTCCGCTACCGCTGCCTTGTGGGGAAGGAAGGAATGGTAAAAGTTCAATAGTCCCAAGAAGGCCTGAAGTTCAGTCTTGCTCTTGGGCGCTGGGGCATCACAAATGGCCCGTACCTTGTCCCCAGTCGGGTGGACCCCTTCTGCGTCCACCATAAATCCCAGAAAGTCCACCTGAGGCACTCCTAGTAGACATTTTTCCCGCTTCACCTTGAGACCCGCCGTCTGGAAACAGTGCAGAACGGTGCGGAGGCGGTCCTCAAACTCCTCTGGTGTGGGCCCGGCAATCAACACATCATCGCAGAAGGGGGTGACGCCAGGAATCCCTTTAAGGAGAGAGTCCATTAGATTCTGGAATATGCCTGGTGCCATGCTGACACCGAATTGCAGCCGCTTTACCCTGAACGCTCCTCTGTGCATCACAATTGTCTGTGCCTCTGCTGTGGCCTCATCTACTGGCAGCTGTTGATATGCTTGGGCCAAGTCCAGCTTGCCAAAATTTTTTGACCCAGCCAGGGTGGCAAGGACATGGCTGACCACTGGCACTGGGTATGCGTGGGCCGTGAGGGCCTTGTTTATGGTACATTTGTAGTCTGCGCAGATGCGGACCGAACCATTAGGCTTGACGGGTGTGACGATTGGGGTTTCCCAGGGGGCATTAGGCACCGGCTCCAGCACTCCCTGCTCCACGAGCTGGTCCAATTCCTCGTCTATACGAGGTTTCAGGGCAAACGGGACCCGGCGGGCCTTGAGCCTGACAGGTCGTACTGCGGGATCAAGCTGTAGAGCAATGGGGGGGGGGGCCCGTATACTGTCCCAATTTCCCATCAAAAACCCCTGGAAATTCCTTGCATATGGCATCCATGTCCACTTGTAAGCTAGTGTGGTTCACCCCGGTGACGGCTAGCCCCAGTGGTCCAAACCATGCCAATCCCAGTAAGCTAATGTAGGGGCCCTTGACCACAAGCAAGTCCAGTTGCCGCGTCCGCCCTCTATATTGCACCCTGAAGGTCCCCACCCCCATTGTGGGGACCTTACGTTTCTGGAAGTCCCGGAGGGTGAATTGGGCCGGCCTGAGTTTGGGACCCCCACTAGGACACAGTTTCTTTAAGGTCCTTGCCGAGATTATGGATAGAGTTGAACCCGTGTCAAGCTCCATGCGGCACGGGGCCCCCTCTATCTGTACCTCTACATAAATTTTCTCTACATTGGGGTGGGGCAACTGGTATACCTGGAAGTCTGTGAGCTCCGTCGAGTTGCCTTGGTGCGTTGGGCCCCGGGACCTGGGGCTCTTGGATCGGTCATCTGATGCCTGGCGTCGGGTGGGCCGAGCCCGACACACCCGGGCGATGTGTCCCAATTTTCCGCACTGCCTGCACTCTGCGTTGCAGAAACGGCAGGTCCTCCTCTCGTGACTCTCCCCGCAGCTTGCGCAGTTCCCTCCTTCTCGTCGAGGCAGCTGTGGTCTGTGCGCTGCTTGAGTGCGCTGCTGTACTCGGTGCACCTCCTCCCTGTCAGATCCTGAGTCGTCGGTGAGGTCTTCGTGGTGGACCCTCGGTTGGGACGGCAGGCTTGGTCGTGCCTCTTGCGTCGACCTCTCGGCAGCTTCTGTTGCCAGGGCCTCCTCCAGGGCGACCTGGAATGTTAGGTCCTTCTTAGCGTAGAGGCGTCGTTGCAGCTTCTCATCCTTCAGGCCACCGACGAGGCGGTCACGAAGCATGTTCTCCAATTCTGAGAAGTTGCAGAACCGGGCAGCTTGGCGGAGAGAGGTCACAAACCCAGTTATGGTTTCCCCAGGGGCTTGCCGCTTTGCGTAGAAGGCATTTCGACGAGCCACCACTCAGGGCTGCGGCGAAAAGTGCCCCTTCAGCCGTTCCATTATTGTTTTGTATGGAACAGTAGCGACGTCTTCAGGCACAAGGAGAGCCCGGGCGATTTCAAACGTCTCCTCTCCGCAGACGCTGAAGAATATCGCCCTCTTCTTGGCATCTTCTTCATCGGTGACCCCTTTGGCTTCTAGGAGGAAGGTGAAACGGGAGGCATACTGTCAGAGCTGGCTCCAGGTCCCAGCTCACAGAGGACCAACGCTAGCCGGCAGTAATGTACAAAAGTCTTTATTGAAGTACAGTCTCCATTTTCAAGCCGCAGCGCCCCAGCTCTACGTCTAGGGGTTAGATCGGCGAAGCTCCATCTGAGTCTCCGCCCCCTGTACACCAGTTTAAGATTCTAGCCTTACTCCACCTCTTCCGTCTCTCCTTTCTCCTCTGGGTCCTGCTACCCCCCGGGGTCCCTTCCTTCCTGGATTCTTCTGACGCTGACGTTGACCCCCCTGACTCCTCCCCCTCTTTTTGGCGGGCTTTGGGACCTGGCTCCCTATCCGGGCTGCCAACTGCGCCGCCCTCCTGTACATTTGAACTTGGCGCGCGCGCCCAGCCTTCAACCTTCCTCTCGACCGTTTCCTCGCTCCCCGATGGAGGCGTGGCCAATCCTGACTCATGTCCTCCCACTGGCAGTGCGCCGCCTGATCCCGATGCCTGGGACTCCTCCCCCCTACTGCACTCTGGTGTGGACGCTGGTCCTGATTTCCAACTGCTGCTCTCTGAGTCCCCTCTGGCCCCTTCTTCCTGGGGTGTACCCCTAGGCACCCCCCTTGCTCTGACCATGGGAGCCCCTTTCTGTGAATCTTCCGATTCGCTGGAAAGACTCAGAGACCTCGGACCGCTGTCATCGCTAACATTTCCTTCGGACTCCTCCCCCTCGCTCTCTATTTCCTCCCTTTCCTGTGCCTCTGCTCCTGAACCCCTGACATCCATCCCCCCCTCGAAGCCCCCCCTTCCCCCCTCCCCTCCTTCAGGTGTGGGTACTGGGTGCTCCGTCGTTGTGGGGGTGAGTGCCGGATACAGTTCGTCCCCCGTGGCGTGCATCCAGCCGGATAAGTCCGGCTCGTCCTCCGTGCTCTCGCCGACCTCAATTTCCTCTGCTTCCATCTCTTTGCCGCCGTGCTCGAACCCAAGGTCCTCCCCCAACACGTCCATGTCCGTCTCTCCCCCGGTCTCCTCCGGGGACGTTGCCTGCCAAGGACCCCCCAGCCACTTCCTGCGCCACTGCTCCTCTGGTCGATCGTCCCACCAATAGGAACGGTCTGAGGCAGACCCCGAGGGTGATCCCTCCGGGGAACGTGTTTCTAGTGCCGGTTCCTCGTCCGAGGTGAACCCCTGGAATGTGCTGGCTGAAAATGTGGGTGTGAAAAGCCAGTCGTCGAAATACTCGGCTGGCATGGGCCTGTGTGGGAAAAGGGCATGAAACTCGTCCTTGAGAAGAGGTTCGTCCAAGGCATAGTCTGGCACCCAACTGTTGGCGCTGGCCGGGGCACCTTCTCTGGCGAGAAGATATTCTACTCCCTCTTCCCCCCATCTCGAGTCTAAAATCTCTGTGACCTCGTTGACGGGTTCCCGCCTTGGCGACCCCCCCCTTGTGGGCGTCTCCCTGAACGGGTCTGGTGCCGTGCCTGGCTCCTGAAATCTATGAGGTGCTTTGTAGGGCGTGAGCACTGATCTATGGAAAACTGGGTGCATTCTGGATCCCTCCGGCAGTGTCAACCGGAAGGCCACTGGATTGACCTGTGCCTCGACTTGGTAAGGTCCTAGCTGCTTATGCCCTAGCTTCTTCTTCGCTAACGATCTGGCCGGCACTGCCTGGGCTGCTAACCAAACCCAGTCTCCCACCTGTATGTCTTCCCCAACCCTTCTGTGCTTGTCAGCCTGCAGTTTGTATGCGTGCTTTGCTAGTTCTAACTGCCTCCGAAGCTGTTCGTGAACCTCCTGCAACTCTGATGCTAAGGCTTCCGCTGCCTGTGGCTCCCCCTCCCCCGCTCTCGCTAATCCCGGGAAGGTTCTGGGATGCCTCCCGTTGTTGGCGAAGAACGGTGTCACCCCCGTGGACACGTGCTTCGTGTTGTTGTAGGCGAACTCAGCGAGCGGCAGGTAGTCCACCCATGTTGCCGGCTGCTGATTGGCGTAGCATCGCAGGTACTGCTGCATGATGGCGTTGACTCGCTCCGCTTGTCCGTTCGTCTGCGGGTGTCTCGCCGACGCTAGGTTGATCTTGACGTTCAGGAAACCCATCAGCTTCTGCCAGAAGTTCGAGATGAACTGTCGCCCCCGGTCGGACAGGATAGACCGTGGCAGACCGTGAACCCTGAACACGTGGTCTATGAACAGTTTGGCGGTCTGTTCCGCCGTGGCCACCTTCGCGCACGGAATGAAGTGGGCCATTTTGGTGAACATGTCCACCACCACTAGCACTGCCGTCTTGCCCCTCGAGCTGGGTAGATCCGTGACAAAGTCCAGGGCCACCCTCTCCCACGGTTCGAGCGGTGTCTGCAGCGGTTCGAGCAGTCCCGCCGGCGGTTTGTGCACTGACTTGGCCCTTTGGCAGGTGTCGCACCTCGAGACGTAATCCGCGACTTCCCCCCGCATCTTGGGCCACCAAAAATCTCTGGCTACTAATTCTACCGTCTTCTCTTTGCCAAAGTGCCCGGCGGTGGGTGCGTCGTGCAACTGCTGCAGTACTTTCGCGCGGAGGTCGTCTCCCGGTACGTAGAGGGCCCCTCTGCGGATGAGCAATCCGTCGCGTATCTGGAACTCGTCGTCCTCCGCCGTGCCCCTGTGCACCTCCTCCATCTTGGCTTGTGCGAAGGGGTCCTCCTGCAGTGCTCGACGTACAGCATCCAGGTCCACGGTTGCTGAAGCGCACGCCCACGCTTTCGGTGCGAAAATGTGCTTGGCCGCCGCTGGTGCCGCCTCCTCGAGGTATTGCGGCTTTCTGGACAGTGCATCCGCCATGATGTTGTTGTCGCCTGGGATGTACTCTATCCTGAAGTCGAAATCCGCAAAGAACTCCGCCCATCGTATGTGCCTCTGGTTCAGGAACCTTGCCGTGCGCCAGTACTCCAGGTTTTTATGGTCCGTGCGGACCTGCACTGTGTGTTTGGCTCCAATGAGGAAGTGCCGCCACGCCTTGAATGCTGCATGAATGGCCAGCAACTCCCTGTCCCAGATGGTGTAGTTCTGCTCTGACTTGCTGAGCTTCCTGGAGTAGAAGGCACACGGTCTCCAGTCCCCATGCGGGTCTTGCTGCAACAGTACTGCTCCCACGGCTCTGTCTGAGGCGTCCGTTTCAACCCTCATCGGTCTGCTGGGATTCACATGCAGTAGCTGCTCTTCGGACGAGAAGAGACGCTTGAGTTTCTGAAAGGACTGCTCCGCTTGCTCCGTCCAGATAAACTTCTTCTTCTTGGAGCTGAGCGTGTCGGTAATGGCCGCCGTCTGCATCGCGAACCCCTTGATGAACTTGCGGTAAAAGTTGGCGAAACCGACAAACCGCTGGACCTCCTTCCGATTGCGCGGGCTCTTCCAGTCCAACACTGAGCGAACCTTGGCGCTGTCCATGGCGAGCCCCTTGTCCGACAACTTGTAGCCCAGGAAATCTACCTCCTTCATGTCGAACTGGCACTTCTCCAGCTTGGCGTACAGCCTGTGCTCCTGCAGTCTCTGCAGAACTTCCTTGACGTCTCCCTCGTGGGTCTCCTCTGATTCTGAAAATATCAGGATGTCGTCCAGGAAGCAGACGCATTTCTTGTAGAGGAGACCCGCCAATACGTGATGCATGAAGGCTTGAAAACAGTGGGAGCCATTTTGTAATCCAAAGGGCATAACTCTGTATTCATAGGTGCCCAGGGGCGTGAACATGGCAGTCTTCCATTCGTCGCCCTCCCGTAGGCGAATCAGGTTGTACGCCCCTCGCAGATCCAACTTTGTGAAAACGCGTCCTTTCCTCACCGTTGCGAGCAGGTCATCTATCTTGGGCATGGGAAAGGCTGTGGGCTTGGTTTTCGAGTTCAAAATTCTATAGTCCACCACAAGCCTTTTTTGGGGCGTGTCCTTCTTCTTCACAAAGAATACAGGACTGCCCCCCACTGCCTTCGACTCCTGGATGAAACCGCGCTTCAAGTTGAGGTCTATGAACTCCCTGAGTTCCTGCAGCTCGTCTTCAGACATGGAATACAGTTTCCCGGTTGGCAGCGTCGCCCCTGGCAGGAGGTCAATCTTGCAGTCATAGGACCTGTGGGGAGGCAGCTTGTCCGCTTCCTTCTCGCAGAAAACCTCCAAAAACGCTGCGTACTTGAGTGGCACTGCTTGCAGCGTGCCTAATTGTAGCTGCGGGTCATCCTCTTCCCCTTCCGGGCTAGGCAGAATGCAATGTTCCGCACAGTATGAGGAGCCGAAGGTCAGTTGTCGCTGGTACCACGCCAATGCTGGGCTGTGCCTGTGCAGCCAACTCATGCCTAATACTATAGGCGTGTCCGACAGTTGGGTGACATTGAAGCTGATGACTTCTCGGTGATTCCCAATTTGCATCACCATCGGAGGCGTTTGCTGCACCACCTGCCCCCCCAGCAATTCCCTGCCATCCACCGTGACAACCTTCAGAGGCAGCGTGGCTGGCAGGAGTGCTATGTTGTGCTCTTGAATGAAATCCAGTCCTATGAAGTCTGCGTTACTACCAGAGTCAATGGTAATCGGCACTTCCATAGTGAGTCCATTGGGTAGTTGGAGCGATGCTGTGAGCTGCACCACTGGTTTGGGCGGGAGGGGGTCTGTGGGCTGCAAAAGCTCTGGGGACGGCTTCATTGACTTGTCTGGCTGGGCCCCAGTGCCTCTTCCTCCAGCCAGACTCTGTCGTTTCCCTGCTGTGGTTCTCTCTGCTGAGTTGCGTCTGTTACTGTTGCTGAGGCTGCAGTGTGCTTGTGGAGCCTCTGGGGACACTCTTTCGCCATGTGCTGAGCACTGTCGCAGATGTAGCACTTCCTGTTTCCTCTAGGAGGCTTCGCTTTGACTGCTCCCGGTGTTAGGGCTCTGGTTGCTGACTGAGCCCTGGCGCCTCCAATCTCCATCGGTTCCTCTCCCCCTCCCTGCGGAGGTGTGGATTGCGCACGCGCTGCATCCTTGGGAAAGAGGGGAGGTGCTCTCACTGGCGTACGTCCCCAACGTCCTTCTTCTTTGTTCCATGGACGTTCTTCCAGACGCACCCCAATTTGCAGCGCCCGCCGGACAACCTCCTGAGTGCTCTTTGGTCTCTCCCCCCCTTGCAATCTCATCTTTCACATTTGCATTCAAGCCTTCCCAAAAAAGGTCTCTGGCTGGGGCAGAATCCTTCTCCCATCCCAGCGCATGGACTAATGCAAAAAAGCGGGAATGGTACTGCCTTACACTGGCTCTGCCTTGTTTGAGCCCATGTATGTCTTTTCTGGCGATATCAATGTCTATATTTGATAAAAAACACGAATCCATCGCTTTAATGAATGCATCCGCATTTTGGAGCGCCGGATCCTTATCTCTCCACAGATTGCGCAGCCACGCTTTAGCTTCCCCATGCAAATGGGACAAGATAAACCCCACCTTCTCTTGCTCATCTCTAAAGTCTTTATCCAGCAGTTCCAGCGCAAACAGCACGTCTGCTCGGAAGTTAGGGTACTGCTGCAAATTCCCATCGAAATGAGATACCAGGCTGCCTCCTCTTTTCCCCAGCCCAATCCCCTCTGATTTGGGTCCCGGTTGCCCCTGCTTAGCAAGCACTTCCAACCTGGCTTGGAGATCCCTGCAGGCGGCAGCCGCTTCCTCTTCCCTTTTCCTGGATGCGAGTACCTCCGCGTTGAGTTGTGTCACTGCATCTTGCAGGGCTGCTAGTTGCTGTTCTGTAGTCATCTTGCCTGACTTTTGTGAGCTCGCGAAGCACCAATCTTCTTCCCTCACTGCGTCCACTCACGTTACGAGGTTTTTGGTGCAAAACTTTTAGAGATGGAGCTTTCTGTCAGAGCTGGCTCCAGGTCCCAGCTCACAGAGGACCAACGCTAGCCGGCAGTAATGTACAAAAGTCTTTATTGAAGTACAGTTTCCATTTTCAAGCCGCAGCGCCCCAGCTCTACGTCTAGGGGTTAGATCGGCGAAGCTCCATCTGAGTCTCCGCCCCCTGTACACCAGTTTAAGATTCTAGCCTTACTCCACCTCTTCCGTCTCTCCTTTCTCCTCTGGGTCCTGCTACCCCCCGGGGTCCCTTCCTTCCTGGATTCTTCTGACGCTGACGTTGACCCCCCTGACTCCTCCCCCTCTTTTCGGCGGGCTTTGGGACCTGGCTCCCTATCCGGGCTGCCAACTGCGCCGCCCTCCTGTACATTTGAACTTGGCGCGCGCGCCCAGCCTTCAACCTTCCTCTCGACCGTTTCCTCGCTCCCCGATGGAGGCGTGGCCAATCCTGACTCATGTCCTCCCACTGGCAGTGCGCCGCCTGATCCCGATGCCTGGGACTCCTCCCCCCTACTGCACTCTGGTGTGGACGCTGGTCCTGATTTCCAACTGCTGCTCTCTGAGTCCCCTCTGGCCCCTTCTTCCTGGGGTGTACCCCTAGGCACCCCCCTTGCTCTGACCATGGGAGCCCCTTTCTGTGAATCTTCCGATTCGCTGGAAAGACTCAGAGACCTCGGACCGCTGTCATCGCTAACATTTCCTTCGGACTCCTCCCCCTCGCTCTCTATTTCCTCCCTTTCCTGTGCCTCTGCTCCTGAACCCCTGACAATATGTGTCAGAGTTGCTTCCAGATCCTAGCTCACAGAGGATCACGCTAGCCAGCGATCATTAAATAAAAGTCTTTATTGAGTTACAGTTTCCATTCTCAAGCTGCTGCGTGCAACCCTACGTCTAATGGTTAGATCGGCGAAGCCCCATCTGAGTCTCCGCCCCTTGTACACCAACTTAATATCCTAGCCTTGCTCCACCTTTTCCGCCTGACTGTTCTTCTCTGGGTCCCTCTGCCCCCCGGGGTCTCTTCTTTCCGGGATTCCTCTGACGCTGACGCTGACCCCCCTGACTCTTCTCCCTCCTTTCGGCGGGCTTTAGGACCTGGCTCCCTTTCCGGGCTGCCTACTGCGCCACCTTCCTGTGCATTTGAACTTGTCGCGCGCGCCCAACCTTCCACCTTCCGTCTGACCGTTTCTTCGCTCCCCGATGGAGGTGTGGCCACTCCTGACTCGTGCCCTCCCCCCTGTTGTGAGCTGCCAGCGCTTGATCCCTGGCGCCCTTCCTCTTCCCTGCTCTCTGGCGGTGACGCTGGTCCCGATTTCCAACTGCTCCCCTCTGAGTCCCCTCTGGCTCTATCTTCCTGGGGTGTCCCCCTAGGCTCCCCCCTTGCCCTGGCCACTGGTGCTCCTTTCTGTGAATCTTCTGATTCACTGGAAAGACTCGGAGATCTCGGGTCGTCGTCATCACTCATCTTTTCTTCTGCCTCCTCCCCCTCGCTCTCTGTTTCCTCCCTTGCCCTTGCCTCTGCTCCTGAACCCCTGACAATATGTATTAAGGTTTCAATAAAAGATTAAACAGAAAAACATAACAGAAAAATACACAATTCATAGATACACAATACATAATCCAAAAAAGAACAAAAAAGAACAAAAAACAAAAGACAAAAAAGAAGAAGAACAGTTAAAAACAATATCACCTTTTCATTTCCATCTTTAAATTTACTTATTTTCTGGACCTCCTCATACCTCCCTCTTTTGTATTCCAGTTCAAATTGTTTGTCCAGCAATTTCTTTCCCTCTTTTTTAATCCCAATCTTTGATCTTAATATAATATAACATTAAAATTTTACCTCTTAAAAACCAAATTTCCATTTCCTTAAACTTCTTTAATCCTAATCCTTAATCTTAGTCTATCTATAACTTTGAATCCTGTACAGCTGGAAACCACTTATTTTCAATCCAACATCCCTCTAACATTCTTTAATTTTGCAGTGTTTCTGTAAATAGTCTTTGAATTTCTTCCAATCTTCCTCCACCGACTCTTCTCCCTGGTCACGGATTCTACTAGTCATTTCCGCCAGTTCCATATAGTTTCATCTGCCATTCCTCCAGTGTGGGGAGTTCTTGTGTCTTCCAGTACTTTGCAATGAGTATTCTTGCTGCTGTTGTTGCATACATAAAGAAAGCTCTATCCTTTTTTATCACCATTTGGCCGACCATGCCCAGGAGAAAGGCATCTGGTTTCTTGGGGAAGGTATATTTGAATACCTTTTTCAATTCATTATATATCATTTCCCAGAAAGCCTTAATTTTTGGGCACGTCCACCAAAGGTGAAAGAATGTACCTTCAGTTTCTTTACATTTCCAACATTTATTATCGGGCAAATGGTAGATTTTTGCAAGCTTGACTGGGGTTATGTACCACCTGTATATCATTTTCATAATATTCTCTCTTAAGGCATTACATGCCGTAAATTTCATACCTGTGGTCCACAACTGTTCCCAGTCAGCGAACATAATGTTGTGTCCAACATCTTGTGCCCATTTAATCATAGCCGATTTTACCGTTTCATCCTGAGTGTTCCATTTCAGCAGCAAGTTATACATTCTTGACAAATTCTTAGTTTTGGGTTCTAACAGTTCAGTTTCTAATTTTGATTTTTCCACCTGGAAGCCAATTTTCTTGTCCAATTTAAATGCCTCCATTATCTGAAAATAATGAAGCCAGTCTCGCACTTTGTTTTTTAGTTTTTCAAAGCTCTGCAGTTTCAGTCTATCTCCATCTTGTTCCAAAATTTCCCAATATTTCGGCCATTTGACCTCCATATTGAGCTTTTTCAAGGCTTTCGCTTCCATTGGTGACAGCCACCTTGGGGTTTTGTTTTCTAATAAATCCTTATATCTTATCCAAACATTAAACAGCGCTTTCCTGACAATATGGTTTTTAAATACTTTATGTGCTTTGACCTTATCATACCATAGATATGCATGCCATCCAAATACATTGTTAAAACCTTCTAGGTCCAAAATGTCAGTGTTTTCAAGAAGTAGCCATTCTTTCAACCAGCAAAAAGCTGCTGATTCATAGTAAAGTTTGAGGTCTGGCAGGGCAAAACCACCTCTTTCCTTTGCATCAGTTAGTATTTTAAATTTTATTCTGGGCTTCTTGCCCTGCCAGACAAATCTAGAAATATCTTTCTGCCACCTCTTGAAACAATCCATTCTGTCCACAATTTGCAGAGTTTGAAACAAAAACAACATTCTAGGCAATATGTGATGAGTATGAGTTACTCGTGCGTAAACTGGTGCCTCTCTAGGCTAATTTGCCTTGTTAAACCTTTCTGACTGCACAGCCCTTTCTAATTGTGACTGCATCAGTCACTGGCAGAATCCGTCAGTGGGCATTTCTTGAACCTCTTCCAACATAAAAGTTGTCTGACACCCAGTCTCCTCCTCCTCTCACTGCGCGGGAGTCTTCTGCGCAGGGAGGCCGTGGGTAGCGGAGGACCTCACTGAGTTCCAGTGAAGAGTCCTGGAGCCCTCTCTCCGATTCCCCCATCTGCCCACCTTTATCCCTGGTGTTGCGCTTAAATGCTTCCCCCTCCACTGAGCTATTTCTCCCCCTGCTGCTGGGTCCTTCTCCAGCATCATCTAGGAGTCTCCCCTTCGCCTCTCGCTCCGATGTCAGTTCCCTGACATCCACCTCCCCCCCAGAATCCCCTCCACCCCTGGACCGACCTGTGGGACCAACTTCGTCCCCTTCGTCGGCCGACGAGGCGGGGAACACCCGGAAGGAACTGTCACCATCTTCTGTGGATTCGAAACCCGCTTCCCACCCGCTCTTACACCTGGCAACGGGGTGGTCCTCCCAGTCTGATTCTTCTTCCTCCGAAATCTCTCCTCCCTCCTCCTCAGAGTCAGAAAATCCCTCAAAAACCTCTTCATCATCGGTGGTTCCAAATTGCTCCTCCCAGAATCTCTCCAGGGGTTTGGGTTTGTCCGGGAACCGGCGGTGGAATACCTCCACCAGATACCTGTCCTCGACGGCTTCCGTGGGGACCCACGTGTTTTCGGACCTGGGTTCCCCTTCCCACGCTACCAAATACTCCACCCGGCGCCCTTGCCACCTTGAGTCCAGTATTTCCGTGGCCCTGTGATGGTGTTCCCTTTCTTCTACCTGCGGGGGTGTGGTGACTTCTCCCTCTTGCCCCTGGAATTCCCGCCCTTCCCTATGCGGTGAGAGCAGGGACCTGCGGAAAACCGGGTGTATTTTCATGCTATCAGGCAACTTGAGCTTAAATGCCACGGGATTAACTTGCTGTGTTACCTCAAAAGGTCCCAGCCGTCTGGGCTGCAACTTCTTGCACCCCCCTTTGAAAGGTAGCCCTTGGGTGGACAACCACACCCTGTCCCCCACCCGTATGGTCTCCCCTTCCCTGCGGTGCTTGTCTGCCTGCCTCTTGTAAGTTTCCTTGGCCCGCTCCAAGTTCATCTTAAGTTGCTGGTGTAGGGCCTCCATTTCTTCCACAAACTGCTCTGCAGCGGGTACGCTCCTGCTTTCCTCCCCACTCCCCGGGAAGGCCCTGGGATGACACCCATGGTTGGCCATGAATGGGCTCATTCCCGTGGACACGTGTTCCGCGTTGTTGTACGCGAATTCAGCCAGCGCTAGTTTTTCTACCCAATCGTTCTGCCTTTCGCTGACGTAGCAGCGTAGGTATTGCTGGAGTATACTGTTTGCTCTTTCTGCTTGCCCGTTGGTCTCCGGGTGTCTCGCCGTCGAGAAACCCACCTCCACCTGCAGCAAGCTCATGAGCTTCCTCCAGAACCGGGAAGTAAATTGTTTTCCGCGATCGGAGATAACCCTCAAGGGGGCGCCATGCAGCCGGAATATGTGCTCCACAAACAACTGGGCTGTTTCCTCTGCCGTTACAGCATGTGAGCAAGCTATAAAATGGCACATTTTTGTCAGTAGGTCGACCACTACCATGACTGCTGTCTTTCCCCGGGACTTGGGCAAATCTGTCATAAAATCAATGGATACCACCTCCCAGGGTTTTCCCGGTGTGGGTAAGGGTTCCAGTAATCCTGCGGGGGCAGCCCGCTCCCCCTTTGCCCTTTGGCAGCGGTCGCACCCCCGTACATATTCCCGTACATCCTCCCTCACCCTGGGCCACCAGAACTGCCTGGTCACAAGCATCATGGTTTTGTGCTGTCCAAAGTGCCCTGCTGTGGGGTTGTCGTGGAGTTGTTTGAGTACCTTTCCCCTCAGGGTCTCCCCCGGTACGTACAGCGCTCCCCTATAGTACAGTACCCCTTCCTTCTCCTCAAACCCTTCTTGGGTCCCTCTTCCGTCTCGTAGTTCCCGGATTTTAGTTTGCGCGAACACGTCGTTTCTGGTCAGCCCGGCTAGTTCTCGTTTCCCCACCAAAGTTCCCCCACACACCCATCGGTCCTCTGGAATCACGTGTCGTTTCTCCGGCGGCCCCTCTCCTTCCAGGTACTCCGGTTTACGCGAGAGAGCGTCTGCTCTTACGTTTTCCTCTCCGGGCACGTATCGGATTTCAAAGAAAAACTTGGAGAACTCCTGTGCCCATCGAATCTGCCTCTGGTTGAGTACTCGTGCGGTTCTCCAGTACTCCAAGTTCTTGTGATCTGTGCAAACCTGGATCTGTTGTTGCGCCCCTATCAGTAGATGGCGCCAACGACGAAAGGCCGCGTAGATCGGCAGCAGTTCGCGGTCATACACTGTATAGTTTTGCTCCGACTTGCTCAGTTTTCTCGAGAAAAAGGCACACGGTTTCCATTCCTGCTTGCCCCTCCCTGGCTGCAAAAGGACCGCCCCTACGGCTCTGTCGGACGCGTCGGTCTCTAGCCTCAGGGGTTTCTCCAGATCTACGTGCAGGAGTTGCTCTTCCGATGCGAACGCCTTCTTCAGTTTTTCGAAGGATTGCTGGGCCTCTTCTGTCCACACAAACTTCTTTTTGCTACTGAGACAATCCGTGATGGGCGCTGTCAAGTGGGCGAAGTTCTTGATGAACTTCCTGTAGAAGTTGCTGAACCCTAGGAACCTCTGTACGTCCTTCCGTGTTTTGGGAGCCTTCCACTCCAGCACTGCCTGCACCTTGCTTGGGTCCATCGCTAAGTCTTTGTCAGACAACTTGTACCCCAGAAACTCGACTTCTCTGGCGTGAAACTGACATTTTTCCAGCTTGACCCACAACTGGTGCTTCTGCAGTCGTTGTAACACTTCCCTGACGTCTCTAACATGTTGCTCCTCGTTGTCCGAATAGATTAAGACGTCGTCCAAGAAGGCTACGCAGTTCTTGTACAGCAGAGACCCCAGCACGTGGTGCATGAAAGCTTGAAAACAGGCGGAGCCCGACTGTAATCCAAAAGGCATAACTAAGTACTCAAAGGCACCTAGGGGTGTGAACATTGTGGTTTTCCATTCGTCCCCCTCCCTCATCCTGATCAAATTGTATGCGCCCCTGAGGTCCAGCTTGGTAAAAATTTTGCCTTTCCTCACTCGCGTTAAAATGTCGTCAATCCTGGGCATTGGGAAGGTCACGGGTTCTGACACCAAATTGACAGCCCTATAGTCCACTACGAGCCTGGGTTTATTTGTGTCCTTTTTGTCCACAAAGAACACCGGACTGCCCCCCACCGCCTTTGATTCTCTTATGAAGCCTCTTTTCAGGTTCTTGTCAATAAATTCTCGCAACTCCTTCATCTCCCTGTCAGACATGGCATACAGCTTACCCACTGGCAGCTGAGCCCCCGGAAGCAAGTTGAACTGGCAGTCAAAGGGCCTATGGGGTGGCAGTCTATCTGCCTCCTTCTCGCTGAAGACCTCCCGCAGATCTGCATATTGCGGCGGCACCTCTCCCTTCCGCTCCACAACCATCCCAGCCACCCTGGCCACGCTCATCCTTGGGGTTGCTCCTCCTAGACAGTGTTCCAGGCAGTAAGCTGACTCAAAGGTGACTGTCCTCTGATGCCACGCCACCACTGGATCATGTTGTGCTAGCCAGCTCATCCCTAATATTATTGGGGGCCCTGCTAGTGAGGTGACGTGAAAGGCGATGGTCTCTGAGTGCCTGGACACCCTCATTCTCATTGGTGGGGTCTGGTGTGTCACTTCCCCTCCTAGAAGCTCCCTGCCATCAATGTGGTCACTTGCAAGGGAAAATCCAAAGGCAGTAAGTGGAGCTGGTGCTCTCATGCAAAGTCTTTGCTGAAGAAATTACATGAGCTGCCTGAATCCAGCATCCCTTTCACTTTGACTGGGTGCCCGTTCGGGAGTTCTAGACCACTTCGATGGCTATTGCCGCCTTGGGGGGGTCTGGTTGGGGCACTTTTACTGGTGGCTGGCCTGGCTGCTGTGCCCCTTGATTGGCAGCCAAGCGTTCCCGTTTCCCTGTTCCTGTTCCTTTACCACCTCCTCCTCACCCCCTGCAGTTCCCACCATTCCTTGCCAGGCCTTTCTTTGAGGGCAGGCTCTGGCAAAATGTCCTGGCTGCTGGCAAAGGAAACACTTCTTGGAGGTCTTCCAATCCTTTCCCTCCTTTTTGTGCCCTTCGCTGGCGCTTGAAACTTCCCGCGCGCGTGCCCCATCTATTTCCATTGGCTCTGCTGGCGGGGAAGGCTGCCTTGGTATTTCAGGAATGCGGTAGTCATGGCAACGTTGCTCTCTCCCTTCCCGCCTCTCCTGGGCCCGCGCTTCCTGCCGCACGCCAATCGCAAGCACAGCCTTGGTCAGCTGATCCATCCCCTGTGGGCGGGGTGCGCGGGAAAGTTCATCCTTAACCGTTGGGGACAACCCCTCCTCGATTAACATTTGTATGGGTTCGGAGTCCAGTTGCCACCCGAGGCGGTGAACTATCATGGCAAAGCGCGACCAGTAGTCCCTAACTGACTGGCTCCCCTGTTTACAGTTCATCAGTTCCCGCTTTGTCACACTTTTTTGTACATCACTGGAAAACATTGCGTCCATTGCTTGGAAGAATTTCCTCAGGTCCTGCATGGCAGCATTCTGCGTCGCCATAAGGGGCCTGACCCATTCCCTGGCCCCGTCCTGCAGGTGACCCACAATATATGCCACCCGCGCCGCGTCGTCTTCAAAATCGTCATACTGCAGTTCCAATGCGTATTCTATTTCCGTTCGAAACGCACTATATTCCTGCGCCTTCCCCCCAAATTTGTGCACCAGTCCCAGTACCTTCCTTGCTATGGGGGTGGGTCTGACTTGTGCATCTTGAGACCGCCTTTCGTCCAGCCGCGCCGTCAGAATGGCCACATGCTGCTCCAACTCTCGGTTCCTCTCCACCAGCGTTTGCCCTCCAGCTGCTCCCCCCTGGGTGCTGGCTTCTCCGGGTTTGCTCATGATGCTGCCTACCTGCTGCTGCGCACGAGCAACTTTCAGGGACTGATGGATTGCTGTGATGAGTATGAGTTACTCGTGCGTAAACTGGTGCCTCTCTAGGCTAATTTGCCTTGTTAAACCTTTCTGACTGCACAGCCCTTTCTAATTGTGACTGCATCAGTCACTGGCAGAATCCGTCAGTGGGCGTTTCTTGAACCTCTTCCAACATAAAAGTTGTCTGACACCCAGTCTCCTCCTCCTCTCACTGCGCGGGAGTCTTCTGCGCAGGGAGGGCGTGGGTAGCGGAGGACCTGTGCCCTCCTCACTGAGTTCCAGTGAAGAGTCCTGGAGCCCTCTTTCCGATTCCCCCATCTGCCCACCTTTATCCCTGGTGTTGCGCTTAAATGCTTCCCCCTCCACTGAGCTATTTCTCCCCCTGCTGCTGGGTCCTTCTCCAGCATCATCTAGGAGCCTCCCCTTCGCCTCTCGCTCCGATGTCAGTTCCCTGACACAATACATTCATTTTTATCGCAGCAATACGGCCCAGCAGTGAAAGCTTCAAATTTGACCAAATTTCTAAATCTTTTTTCACTTCAGCCCAACATTTTTCATAAATTCCCATTTTTTGCTGTCATGTTAATCCCCAGGTATTTAACTTTCTTAACCACTGTTAAACCTGTCTCATTCTGAAACCTCTCTCTTTCAATCGGTGTTAAATTTTTCTCTAAAACCTTAGTTTTTGACTTGTTCAATTTAAATCCTGCCACTTGACCAAATTCTTTTTTTTTTAAATAAATTTTTATTAATTTTCCAAACACAAAATAAAAAAAAAACAAACAATACACAATACACAGACATACAAACATATAAACATGTATAATTTCATAACCATTTTTTCATAGACCTTACTTTCCGGACTTCCCCATACCTCCCCTTTTCTGCATCCTTGTTTTATATTTCTTCAGCAACTCCTCAGTCAACTAATTATTCAATTCAATTTCTTTTAAGTTCTTCTAATATTGTTAATTACAGCTGCAATTCTCTGTTTCCCAACCCCTTGACATTTTAACATTCCTGGATTTTACAACAAGTTCTAAGATATACTTTGAATTTCTTCCAATCTTCTTCCACTGTCTCTTTCCCCTGGTCACGGATTCTGCCAGTCATCTCCGCCAGTCCCATGTAGTCAATCACCTTCGTCTGCCATTCTTCCAGTGTGGGTAGTTGTTGTGTCTTCCAATACTTTGCTAGAAGAATCCTTGCTGCTGTGGTCGCATACATAAAAAACGTCCTGTCCTTCCTTCTCACCAATTGGCCGACGATGCCCAGGAGAAAAGCCTCAGGTTTTTTAGGGAAGGTCCATTTGAGAACCTTCTTAATTTCATTATAGATCATTTCCCAAAAAGCTTTTATCCTCAGGCAGGTCCACCAAAGGTGATAAAAAGTACCTTCAGTCTCATTACATTTCCAACATTTGTTATTGGGCAGATGATAAATTTTTGCAAGCTTGACTGGGGTCATGTACCACCTATACATCATTTTCATAATGTTTTCTCTTAAGGCATTACATGCCGTAAATTTAGTACCGGTGGTCCACAGCTGTTCCCAGTCAGCAAACATAATGTTATGACCAATATCTTGTGCCCATTTTATCATAGCTGATTTCACCGTTTCATCCTGTGTGTTCCATTTCAACAGCAGATTATACATTCTCGACAGATTCTTAGTATTGGGTTCTAACAGTTCTGTTTCTAATTTTGACCTCTCCATCTGGAAACCTATTTTCCTGTCCTGTTTAAATGTCTCATTTATCTGAAGGTAGTGCAACCAATCTCGCACTTTGGGCTTTAATTTCTCATAACTCTGTAGTTTAACTTTTTCCCCATCTTGTTCTAAAATTTCACAATATTTTGGCCATTTAGACTCCATATTAAGTTTTTTCACCTCTTTAGCTTCCATTGGTGACAACCACCTGGGAGTTTTACTTTCCAATAAATCTTTATACCGCATCCAAACATTATATAATGCTTTCCTAACAATATGGTTTTTGAAACCTTTATGCAGTTTTACCTTATCATACCATATATATGCATGCCAGCCAAATCTATTGTCAAACCCTTCTAGATCCAAAATGTCTGTATTCTCAAGAAGCAGCCAATGTTTCAACCAGCAGAAAGCCGCCGATTCATAGTAGAGTCTTAAGTCCGGCAGGGCAAACCCCCCTCTATCTTTTGCATCAGTTAAAATCTTAAATTTTATTCTGGGCTTTTTGCCCTGCCAGACAAATTTAGATATATCTTTCTGCCACTTCTTGAAACAGTCCATCTTGTCCAAAATCTGCAATGTCTGGAATAAAAACAACATTCTAGGCAATACATTCATCTTGATAACAGCAATTCGACCTAACAAAGAGAGTTTCAACCTTGACCATATTTCTAGATCTTTCTTTACCTCTGTCCAACATTTGTCATAATTGTCCTTAAATAAATTCACATTCTTAGATGTTAAGTTTACCCCCAGGTACTTTACTTTTTTCGTTATCACTAAACCTGTTTCATTCTGAAACTTCTCTTTTTCAGCCAATGTTAAATTTTTGTCCAACACTTTCGTTTTCTGTTTGTTCAGTTTAAATCCTGCTACTTGACCAAATATCTCAATTAGTTCTAATACTCTTTTAGTACTAGTATCTGGCTGTTGCAAGGTCAATACTAGGTCATCTGCAAATGCCCTTAACTTGTAATGTCTAGCTCCGACTTGTACTCCTTTAACCAACTGGTCTCCTCTAATCATGTTTAACAAAACCTCCAGGACTAATATAAAAAGTAAAGGGGATATTGGGCACCCCTGTCGTGTACCTTTTTCTATAGATATTTCTTCCGTAACCACATTGTTTACAATTAACTTTGCTTTTTGTTTAGAATATATTGCACCTATACCGTTTTCAAACCCTTGACCTACCCCCATCCCTTGGAGATTCTTCTTCATAAAGCTCCAACTAATATTATCAAAGGCTTTCTCCGCGTCCACAAAAATTAAAACAGCCTTCCTATTGATGTCCACTTCTAACAGTTCCAAAATGTCTATAATGTTCCTCACATTATCCGACATATGTCTCCCTGGAAGAAAGCCAGTTTGGTCCTTATGAATCTCCCCTACCAACACTCTCTTCAGTCTTTTTGCCATAATGTCTGCAAAAATTTTGTAATCCACATTGAGTAATGATATAGGGCGGTAGTTTTTAACCTGGTTCTTTTCAGTCTCAGTTTTTGGTATAAGTGAAATAAAGGCTTCTTTCCACGACTCCGGTGCCTTTTTCCCCTCCAAAATTTCATTACATACTTCCTTCAGTGGTTGTACTAACCATTCCTTCAACGCTTTATAATATCTGGCGGTCAAACCATCTGGTCCTGGAGATTTTCCCAATTGCATCTTCTGAATGGCACCCTCTATTTCTTGTCCTGTTATTTTCTCATTCAAAATCCTTCTGCTTTGCTCTGAAATTTTTGGTAATCCATGTTTCTTAACAAATTCTTCTATTTCCTGTTCGTTAACTGGCCCTTGTGCATATAATTTCCTGAAGTAACTTTGAAAACAATTACTTATCTCGTTTGGTTTGTGGATAATCTTTCCGTCCACTTCTAAACTTGTCACAGTGTTCAGTTTTTGCCTCTTTTTCAGTTGCCATGACAGAAGTTTCCCACATTTATCTGCTGATTCAAATGTCTTTTGTCTCATTTGCTTTATTTTCCATTCTATCTCTTGATTCATCAATTCCATATATTGCACCTGATAGTGCTTTATTTCTCTCAAAATCTCATGGGAATTTGGTTTAGACCTCAATTTCTTTTCACCTTCTTTTATTTTTTCCAGAATTTTTTCTTTCCTTTCATTTTGCTTTTTCCTCTTTATGGAGTTCTGTTGTATTAGGAAACCTCGCATCACGGCCTTACTTGCGTCCCAGATTATTCTTTTTTCCACTTCTGTTCTCAAATTTATCTCAAAGTAATATTTCAGTGTTTTTTGGGCCTTCTTATAAATCTCTTCATCTCTAAATAGGGTGTCATTCATTCTCCATCTAAAGGATCCAGTTGATGTTAGTTTCATCTCCATCTTTACAGCATTATGGTCGGAGCAAGTCTTTGAGCAGATTTCTACCTTTTTGATCCTTGGCGCCATACTGCTAGTTACCCAAATTTGGTCAATTCTTGTCCATGTCATTTTTGCTTCAGAGAAAAAAGTTCCCTCTCTCTCAAGAGGGTTCCTTATTCTCCAAATGTCAATCAAGTCCATAGTTTCAGTCATTTCAAAAAAAGTCTTTGGTAGTCTCCCTTCCTTGGAAATTACTTGTCTCTGTGCTTTGTTCATATTTGTGGAAACTACACCATTCATGTCTCCCATCATTACTACTCTGTAGTCTAGATAGTCCATTAAAGTCTCATGCAACTTCTTAAAGAATTCCGCCTTCCCGTCATTTGGTGCATAAATTCCAACTATCAAGATTTTTTCTCCTTGAACTTGTATTTCAATTGCCAGGTATCTTCCTTGTTCATCTTTAAATATCATCTTTGGAGCCAGTTTTTCTTTTGCATAAATCACCACACCTCTTTTCTTAACTTTGTCTGATGAAATAAATTCCTGTCCAAGTCTCTTGTTTACCAATAGTTTCCTATGTATCCTGGTCACATGGGTCTCTTGTAGACATATTAGGTCTAATTGTTCTCTTTTCAAAATATGGAAAACTTGGCGTCTTTTTCGGGGAAGGTTCAAACCATTACAATTCCAGCTAAGAAGTTGCAGAGACATTTTGTTATTAAGTACCTGTTCCTCCGACTGCTCCTAGCTTTTGTTCGTCTTCAGATGGTGGTATGAGTCCAAATGACAAGTTTGCAATGTCTGTCACTCCTTTTTCTTGTATTGTTGTTTCTACTGTTCCTTTCTGCAAGTCCTCCTGATATCTCTCCAAAAACTGTTCTTTATCTTGAACTGTTCTTATTTTGACCTTCCTTCCTTTGAAGTTAAAAGACAATCCTTGTGGAAACTCCCACCTGAAGGGTATGATATTTTTCTTCAGCAGGTAGACCAAATCTTTGTAGAAGGCTCTCACCTCCAAAATATATTTAGGGATATCTTTAAAAATTTGTACTTGACTATTTTCAATCTCCAATGCCTTTTGGTAATGCAAGTTCAATATTTTATCTCTTTCTCCTTTGGATCTCAATGTGATCAAACAATCCCTTGGCTTCTTACCTTGCCTCCTGCCCAGCCGGAAAGCTGTTGTTATTTCAAGTTCTTCTTCCTGCAGTTCCTCTTGCCAAAATTCCGTAAAGTTCTGTGTAAGGAAGTCCACAAGGCTGTCTCCCTCACTCTCGGGAACCAATCTCAATTTCAAATTTCTCTCTTTTCTCTGTAATTCCAGCAAAGATAGGGCTGCATCATGTTCATTCACTTTTTTTGTGATCGGCACAAGCTCCTCCCTTGTCTCCTCTGCAGTATTTTTTGCACTTTCAGCAATCTTTCGTGTTTCAGAGCTTTCTTGAATTAATTTATTAATAGATTCTGTATTAGATGTTACACTTGCAGTATTCAAGTCCAATCTTGCTGTCAGTTCTGTCAATTTTTTTGAATTTTCCGTAGACAGCTTTGTCAGTGCTTCTAAAGATTGGTTTATTTTGAGCAGTGCCTGTGTCATTGAATCCATAGATGCTGTTGCCACTTTTTCCTGTGCAGCTGGTGGTATGCCGGGTATTGAGCCCCTTTTCTTTTGTGTTTGTTTTGCTTTGGATCTAGTTGTTATCTCTTCTGCTGGACCACTCATACCCTCAAGGTCGTTCTCACAGGAAAGACTTGCAAGTGGAAAATCCCACTGTTTCTTTTTCACTGTAACAGTTTCTCTTTAAACCCTCTAGAGGGAGCATTTAATTGTATCCAAGTGAAAAGAGAAAGAACAAAGAAACATAGAGCAATCAACAAAAAATCCAAGAGTCCACAGTAAAAGTTTCTGTCGCACTTTTTCAGTATAGTCACAAGTTCAACAAAGTAATTCCATTAAAGTCCCGTAACTTTGTCTCAGACAAAACCCCAACTTTGTATCCAGTCTAAACTGACAGTTCACTTTCCCGGTGCCTTACTCAGGCAGTCCGTCCTGGGGATTTGGCAGTGGAAGATCTTTTTTTTTTCCTCAGTTAATTTCAGGCAGATTAACAGTGTCCAGTTTTCTTCCCCCCCTTCTCCTGCTTACTGGGGGGAAGTTTAAGTCAAATGTCAGGTTTGACAGCTCAACAGGTAATTTTCTTTCAAATGCAGCTTTACTCTTTCGTTGCTTTAATTGCCATGCAGATCGGGGAGGCAGACTTCCTTAATTTATGCCTTTCCCGTTTTCAGCCAAATTTCAAGATTTAAATTTAAATGTCCCGTTCAGTCCCTCCGTCTTACTCACGGGGTTTACAGTCGAATTTCTGGTTCAGGAAGGAATCGGCGCTCTCCGTTCATGGCGACGCGGCTTCACTCCACGGGCTGGGTTGCGACTCTCAGCACCGCGCTCACACCCGATGCCGCTCCGTAGCCTTTAAAAAGGCTCTTTCACAGTACCGGGGGGCGCAAAAGGTGCCCACCGAGTCTCCTTGTTCACAGGCTTCAGCGCCTGTGATTTTAGGGGTCCCCCGCTCGCCGTAGCGGGTCAGACCCGAACTCGCGGAGCAGTCCTCCTCCGGAGCTCGAAGCGAGGACCGCCATTAAACGCTGGCACCGACCGGAAGTCTTTGTTCAAACCAGGTCTCTCCATGGTTTTAAGTTTGGTAATGAGTTGCCAAAGGAATTTCAGAAATAGACTGGAAAGAGAAGCTGCTGAATTGCAACTCATTACCAAACTTAAAACCATGGAGAGACCTGGTTTGAACAAAGACATTGGATTCTTATCCCATTATACATGACTAAGCCATTTCTCACCTTCTCACCCCTTGCCTTTTCCTGTAAGACCTATTACAGTCGTTAAGAGTCGTCAGCAGGCTCATCTCAGCTATCTGCCAATCTCCCATTCCCACCACCCTTCTGAGTAATACCCCTCCCCACCTTCTCACTATATAGAAGGATCTGGCAACTTCTGTCTCAGTGTATCTGAAGAAGTGTGCTTGCACACGAAAGCTCATACCAAGAACTAACTTAGTTGGTCTTAAAGGTGCTACTGGAAGGATTTTTTTATTTTGACTATGGCAGACCAACACGGCTACCCATCTGTAACCTCTCATAACCGCTTTACTTGCGTCCCAGATTACTCTTTTCTCCACATTAGTGCTCAAATTTATCTCAAAATAGTCTCTCAAGATTTTTTGGGCCTTCTTAAGTACTTCTTCATCTCTAAATAAGGTGTCATTCATCTTCCATCTAAAGGAGCCAGTTGGTGTTAGTCTCATTTCCATCTTAACAGCATTGTGATCGGAACAAGTTTTCGGGCAGATTTCCACCTTTCTTGTCTTTGGTGCCATTCCTCTAGTTATCCAAATTTGGTCAATTCTTGTCCATGTCATTTTGGCTTCAGAAAAGAAAGTTCCCTCTTTAGCCATAGGGTTTCTTATTCTCCAAATATCAGCTAAGTCCAAGTTGTCTGTCATATCAAAAAAAGTTTTCGGTAGTCTACCATCCTTAGTAACTACCTGTCTTTGTGCCTTGTCCATATACGTAGATACCACTCCATTCATATCTCCCATCAAAATCATGTTGTAATCCATATGGTCCATCAGGGTCTCAAGCAACTTCTTAAAAAATTCAGATTTCCCATCATTTGGTGCGTAGATTCCTACTATCAAAATTTTTTCTCCTTGTGTTTGAATTTCAATTGCCACAAATCTTCCTTGGTCATCTTTAAAAACAAATTTCGGTGATAATCTGTCCTTTGCATAAATCACAACCCCTCTTTTTTTAACTTTGTCCGATGAAATAAACTCCTGCCCAAGTCTTTTATTTATCAACAATTTCCTGTGTAATCTTGTTATATGTGTTTCTTGTAAACAAATTAAGTCCAATTGTTCCTTTTTTAATAGATGAAATACTGATTTCCTTTTCTGAGGGGAATTCAAACCACGACAGTTCCAGTTTAATAGTTGCAGGGCCATGATGTAAGTATTTTAGTTCTCCTCCAACGGCACCTAGTGCCTCACCGCCATAGCTTAAGAGGCCTGAGGGAGGCGTCCTGGACACTGCTGCTGCTGCTGCTCTAGTGAGTGCTGGGTGGGCCGCTCCCTTTCCTGCCAACTCCATCTGGCCAAGGGGGCGGAGCCTGCACTCAACGCCACAGCTTAAGAGGCCTGAGGGAGGCTTCCGGGACACTGCTGCTGCTGCTGCTCTAGTGAGTGCTGGGTGGGCCGCTCCCGTTCCTGCCAACTCCATCTGGCCTAGGGGGCGGAGCTTGCACTCACCGCCACAGCTTAAGAGGCCTGAGGGAGGCTTCCGGGACACTGCTGCTGCTTCTCTAGTGAGTGCTGGGTGGGCCACTCCCTTTCCTGCCAACTCCATCTGGCCTAGGGGGAGGAGCCTGCACTCACCGCCACAGCTTAAGAGGCCTGAGGGAGGCTTCCGGGACACTGCTGCTGCTGCTGCTCTAGTGAGTGCTGGGTGGGCCGCTCCCTTTCCAGCCAACAACATCTGGCCTAGGGGGCGGAGCCTGCCCTCACCGCCACAGCTTAAGAGGCCTGAGGGAGGCTTCCGGGACACTGCTGCTGCTGCTCGAGTGAGTGCTGGGTGGGCCGCTCCCTTTCGTGACAACTCCATCTGGCCTAGGGGGCGGAGCCTGCACTCACCGCCACAGCTTTAAAGGACTGAGGGAGGCTTCCGGAACACTGCTGCTGCTGCTCGAGTGAGTGCTGGGTGGGCCGCTCCCTTTCCTGCCAACTCCATCTGGCCTAGGGGGCGGAGCCTGCACTCACCGCCACAGCTTAAGAGGCCTGAGGGAGGCTTCCGGTACACTGCTGCTGCTGTTCTAGTGAGTGCTGGGTGGGCCGCTCCCTTTCCTGCCAACTCCATCTGGCCTAGGGGGCGGAGCCTGCACTCACCGCCACAGCTTAAGAGGCCTGAGGGAGGCTTCCGGGACACTGCTGCTGCTGTTCTAGTGAGTGCTGGGTGGGCCGCTCCCTTTCCTGCCAACTCCATCTGGCCTAGGGGGCGGAGCCTGCACTCACTGCCACAACTTGAGAGGCCTGAGGGAGGCTTCCGGGACACTGCTGCTGCTGCTCTAGTGAGTGCTGGATGGGCCGCTCCCTTTCGTGACAACTCCATCTGGCCTAGGGGGCGGAGCCTGCACTCACCGCCACAGCTTAAGAGGCCTGAGGGAGGCTTCCGGTACACTGCTGCTGCTGTTCTAGTGAGTGCTGGGTGGGCCGCTCCCTTTCCTGCCAACTCCATCTGGCCTAGGGGGCGGAGCCTGCACTCACCGCCACAGCTTAAGAGGCCTGAGGGAGGCTTCCGGGACACTGCTGCTGCTGTTCTAGTGAGTGCTGGGTGGGCCGCTCCCTTTCGTGACAACTCCATCTGGCCTAGGGGGCGGAGCCTGCACTCACCGCCACAGCTTAAGAGGCCTGAGGGAGGCTTCCGGTACACTGCTGCTGCTGTTCTAGTGAGTGCTGGGTGGGCCGCTCCCTTTCCTGCCAACTCCATCTGGCCTAGGGGGCGGAGCCTGCACTCACTGCCACAACTTGAGAGGCCTGAGGGAGGCTTCCGGGACACTGCTGCTGCTGCTGCTGCTCTAGTGAGTGCTGGATGGGCCGCTCCCTTTCGTGACAACTCCATCTGGCCTAGGGGGCGGAGCCTGCACTCACCGCCACAGCTTAAGAGGCCTGAGGGAGGCTACCGGGACACTGCTGCTGCTGCTCGAGTGAGTGCTGGGTGGGCCGCTCCCTTTCGTGATAACTCCATCTGGCCTAGGGGGCGGAGCCTGCACTCACAGCCACAGGTTGAGAGGCCTTAGGGAGGCTTCGGGGACACTGCTGCTGCTGCTGCTTTAGTGAGTGCTGAGTGGGCCGCTCCCTTTCCTGCCAACTCCATCTGGCCTAGGGGGCGGAGCCTGCACTCACCGCCACAGCTTAAGAGGCCTGAGGGAGGCTTCCGGGACACTGCTACTGCTGCTCTAATGAGTGCTGGGTGGGCCGCTCCCTTTCCTAACAACTCCATCTGGCCTAGGGGGTGGAGCATGCACTCACCGCCACAGCTTAAGAGGCCTGAGGGAGGCTTCCGGGACAATGCTGCTGCTGCTGCTGCTGTAGTGAGTGCTGGGTGGGCGGAGCCTGCACTAACCGCCACAGCATAAGAGGCCTGAGGGACGCCTCCGGGATATTGCTGCTGCTCTAGTGAGTGCTGGGTGGGGCGCTCCCTTTTCTGCCAACTACATCTGGCCTAGGGGGCGGAGTCTGCACTCACCGCCACAGCTTAAGAGGCCTGAGGGAGGCTTCCGGGACACTGCTGCTGCTGCTGCTCTAGTGAGTGCTGGGTGGGCCGCTCCCTTTCCTGCCAACTCCATCTGGCCTAGGGGGCGGAGCCTGCACTCACCGGCACAACTTGAGAGGCCTGAGGGAGGCTTCCGGGACACTGCTGCTGCTGCTCTAATGAGTGCTGGGTGGGCCGCTCAATTTCCTAACAACTCCATCTGGCCTAGGGGGTGGAGCATGCACTCACCGCCACAGCTTAAGAGGCCTGAGGGAGGCTTCCGGGACAATGCTGCTGCTGCTGCTGCTGCTCTAGTGAGTGCTGGGTGGGCCGCTCCCTTTCCTGCCAACTCCATCTGGCCTAGGGGGCGGAGCCTGCACTCACCGCCACAGCTTAAGAGGCCAGAGGGAGGCTTCCGGAACAGTGCTGCTGCTGCTGCTGCTCAAGTGAGTGCTGGGTGGGCCGCTCCCTTTCCTGCCCACTCCATCTGGCCTAGGGGGCGGAGCCTGCACTCACCGCCACAGCTTAAGAGGCCTGAGGGAGGCTTCCGGGACACTGCTGCTGCTGCTGCTCTAGTGAGTGCTGGGTGGGCCGCTCCCTTTCCTGCCAACTCCATCTGGCCTAGGGGGCGGAGCCTGCACTCACCGCCACAACTTGAGAGGCCTGAGGGAGGCTTCCGGGACACTGCTGCTGCTGCTGCTGCTGCTGCTCTAGTGAGTGCTGGGTGGGCCGCTACCTTTCCTGCCAACTCCATCTGGCCTAGGGGGCGGAGCCTGCACTCACCACCACAGTTTAAGAGGCCTTAGGGAGGCTTCCGGGACACTGCTGCTGCTGCTGCTGCTGCTCTAGTGAGCGCTGGGTGGGCCGCTCCCTTTCCTGCCAACTCCATCTGGCCTAGGGGGCGGAGCCTGCACTCACCGCCACAACTTAAGAGGCCTGAGGGAGGCTTCCGGGACACTGCTGCTGCTGCTGCTCTAGTGAGTGCTGGGTGGGCTCCTCCCTTTCCTGCCAACTCCATCTGGCCTAGGGGGCGGAGCCTGCACTCACCGCCACAGCTTAAGAGGCCAGAGGGAGGCTTCCGGAACAGTGCTGCTGCTGCTGCTGCTCAAGTGAGTGCTGGGTGGGCCGCTCCCTTTCCTGCCAACTCCATCTGGCCTAGGGGGCGGAGCCTGCACTCACCGCCACAGCTTAAGAGGCCTGAGGGAGGCTTCCGGAACACTGCTGCTACTGCTGCTGCTGCTGCTCTAGTGAGTGCTGGGTGGACCGCTCCCTTTCCTGCCAACTCCATCTGGCCTAGGGGGCGGAGCCTGCACTCACCGCCACAGCTTAAGAGGCCTGAGGGAGGCTTCCGGGACACTGCTGCTGCTGCTCTAGTGAGTGCTGGGTGGGCCGATCCCTTTCCTGCCAACTCCATCTGGCCTAGGGGGCCGAGCCTGCACTCACCGCCACAACTTGAGAGGCCTGAGGGAGGCTTCCGGAACACTGCTGCTGCTGCTGCTGCTCTAGTGAGTGCTGGGTGGGCCGCTCCCTTTCCTGCCAACTCCATCTGGCCTAGGGGGCGGAGCCTGCGCTCACCGCCACAGTTTAAGAGGCCTTAGGGAGGCTTCCAGGACACTGCTGCTGCTGCTGCTGCTCTAGTGAGTGCTGGGTTGGCCGCTCCCTTTCCTGCCAACTACATCTGGCCTAAGGGGCGGAGCCTGCGCTCGCCGACACAGCTTAAGAGGCCTGAGGGAGGCTTCGGGGACACTACTGCTGCTGCTCCTCTAGTGAGTGCTGGGTGGGCCGCTCCCTTTCCTGCCAACTCCATCTGACCTAGGGGGCGGAGCCTGCACTCACCGCCACAGCTTCAGAGGCCTGAGGGAGGCTTCCGGGACACTGCTGCTGCTGCTGCTCTAGTGAGTGCTGGGTGGGCCGCTCCCTTTCCTACCAACTCCATCTGGCCTAGGGGGCGGAGCCTGCACACCCCGCCACAGCTTAAGAGGCCTGAGGGCGGCTTCCGGGAAACTGCTGCTGCTCTAGTGAGTGCTGGGTGGGCCGCTCCCTTTCCTGCCAACTCCATCTGGAGTAGGGGGCGGAGGCTGTACTCACCGCCACAGCTTAAGAGGCCTGAGGGAGGCTTCCGGGACACTGCTGCTGCTGCTGCTCTAGTGAGTGCTGGGTGGGCCGCTCCCTTTCCTGCCAACTCCATCTGGCCTAGGGGGCGGAGCCTGCAATCACCGCCACAGCTTAAGAGGCCTGAGGGAGGCTTCCGGGAAACTGCTGCTACTGCCCTAGTGAGTGCTGGGTGGGCCGCTCCCTTTCCTGCCAACTCCATCTGCCCTAGGGGGCGGAGCCTGCACTCACCGCCACAGCTTAAGAGGCCTGAGGGAGGCTTCCGGAACACTGCTGCTACTGCTGCTGCTGCTGCTCTAGTGAGTGCTGGGTGGACCGCTCCCTTTCCTGCCAACTCCATCTGGCCTAGGGGGCGGAGCCTGCACTCACCGCCACAGCTTAAGAGGCCTGAGGGAGGCTTCCGGGACACTGCTGCTGCTTCTCTAGTGAGTGCTGGGTGGGCCGATCCCTTTCCTGCCAACTCCATCTGGCCTAGGGGGCCGAGCCTGCACTCACCGCCACAACTTGAGAGGCCTGAGGGAGGCTTCCGGAACACTGCTGCTGCTGCTGCTGCTCTAGTAAGTGCTGGGTGGGCCGCTCCCTTTCCTGCCAACTCCATCTGGCCTAGGGGGCGGAGCCTGCGCTCACCGCCACAGTTTAAGAGGCCTTAGGGAGGCTTCCAGGACACTGCTGCTGCTGCTGCTGCTCTAGTGAGTGCTGGGTGGGCCGCTCCCTTTCCTCCCAACTCCATCTGGCCTAAGGGGCGGAGCCTGCACTCGCCGCCACAGCTTAAGAGGCCTGAGGGAGGCTTCGGGGACACTACTGCTGCTGCTCCTCTAGTGAGTGCTGGGTGGGCCGCTCCCTTTCCTGCCAACTCCATCTGGCCTAAGGGGCGGAGCTGGCACTCACCGCCACAGCTTAAGAGGCCTTAGGGAGGCTTCCGGGACACTGCTGCTGCTGCTGCTCTAGTGAGTGCTGGGTGGGCCGCTCCCTTTCCTGCCAACTCCATCTGACCTAGGGGGCGGAGCCTGCACTCACCGCCACAGCTTCAGAGGCCTGAGGGAGGCTTCCGGGACACTGCTGCTGCTGCTGCTCTAGTGAGTGCTGGGTGGGCCGCTCCCTTTCCTACCAACTCCATCTGGCCTAGGGGGCGGAGCCTGCACACCCCGCCACAGCTTAAGAGGCCTGAGGGCGGCTTCCGGGAAACTGCTGCTGCTCTAGTGAGTGCTGGGTGGGCCGCTCCCTTTCCTGCCAACTCCATCTGGTGTAGGGGGCGGAGGCTGTACTCACCGCCACAGCTTAAGAGGCCTGAGGGAGGCTTCCGGGACACTGCTGCTGCTGCTGCTCTAGTGAGTGCTGGGTGGGCCGCTCCCTTTCCTGCCAACTCCATCTGGCCTAGGGGGCGGAGCCTGCAATCACCGCCACAGCTTAAGAGGCCTGAGGGAGGCTTCCGGGAAACTGCTGCTACTGCCCTAGTGAGTGCTGGGTGGGCCGCTCCCTTTCCTGCAAACTCGTTCTGGCCTGGGGGGCGGAACCCTCATTCACCGTCACAGCTTAAGAGGCCTGAGGGAGGCTTCCGGGACATTGCTGCTGCTCTAGTGAGTGCTGGGTGGGCCGCGCCCTTTCCTGCCAACTCCATCTGGCAAGGGGGTGGAGCCTGCACTCACCGCCACAGCATAAGAGGCCTGAGGGAGGCTTCCGGGACAATGCTGCTGCTGCTCTAGTGAGTGCTGGGTGGGCCGCTCCCTTTCCTTTCAACTCCATCTGGCCTAGGGGGCGGAGCCTGCACTCACCGCCACAGAATAAGAGGCCTGAGGGAGGCTTCCGGGACACTGCTGCTGCTGCTCTAGTGAGTGCTGGGTGGGCCGCTCCCTTTCCTCCCAACTCCATCTGGCTTAGGGGGCGGAGCCTGCACTCACCGCCACAGCTTAAGAGGCCTGAGGGAGGCTTCCGGGACACTGCTTCTGCTGCTGCTCTAGTGAGTGCTGGGTGGGCCGCTCCCTTTCCTGCCAACTCCATCTGGCCTAGGGGGCGGAGCCTGCACACCCCGCCACAGCTTAAGAGGCCTGAGGGCGGCTTCCGGGAAACTGCTGCTCCTCTAGTGAGTGCTGGGTGGGCCGCTCCCTTTCCTGCCAACTCCATCAGGAGTAGGGGGCGGAGCCTGTACTCACCGCCACAGCTTAAGAGGCCTGAGGGAGGCTTCCGGGACACTGCTGCTGCCGCTGCTCTAGTGAGTGCTGGGTGGGCCGCTCCCTTTCCTGCCAACTCCATCTGTCCTAGGGGGCGGAGCCTGCACTCACCGCAACAGCTTAAGAGGCCTGAGGGAGGTTTCCGGGACACTGCTGCTGCTGCTGCTGCTGCTGCTAGAGTGAGTGCTGGGTTGGCCGCTCCCTTTCCTGCCAACTCCATCTGGCCTGGGGGCGGAGCCTGCACTCCCCGCCACAGCTTAAGAGGCCTGAGGGAGGCTTCCGGGACACTGCTGCTGCTGCTGCTCTAGTGAGTGCTGGGTGGGCCGCTCCCTTTCCTGCCAACTCCATCTGGCCTTGGGGGCGGAGCCTGCACTCACCACCACAGCATAAGAGGCCTGAGGGAGGCTTCCGGGACACTGCTGCTGCTGCTGCTGCTCTAGTGAGTGCTGGGTGGGCCGCTCCCTTTGATGCCAACTCCATCTGGCCTAGGGGGCGGAGCCTGCACTCACCGCCACAGCTTAAGAGGCCTGTGGTAGGCTTCTGGGACACTGCTGCTGCTCCTGCTTTAGTAAGTTCTGGGTGGGCCGCTCCCTTTCCTGCCAACTCCATCTGGCCTGGGAGGCGGAGCCCTCATTCACCGCCACAGCTTAAGAGGCCTGAGGGAGGCTTCCGGGACACTGCTGCTGCTGCTGCTGCTGCTGCTCTAGTGAGTGCTGGGTGGGCCGCTCCCTTTCCTGCCAACACCATCTGGCCTAGGGGGCGGAGCCTGCACATCCCGCCACAGCTTAAGAGGTCTGAGGGCGGCTTCCGGGAAACTGCTGCTGCTCTAGTGAGTGCTGGGTGGGCCGCTCCCTTTCCTGCCAACTCCATCTGGAGTAGGGGGCGGAGCCTGTACTCACCGCCACAGCTTAAGAGGCCTGAGGGAGGCTTCCGGGACACTGCTGCTGCTGCTGCTCTAGTGAGTGCTGGGTGGGCCGCTCCCTTTCCTGCCAACTCCATCTGGCCTGGGGGGCGGAGCCTGCACTCACCGCCACAGCTTTAAAGGCCTGAGCAAGGCTTCCGGGACACTGCTGCTGTTGCTGCTCTAGTGAGTGTTGGGTGGGCGGCTCCCTTTACTCCCAACTCCATCTGGCCTAAGGGGCGGAGCCTGCACTCACCGCCACAGCTTAAGAGGCCTGAGGGGGGATCCGGGACACTGCTCTGCTGCTCTAGTGAGTGCTGGGTGGGCCGCTCCCTTTCCTGCCAACTCCATCTGGCCTAGGGGGCGGAGCCTGCACTCACCGCCACAGCATAAGAGGCCTGAGGGAGGCTTCCGGGACACTGCTGCTGCTCCTGCTGTAGTAAGTGCTGGGTGGGCCGCTCCCTTTCCTGCCAACTCCATCTGGCCTAGGGGGCGGAGCCGGTACTCACCGCCACAGCTTAAGAGGCCTGAGGGAAGCTTCCGGGACACTGCTGCTGCTGCTGCTCTAGTGAGTGCTGGGTGGACCGCTCCCTTTCCTGCCAACTCCATCTGGCCTAGGGGGCGGAGCCTGCACTCACCGCCACACCTTAAGAGGCCTGAGGGAGGCTTCCGGGACACTGCTGCTGCTGCTCTAGTGAGTGCTGGGTGGGCCGCTCCCTTTCCTGCCAACTCCATCTGGAGTAGGGGGCGGAGCCTGTACTCACCGCCACAGCTTAAGAGGCCTGAGGGAGGCTTCCGGAACACTCCTGCTGCTGCTGCTCTAGTGAGTGCTGGGTGGGCCGCTCCCTTTCCTGCCAACTCCATCTGGCCTAGGGGGCGGAGCCTGCACTCACCGCCACAACTTAAGAGGCCTGAGGGAGGCTTCCGGGACACTGCTGCTGCTGCGGCTCTAGTGAGTGCTGGGTGGGCTCCTCCCTTTCCTGCCAACTCCATCTGGCCTAGGGGGCGGAGCCTGCACTCACCGCCACAGCTTAAGAGGCCAGAGGGAGGCTTCCGGAACAGTGCTGCTGCTGCTGCTGCTCAAATGAGTGCTGGGTGGGCCGCTCCCTTTCCTGCCAACTCCATCTGGCCTAGGGGGCGGAGCCTGCACTCACCGCCACAGCTTAAGAGGCCTGAGGGAGGCTTCCGGGACACTGCTGCTGCTGCTGCTCTAGTGAGTGCTGGGTGGGCCGCTCCCTTTCCTGCCAACTCCATCTGGCCTAGGGGGCGGAGCCTGCACTCACCGCCACAACTTGAGAGGCCTGAGGGAGGCTTCCGGGACACTGCTGCTGCTGCTGCTGCTGCTCTAGTGAGTGCTGGGTGGGCCGCTACCTTTCCTGCCAACTCCATCTGGCCTAGGGGGCGGAGCCTGCACTCACCACCACAGTTTAAGAGGCCTCAGGGAGGCTTCCGGGACACTGCTGCTGCTGCTGCTGCTGCTCTAGTGAGCGCTGGGTGGGCCGCTCCCTTTCCTGCCAACTCCATCTGGCCTAGGGGGCGGAGCCTGCACTCACCGCCACAGCTTAAGAGGTCTGAGGGAGGCTTGCGGGACACTGCTGCTGCTGCTGCTCTAGTGAGTGCACGGTGGGCCGCTCCCTTTCCTGCCAACTCCATCTGGCCTAGGGGGCGGAGCCTGCACTCACCGCCACAACTTAAGAGGCCTGAGGGAGGCTTCTGGGACACTGCTGCTGCTGCTGCTCTAGTGAGTGCTGGGTGGGCCGCTCCCTTTCCTGCCAACTCCATCTGGCCTAGGGGGCGGAGCCTGCACTCACCGCCACACCTTAAGAGGCCTGAGGGAGGCTTCCGGGACACTGCTGCTGCTGCTCTAGTGAGTGCTGGGTGGGCCGCTCCCTTTCCTGCCAACTCCATCTGCAGTAGGGGGCGGAGCCTGTACTCACCGCCACAGCTTAAGAGGCCTGAGGGAGGCTTCCGGAACACTCCTGCTGCTGCTGCTCTAGTGAGTGCTGGGTGGGCCGCTCCCTTTCCTGCCAACTCCATCTGGCCTAGCGGGGGGAGCCTGCACTCACCGCCACAACTTAAGAGGCCTGAGGGAGGCTTCCGGGACACTGCTGCTGCTGCTGCTCTAGTGAGTGCTGGGTGGGCTCCTCCCTTTCCTGCCAACTCCATCTGGCCTAGGGGGCGGAGCCTGCACTCACCGCCACAGCTTAAGAGGCCAGAGGGAGGCTTCCGGAACAGTGCTCCGGAACAGTGCTGCTGCTGCTGCTGCTGCTCAAGTGAGTGCTGGGTGGGCCGCTCCCTTTCCTGCCAACTCCATCTGGCCTAGGGGGCGGAGCCTGCACTCACCGCCACAACTTGAGAGGCCTGAGGGAGGCTTCCGGGACACTGCTGCTGCTGCTGCTGCTGCTCTAGTGAGTGCTGGGTGGGCCGCTACCTTTCCTGCCAACTCCATCTGGCCTAGGGGGCGGAGCCTGCACTCACCACCACAGTTTAAGAGGCCTCAGGGAGGCTTCCGGGACACTGCTGCTGCTGCTGCTGCTGCTCTAGTGAGCGCTGGGTGGGCCGCTCCCTTTCCTGCCTACTCCATCTGGCCTAGGGGGCGGAGCCTGCACTCACCGCCACAGCTTAAGAGGTCTGAGGGAGGCTTGCGGGACACTGCTGCTGCTGCTGCTCTAGTGAGTGCACGGTGGGCCGCTCCCTTTCCTGCCAACTCCATCTGGCCTAGGGGGCGGAGCCTGCACTCACCGCCACAACTTAAGAGGCCTGAGGGAGGCTTCCGGGATACTGCTGCTGCTGCTGCTCTAGTGAGTGCTGGGTGGGCTCCTCCCTTTCCTGCCAACTCCATCTGGCCTAGGGGGCGGAGCCTGCACTCACCGCCACAGCTTAAGAGGCCAGAGGGAGGCTTCCGGAACAGTGCTGCTGCTGCTGCTGCTCAAGTGAGTGCTGGGTGGGCCGCTCCCTTTCCTGCCAACTCCATCTGGCCTAGGGGGCGGAGCCTGCACTCACCGCCACAGCTTAAGAGGCCTGAGGGAGGCTTCCGGGACACTGCTGCTGCTGCTCTAGTGAGTGCTGGGTGGGCCGATCCCTTTCCTGCCAACTCCATCTGGCCTAGGGGGCCGAGCCTGCACTCACCGCCACAACTTGAGAGGCCTGAGGGAGGCTTCCGGAACACTGCTGCTGCTGCTGCTGCTCTAGTGAGTGCTGGGGGGGCCGCTCCCTTTCCTGCCAACTCCATCTGGCCTAGGGGGCGGAGCCTGCGCTCACCGCCACAGTTTAAGAGGCCTTAGGGAGGCTTCCAGGACACTGCTGCTGCTGCTGCTGCTCTAGTGAGTGCTGGGTTGGCCGCTCCCTTTCCTGCCAACTCCATCTGGCCTAAGGGGCGGAGCCTGCACTCGCCGCCACAGCTTAAGAGGCCTGAGGGAGGCTTCGGGGACACTACTGCTGCTGCTCCTCTAGTGAGTGCTGGGTGGGCCGCTCCCTTTCCTGCCAACTCCATCTGGCCTAAGGGGCGGAGCTGGCACTCACCGCCACAGCTTAAGAGGCCTGAGGGAGGCTTCCGGGACACTGCTGCTGCTGCTGCTCTAGTGAGTGCTGGGTGGGCCGCTCCCTTTCCTACCAACTCCATCTGGCCTAGGGGGCGGAGCCTGCACACCCCGCCACAGCTTAAGAGGCCTGAGGGCGGCTTCCGGGAAACTGCTGCTGCTCTAGTGAGTGCTGGGTGGGCCGCTCCCTTTCCTGCCAACTCCATCTGGAGTAGGGGGCGGAGACTGTACTCACCGCCACAGCTTAAGAGGCCTGAGGGAGGCTTCCGGGACACTGCTGCTGCTGCTGCTCTAGTGAGTGCTGGGTGGGCCGCTCCCTTTCCTGCCAACTCCATCTGGCAAGGGGGCGGAGCCTGCACTCACCGCCACAGCTTCAGAGGCCTGAGGGAGGCTTCCGGGACACTGCTGCTGCTGCTGCTCTAGTGAGTGCTGGGTGGGCCGCTCCCTTTCCTACCAACTCCATCTGGCCTAGGGGGCGGAGCCTGCACTCACCGCCACAGCTTCAGAGGCCTGAGGGAGGCTTCCGCGACATTGCTGCTGCTCTAGTGAGTGCTGGGTGGGCCGCTCCCTTTCCTGCCAACTCCATCTGGCAAGGGGGCGGAGCCTGCACTCACCGCCACAGCTTCAGAGGCCTGAGGGAGGCTTCCGGGACACTGCTGCTGCTACTGCCCTAGTGAGTGCTGGGTGGGCCGCTCCCTTTCCTGCAAACTCGTTCTGGCCTGGGGGGCGGAACCCTCATTCACCGCCACAGCTTAAGAGGCCTGAGGGCGGCTTCCGGGAAACTGCTGCTGCTCTAGTGAGTGCTGGGTGGGCCGCTCCCTTTCCTGCCAACTCCATCTGGAGTAGGGGGCGGAGGCTGTACTCACCGCCACAGCTTAAGAGGCCTGAGGGAGGCTTCCGGGACACTGCTGCTGCTGCTGCTCTAGTGAGTGCTGGGTGGGCTCCTCCCTTTCCTTTCAACTCCATCTGGCCTAGGGGGCGGAGCCTGCACTCACCGCCACAGAATAAGAGGCCTGAGGGAGGCTTCCGGGACACTGCTGCTGCTGCTCTAGTGAGTGCTGGGTGGGCCGCTCCCTTTCGTCCCAACTCCATCTGGCTTAGGGGGCGGAGCCTGCACTCACCGCCACAGCTTAAGAGGCCTGAGGGAGGCTTCCGGGACACTGCTGCTGCTGCTCTAGTGAGTGCTGGGTGGGCCGCTCCCTTTCCTGCCAACTCCATCTGGCCTAGGGGGCACAGCCTGCCCTCACCGCCACAGCTTAAGAGGCCTGAGGGAGGCTTCCGGGACACTGCTTCTGCTGCTGCTCTAGTGAGTGCTGGGTGGGCCGCTCCCTTTCCTGCCAACTCCATCTGGCCTAGGGGGCGGAGCCTGCACTCACCGCCACAGCTTAAGAGGCCTGAGGGCGGCTTCCGGGAAACTGCTGTTCCTCTAGTGAGTGCTGGGTGGGCCGCTCCCTTTCCTGCCAACTCCATCAGGAGTAGGGGGCGGAGCCTGTACTCACCGCCACAGCTTAAGAGGCCTGAGGGAGGCTTCCGGGACACTGCTGCTGCCGCTGCTCTAGTGAGTGCTGGGTGGGCCGCTCCCTTTCCTGAAAACTCCATCTGTCCTAGGGGGCGGAGCCTGCACTCACCGCCACAGCTTAAGAGGCCTGAGGGAGGTTTCCGGGACACTGCTGCTGCTGCTGCTGCTGCTGCTCTAGTGAGTGCTGGGTTGGCCGCTCCCTTTCCTGCCAACTCCATCTGGCCTGGGGGCGGAGCCTGCACTCCCCGCCACAGCTTAAGAGGCCTGAGGGAGGCTTCCGGGACACTGCTGCTGCTGCTGCTCTAGTGAGTGCTGGGTGGGCCGCTCCCTTTCCTTGCAACTCCATCTGGCCTTGGGGGCGGAGCCTGCACTCACTGCCACAGCTTAAGAGGCCTGAGGGAGGCTTCCGGAACACTGCTGCTGCTGCTCTAGTGAGTGCTGGGTGGGCCGTTCCCTTTCCTGCCAACTCCATCTGGCCTAGGGGGCGGAGCCTGCACTCACCGCCACAGCTTAAGAGGCCTGAGGGAGGCTTCCGGAACACTGCTGCTGCTGCTCTAGTGAGTGCTGGGTGAGCCGCTCCCTTTCCTGCCAACTCCATCTGGCCTAGGGGGCGGAGCCTGGACTCACCGCCACAGCTTAAGAGGCCTGAGGAAGGTTTCTGGAACACTGCTGCTTCTGCTGCTGCTCTAGTGAGTGCTGGGTGGGCCGCTCTCTTTCCTGCCAACTCCATCTGGCCTAGCGGGCGGAGCCTGGACTCACCGCCACAGCTTAAGAGGCCTGAGGGAGGCTTCCGGAACACTGCTGCTGCTGCTGCTCTAGTGAGTGCTGGGTGGGCCGATCCCTTTCCTGCCAACTCCATCTGGCCTAGGGGGCGGAGGCTGCAGTCACCGACACAGCTTAAGAGGCCTGAGGAAGGTTTCCGGAACACTGCTGCTTCTACTGCTGCTCTAGTGAGTGCTGGGTGGGCCGCTCTCTTTCCTGCCAACTCCATCTGGCCTAGCGGGCGGAGCCTGGACTCACCGCCACAGCTTAAGAGGCCTGAGGGAGGCTTCCGGAACACTGCTGCTGCTGCTGCTCTAGTGAGTGCTGGGTGGGCCGATCCCTTTCCTGCCAACTCCATCTGGCCTAGGAGGCGGAGCCTGCACTCACCGCCACAGCTTAAGAGGCCTGAGGGAGGCTTCCGGAACACTGCTGCTGCTGCTCTAGTGATTGCTGGGTGGGCCACTCCCTTTCCTGCCAACTCCATCTGGCCTAGGGGGCGGAGTCTGCACTCACCGCCACAGCATTAGAGGCCTGAGGGAGGCTTCCGGGACACTGCTGCTGCTGCTGCTCTAGTGAGTGCTGGGTGGGCCGCTCCCTTTTCTGCCAACTCCATCTGGCCTAGGGGGCGGAGCCTGCACTCACCGCCACAGCTTAAGATGCCTGAGGGAGGCTTCCGGGACACTGCTGCTGCTCTACTGAGTGCTGGGCGGGCCGCTCCCTTTCCTGCCAACCCCATGTGGCCTAGGGGGCGGAGTCTGCACTCACCGCCACAGCATTAGAGGCCTGAGGGAGGCTTCCAGGACACTGCTTCTGCTGCTGCTCTAGTGATTGCTGGGTGGGCCACTCCCTTTCCTGCCAACTCCATCTGGCCTAGGGGGCGGAGCCTGCACTCACCGCCACAGCTTAAGAGGCCTGAGGGAGGCTTCCGGGACACTGCTGCTGCTGCTGCTCTAGTGAGTGCTGGGTGGGCCGCTCCCTTTCCTGCCAACTCCATCTGGCCTAGTGGGCGGAGCCTGCACTCACCGCCACAGCTTAAGATGCCTGAGGGAGGCTTCCGGGACACTGCTTCTGCTGCTGCTATAGTGATTGCTGGGTGGGCCACTCCCTTTCCTGCCAACTCCATCTGGCCTAGGGGGCGGAGCCTGTACTCACCGCCACAGCTTAAGAGGCCTGAGGGAGGCTTCCGGGACACTGCTGCTGCTCTAGTGAGTGCTGGGTGTGCCGCTCCCTTTCCTGCCAATTCCATTTCGCTTAGGGGGCGGAGCCTTCACTCACCGCCACAGCTTAAGAGGCCTGAGTGAGGCTTCCGGAACACTGCTGCTGATGCTGCTGCTCTAGTGAGTGCTGGATGGGCCGCTCACTTTCCTGCCAACTCCTTCTGGCCTAGGGGGCGGAGCCTGCACTCACCGCCACATTTTAAGAGGCCTGAGGGAGGCTTCCAGGACACTGCTGCTGCTGCTCTAGTGAGTGCTGGGTGGGCCGCTCCCTTTCCTGCCAATTCCATCTGGCCTAGGGGGCAGAGCCTGCACTCACCGCAACAGCTTAAGAGGCCTGAGGGAGGCTTCCGGGACACTGCTGCTGCTGCTGCTGCTCTAGTGAGTGCTGGGTGGGCCGCTCCCTTTCCTGCCAACTCCATCTGGCCTAGGGGGCGGAGGCTGCAGTCACCGACACAGCTTAAGAGGCCTGAGGAAGGTTTCCGGAACACTGCTGCTTCTACTGCTGCTCTAGTGAGTGCTGGGTGGGCCGCTCCCTTTCCTGCCAACTCCATCTGGCCTAGCGGGCGGAGCCTGGACTCACCGCCACAGCTTAAGAGGCCTGAGGGAGGCTTCCGGAACACTGCTGCTGCTGCTGCTCTAGTGAGTGCTGGGTGGGCCGATCCCTTTCCTGCCAACTCCATCTGGCCTAGGAGGCGGAGCCTGCACTCACCGCCACAGCTTAAGAGGCCTGAGGGAGGCTTCCGGAACACTGCTGCTGCTGCTCTAGTGAGTGCTGGGTGGGCCGCTCCCTTTCCTGCCAACTCCATCTGGCCTAGGGGGCGGAGTCTGCACTCACCGCCACAGCATAAGAGGCCTGAGGGAGGCTTCCGGGACACTGCTGCTGCTGCTGCTCTAGTGAGTGCTGGGTGGGCCGCTCCCTTTTCTGCCAACTCCATTTGGCCTAGGGGGCGGAGCCTGCGCTCACCTCCACAGCTTAAGAGGCCTGAGGGAGGCTTCCGGAACACTGCTGCTTCTGCTGCTGCTCTAGTGAGTGCTGGGTGGGCCACTCCCTTTCCTGCCAACTCCATCTGGCCTAGGAGGCTGAGCCTGCACTCACCGCCACAGCTTAAGAGGCCTGAGGGAGGCTTCCGGAACACTGCTGCTGCTGCTCTAGTGAGTGCTTGTTGGGCCACTCCCTTTCCTGCCAACTCCATCTGGCCTAGGGGGCGGAGCCTGCACTCACCGCCACAGCTTAAGAGGCCTGAGGGAGGCTTCCGGGACACTGCTGCTGCTGCTGCTGCTGTAGTCAGTGCTGGGTGGGCCGCTCCCTTTCCTGCCAACTCCATCTGGCTAAGGGGGCGGAGCCTGGACTCACCGCCACAGCTTAAGAGGCCTGAGGGAGGCTTCCGGAACACTGCTGCTGCTGCTCTAGTGAGTGCTGGGTGGGCCGATCCCTTTCCTGCCAACTCCATCTGGCCTAGGAGGCGGAGCCTGCACTCACCGCCACAGCTTAAGAGGCCTGAGGGAGGCTTCCGGTACACTGCTGCTGCTGCTGCTGCTCTAGTGAGTGCTGGGTGGGCCGCTCCCTTTCCTGCCAACTCCATCTGGCCTAGGGGGCGGAGCCTGCACTCACCGCCACAGCTTAAGAGGCCTGAGGGAGGCTTCCGGAACACTGCTGCTGCTGCTGCTGCTGTAGTCAGTGCTGGGTGGGCCGCTCCCTTTCCTGCCAACTCCATCTGGCTAAGGGGGCGGAGCCTGGACTCACCGCCACAGCTTAAGAGGCCTGAGGGAGGCTTCCGGAACACTGCTGCTGCTGCTCTAGTGAGTGCTGGGTGGGCCGCTCCCTTTCCTGCCAACTCCATCTGGCCTAGGGGGCGGAGTCTGCACTCACCGCCACAGCATAAGAGGCCTGAGGGAGGCTTCCGGGACACTGCTGCTGCTGCTGCTCTAGTGAGTGCTGGGTGGGCCGCTCCCTTTTCTGCCAACTCCATTTGGCCTAGGGGGCGGAGCCTGCGCTCACCTCCACAGCTTAAGAGGCCTGAGGGAGGCTTCCGGAACACTGCTGCTTCTGCTGCTGCTCTAGTGAGTGCTGGGTGGGCCACTCCCTTTCCTGCCAACTCCATCTGGCCTAGGAGGCTGAGCCTGCACTCACCGCCACAGCTTAAGAGGCCTGAGGGAGGCTTCCGGAACACTGCTGCTGCTGCTCTAGTGAGTGCTTGTTGGGCCACTCCCTTTCCTGCCAACTCCATCTGGCCTAGGGGGCGGAGCCTGCAATCACCGCCACAGCTTAAGAGGCCTGAGGGAGGCTTCCGGAACACTGCTCCTGGTGCTGCTGCTGTAGTCAGTGCTGGGTGGGCCGCTCCCTTTCCTGCCAACTCCATCTGGCTAAGGGGGCGGAGCCTGCACTCACCGCCACAGCTTAAGAGGCCTGAGGGAGGCTTCCGGAACACTGCTGCTGCTGCTCTAGTGAGTGCTGGGTGGGCCGCTCCCTTTCCTGCCAACTCCATCTGGCCTAGGGGGCGGAGCCTGCACTCACCGCCACAGCTTAAGAGGCCTGAGGGAGGCTTCCGGAACACTGCTGCTGCTGCTGCTCTAGTGAGTGCTGGGTGGGCCGCTCCCTTTCCTGCCAACTCCATCTGGCCTAGGGGGCGGAGCCTGCACTCACCGCCATAGCTTAAGAGGCCTGAGGGAGGCTTCCGGGACACTGCTGCTGCTGCTGCTCTAGTGAGTGCTGGGTGGGCCGCTCCCTTTCCTGCCAACTCCATCTGGCCTAGGGGGCCGAGCCTGCACTCACCGCCACAGCTTAAAAGGCCTGAGGGAGGCTTCCGGGACACTGCTGCTGCTGCTGCTCTAGTGAGTGCTGGGTGGGCCGCTCCCTTTCCTGCCAACTCCATCTCGCCTAGGGGGCGGAGTCTGCACTCACCGCCACAGCTCAAGAGGCCTGAGGGAGGCTTCCGGGACACTGCTGCTGCTGCTGCTCTAGTGAGTGCTGGGTGGGCCGCTCCCTTTCCTGCCAACTCCATCTGGCCTAGGGGGCGGAGCCTGCACTCACCGACACAGCTTAAGAGGCCTGAGGAAGGTTTCCGGGACACTGCTGTTGATGTTCTAGTGAGTGCTGGGTGGGCCGCTCCCTTTCCTGTCAACTCCATCTGGCCTAGGGGGCGGAGCCTGCAATCACCGGCACAGCTTAAGAGGCCTGAGGGAGGCTTCCGGGACACTGCTGCTGCTGCTGTAGTGAGTGCTGGGTGGGCCGCTCCCTTTCCTGCCAACTCCATCTGGCCTAGGGGGCGGAGCCTGCACTCACCGCCACAGCTTAAGAGGCCTGAGGGAGGCTTCCGGAACACTGCTGCTGCTGCTGCTCTAGTGAGTGCTGGGTGGGCCGCTCCCTTTCCTGCCAACTCCATCTGGCCTAGGGGGCGGAGCCTGCACTCACCGCCACAGCTTAAGAGGCCTGAGGGAGGCTTCCGGGACACTGCTGCTGCTGCTGCTCTAGTGAGTGCTGGGTGGGCCGCTCCCTTTCCTGCCAACTCCATCTGGCCTAGGGGGCCGAGCCTGCACTCACCGCCACAGCTTAAAAGGCCTGAGGGAGGCTTCCGGGACACTGCTGCTGCTGCTGCTCTAGTGAGTGCTGGGTGGGCCGCTCCCTTTCCTGCCAACTCCATCTCGCCTAGGGGGCGGAGTCTGCACTCACCGCCACAGCTCAAGAGGCCTGAGGGAGGCTTCCGGGACACTGCTGCTGCTGCTGCTCTAGTGAGTGCTGGGTGGGCCGCTCCCTTTCCTGCCAACTCCATCTGGCCTAGGGGGCGGAGCCTGCACTCACCGACACAGCTTAAGAGGCCTGAGGAAGGTTTCCGGGACACTGCTGTTGATGTTCTAGTGAGTGCTGGGTGGGCCGCTCCCTTTCCTGTCAACTCCATCTGGCCTAGGGGGCGGAGCCTGCAATCACCGGCACAGCTTAAGAGGCCTGAGGGAGGCTTCCGGGACACTGCTGCTGCTGCTGTAGTGAGTGCTGGGTGGGCCGCTCCCTTTCCTGCCAACTCCATCTGGCCTAGGGTGCGGAGCCTGCACTCACCGCCACAGCTTAAGAGGCCTGAGGGAGGCTTCCGGGACACTGCTGCTGCTGCTGCTCTAGTGAGTGCTGGGTGGGCCACTCCCTTTCCTGCCAACTCCACCTGGCCTAGGGGGCGGAGCCTGCACTCACCACCACAGCTTAATATTCCTGAGGGAGGCTTCCGGGACACTGCTGCTGCTGCTGCTCTAGTGAGTGCTGGGTGGGCCGCTCCCTTTCCTGCCAACTCCATCTGGCCTAGGGGGCGGAGCCTGCACTCACCGACACAGCTTAAGAGGCCTGAGGAAGGTTTCCGGAACACTGCTGCTGATGCTGCTGCTCTAGTGAGTGCTGGGTGGGCCGCTCCCTTTCCTGCCAACTCCATCTGGCCTAGGGGGCGGAGCCTGCACTAACCGCCACAGCTTAAGAAGCATGAGGGAGGCTTCCGGGACACTGCTTATGCTCCTGCTGCTCTACTGAGTGCTGCGTGGGCCGCTCCCTTTCCTGCCAACTCCATCTGGCCTTGGGGGTGGAGCCTGCACTCACCGCCACAGCTTAAGAGGCCTGAGGGAGGCTTCCGGGACAATGCTGCTGCTGCTCTAGTGAGTGCTGGGTGGGCCGCTCCCTTTCCTGCCAACTCCATCTGGCCTAGGGGGCGGAGCCTGCACTCACCGCCACAGCTTAAGAGGCCTGAGGGAGGCTTCCGGGACACTGCTGCTGCTCTAGTGAGTGCTGGGTGGGCCGCTCCCTTTCCTGTCAGCTCCATCTGGCCTAGGGGGCGGAGCCTGCACTCACCGCCACAGCTTAAGAGGCCTGAGGGAGGCTTCCGGGACACTGCTGCTGCTGCTGCTGTAGTGAGTGCTGGGTGGGCCGCTCCCTTTCCTGCCAACTCCATCTGGCCTTGGGGGCGGAGCCTGCACTCACCGCCACAGCTTAAGAGGCCTGAGGGAGGCTTCCGGGACACTGCTGCTGCTCTAGTGAGGACTGGGTGGGCCGCTCCCTTTCCTGTCAACTCCATCTGGCCTAGGGGGCGGAGCCTGCACTCACCGCCACAGCTTAAGAGGCCTGAGGGAGGCTTCCGGGACACTGCTGCTGCTGCTGCTGTAGTGAGTGCTGGGTGGGCCGCTCACTTTCCTGCCAACTCCATCTGGCCTAGGGGGCGGAGCCTGCACTCACCGCCACATCTTAAGAGCCCTGAGGGAGGCTTCCAGGACACTGCTGCTGCTCTAGTGAGGACTGGGTGGGCCGCTCCCTTTCCTGTCAACTCCATCTGGCCTAGGGGGCGGAGCCTGCACTCACCGCCACAGCTTAAGAGGCCTGAGGGAGGCTTCCGGGACACTGCTGCTGCTGCTGCTCTAGTGAGTGCTGGGTGGGGCGCTCCCTTTCCTGCCAACTCCACCTTGCCTAGGGGGCGGAGCCTGCACTCACCGCCACAGCTTAAGAGGCCTGAGGGAGGCTTCCGGGACACTGCTGCTGCTGCTGCTCTAGTGAGTGCTGCGTGGGCCGCTCCCTTTCCTGCCAACTCCATCTGGCCTAGTGGGCGGAGCCTGCACTCACCGCCACAGCTTAAGATGCCTGAGGGAGGCTTCCGCGACACTGCTTCTGCTGCTGCTGTAGTGATTGCTGGGTGGGCCACTCCCTTTCCTGCCAACTCCATCTGGCCTAGGGGGCGGAGCCTGCACTCACCGCCACAGCGTAAGAGGCCTGAGGGAGGCTTCCGGGACACTGCTGCTGCTGCTGCTCTAGTGAGTGCTGGGTGGGCCGCTCCCTTTCCTGCCAACTCCATCTGGCCTAGGGGGCGGAGCCTGCACTCACCGCCACAGTTTAAGAGGCCTGAGGGAGGCTTCCGGGACAATGCTGCTGCTGCTGCTCTAGTGAGTGCTGGGTGGACCGCTCCCTTTCCTGCCAACCCCATCTGGCCTAGGGGGCGGAGCCTGCACTCACCGAGACAGCTTAAGAGGCCTGAGGGAGGCTTCCAGAACACTGCTGCTGCTGCTGCTGCTGCTGCTGCTCTAGTGAGTGCTGGGTGGGCCGCTCTCTTTCCTCCCAACTCCATCTGGCCTAGGGGGCGGAGCCTGCACTCACCGCCACAGCTTAAGAGGCCTGACGGAGGCTTCCGGGACACTGCTGCTGCTGCTGCTCTAGTGAGTGCTGGGTGGGCCGCTCCCTTTCCTGCCAACTCCATCTGGCCTAGGGGGCAGAGCCTGCACTCACCGCCACAGCTTAAGAGGCCTGAGGGAGGCTTCCGGGACACTGCTGCTGCTGCTGCTGCTCTAGTGAGTGCTGGGTGGGCCGCTCCCTTCCCTGCCAACTCCATCTGGCCTAGGGGACGGAGCCTTCACTCACCGCCACAGCTTAAGAGGCCTGAGGGAGGCTTCCGGGACACTGCTGCTGCTGCTGCTGCTCTAGTGAGTGCTGGGTGGGCCGCTCCCTTTCCTGCCAACTTCATTCGGCCTAGGGGGCGGAGCCTGCACTCACCGCCACAGCTTAAGAGGCCTGAGGGAGGCTTCCGGGACACTGCTGCTGCTGCTGCTGCTGCTGCTCTAGTGAGTGGTGGGTGGGCCGCTCCCTTTCCTGCCAACTCCATCTGGCCTAGGGGGCGGAGCCTGCACTCACCGCCACAGCTTAAGAGGCCTGAGGGAGGCTTCCGGGACACTGCTGCTGCTGCTGCTCTAGTGAGTGCTGGGTGGGCCGCTCTCTTTCCTCCCAACTCCATCTGGCCTAGCGATCGGAGCCTGCACTCACCGCCACAGCTTAAGAGGCCTGAGGGAGGCTTCCGGGACACTGTTGCTGCTGCTGCTGCTGCTGTAGTGATTCCTGGGTGGGCCACTCCCTATCCTGCCAACTCCATCTGGCCTAGGGGGCGGAGCCTGCACTCACCGCCACAGCTTAAGAGGCCTGAGGGAGGCTTCCGGGACACTGCTGCTGCTGCTGCTGTAGTGAGTGCTGGGTGGGCCGCTCCCTTTCCTGCCAACTCCATCTGGCCTTGGGGGCGGAGCCTGCACTCACCGCCACAGCTTAAGAGGCCTGAGGGAGGCTTCCGGGACACTGCTGCTGCTCTAGTGAGGGCTGGGTGGGCCGCTCCCTTTCCTGTCAACTCCATCTGGCCTAGGGGCCGGAGCCTGCACTCACCGCCACAGCTTAAGAGGCCTGAGGGAGGCTTCCGGGACACTGCTGCTGCTGCTGCTGTAGTGAGTGCTGGGTGGGCCGCTCACTTTCCTGCCAACTCCATCTGGCCTAGGGGGCGGAGCCTGCACTCACCGCCACATCTTAAGAGCCCTGAGGGAGGCTTCCAGGACACTGCTGCTGCTCTAGTGAGTGCTGGGTGGGCCGCTCCCTTTCCTGCCAACTCCACCTTGCCTAGGGGGCGGAGCCTGCACTCACCGCCACAGCTTAAGAGGCCTGAGGGAGGCTTCCGGGACACTGCTGCTGCTGCTGCTCTAGTGAGTGCTGGGTGGGCCGCTCCCTTTCCTGCCAACTCCATCTGGCCTAGGGGGCGGAGCCTGCACTCACCGCCACAGCGTAAGAGGCCTGAGGGAGGCTTCCGGGACACTGCTGCTGCTGCTGCTCTAGTGAGTGCTGGGTGGGCCGCTCCCTTTCCTGCCAACTCCATCTGGCCTAGGGGGCGGAGCCTGCACTCACCGCCACAGTTTAAGAGGCCTGAGGGAGGCTTCCGGGACAATGCTGCTGCTGCTGCTCTAGTGAGTGCTGGGTGGACCGCTCCCTTTCCTGCCAACCCCATCTGGCCTAGGGGGCGGAGCCTGCACTCACCGCGACAGCTTAAGAGGCCTGAGGGAGGCTTCCAGAACACTGCTGCTGCTGCTGCTGCTGCTGCTCTAGTGAGTGCTGGGTGGGCCGCTCTCTTTCCTCCCAACTCCATCTGGCCTAGGGGGCGGAGCCTGCACTCACCGCCACAGCTTAAGAGGCCTGACGGAGGCTTCCGGGACACTGCTGCTGCTGCTGCTCTAGTGAGTGCTGGGTGGGCCGCTCCCTTTCCTGCCAACTCCATCTGTCCTAGGGGGCGGAGCCTGCACTCACCGCCACAGCTTAAGAGGCCTGAGGGAGGCTTCCGGGACACTGCTGCTGCTGCTGCTGCTCTAGTGAGTGCTGGGTGGGCCGCTCCCTTCCCTGCCAACTCCATCTGGCCTAGGGGACGGAGCCTTCACTCACCGCCACAGCTTAAGAGGCCTGAGGGAGGCTTCCGGGACACTGCTGCTGCTGCTGCTGCTCTAGTGAGTGCTGGGTGGGCCGCTCCCTTTCCTGCCAACTTCATTCGGCCTAGGGGGCGGAGCCTGCACTCACCGCCACAGCTTAAGAGGCCTGAGGGAGGCTTCCGGGACACTGCTGCTGCTGCTGCTGCTGCTGCTGCTGCTGCTCTAGTGAGTGGTGGGTGGGCCGCTCCCTTTCCTGCCAACTCCATCTGGCCTAGGGGGCGGAGCCTGCACTCACCGCCAAAGCTTAAGAGGCCTGAGGGAGGCTTCCGGGACACTGCTGCTGCTGCTGCTCTAGTGAGTGCTGGGTGGGCCGCTCTCTTTCCTCCCAACTCCATCTGGCCTAGCGATCGGAGCCTGCACTCACCGCCACAGCTTAAGAGGCCTGAGGGAGGCTTCCGGGACACTGTTGCTGCTGCTGCTGCTGCTGTAGTGATTCCTGGGTGGGCCACTCCCTATCCTGCCAACTCCATCTGGCCTAGGGGGCGGAGCCTGCACTCACCGCCACAGCTTAAGAGGCCTGAGGGAGGCTTCCGGGACACTGCTGCTGCTGCTGCTCTAGTGAGTGCTGGGTGGGGCGCTCCCTTTCCTGCCAACTCATTCTGGCCTAGGGGGCGGAGCCTGCACTCACCGCCACAGCTTAGGAGCCCTGAGGGAGGCTTCCGGGACACTGCTGCTGCTGCTGCTGCTGCTGCTGCTGCTGCTGCTGCTGCTCTAGTGAGTGCTGGGTGGGCCGCTCTCTTTCCTCCCAACTCCATCTGGCCTAGCGATCGGAGCCTGCACTCACCGCCACAGCTTAAGAGGCCTGAGGGAGGCTTCTGGGACACTGTTGCTGCTGCTGCTGCTGCTGTAGTGATTCCTGGGTGGGCCACTCCCTATCCTGCCAACTCCATCTGGCCTAGGGGGCGGAGCCTGCACTCACCGCCACAGCTTAAGAGGCCTGAGGGAGGCTTCTGGGACACTGCTGCTGCTGTTGCTGTAGTGAGTGCTGGGTGGGCCGCTCCCTTTCCTGCCAACTCCATCTGGCCTAGGGGGCGGAGCCTGCACTCACCGCCACAGCTTAAGAGGCCTGAGGGAGGCTTCCGCGACACTGCTGCTGCTGCTGCTGCTCTAGTGAGTGCTGGGTGGGCCGCTCCCTTTCCTGCCAACTCCATCTCGCCTAGGGGGCGGAGCCTTCACTCACCGCCACAGCTTAAGAGACCTGAGGGTGGCTTCCGGGACACTGCTGCTGCTGCTGCTGCTCTAGTGAGTGCTGGATGGGCCGCTCCCTTTCCTGCCAACTCCTTCTGGCCTAGGGGGCGGAGCCTGCACTCACCGCCACAGCTTAAGAGGCCTGAGGGAGGCTTCCGGGACACTGCAGCTGCTGCTGCTCTAGTGAGTGCTGGGTGGGCCGCTCCCTTTCCTGCCAACTCCATCTGGCCTAGGGGGCGGAGCCTGCACTCACCGCCACAGCTTAAGAGGCCTGAGGGAGGCTTCCAGAACACTGCTGCTGCTGCTGCTGCTGCTGCTGCTGCTGCTGCTGTTCCAGTGAGTGCTGGGTATGCCGCTCCCTTTCCTGCCAACTCCATCTGGCCTAGGGGGCGGAGCCTGCACTCACCGCCACAGCTTAAGAGGCCTGAGGGAGGCTTCCGGAACACTGCTGCTGCTGCTGCTCTAGTGAGTGCTGGGTGGGCCGCTCCCTTTCCTGCCAACTCCATCTGGCCTAGGGGGCGGAGCCTGCACTCCCCGCCACAGCTTAAGAGGCCTGAGGGAGGCTTCCGGGACACTGCTGCTGCTGCTGCTCTAGTGAGTGCTGGGTGGGCCGATCCCTTTCCTGCCAACTCCATCTGGCCTAGCGGGCCGAGCCTGCACTCACCGCCACAGCTTAAAAGGCCTGAGGGAGGCTTCCGGGACACTGCAGCTGCTGCTGCTCTAGTGAGTGCTGGGTGGGCCGCTCTCTTTCCTGCCAACTCCATCTCGCCTAGGGGGCGGAGTCTGCACTCACCGCCACAACGTAAGAGGCCTGAGGGAGGCTTCCGGGACACTGCTGCTGCTGCTGCTCTAGTGAGTGCTGGGTGGGCCGCTCCCTTTCCTGCCAACTCCATCTGGCCTAGGGGGCGGAGCCTGCACTCACCGACACAGCTTAAGAGGCCTGAGGAAGGTTTCCGGGACACTGCTGCTGCTGCTGCTGCTCTAGTGAGTGCTGGGTGGGCCTCTCCCTTTCCTGCCAACTCCATCTGGCCTAGGGGGCGGAGCCTGCACTCACCGCCACAGCTTAAGAGGCCTGAGGGAGGCTTCCGGTACACTGCTGCTGCTGCTGTAGTGAGTGCTGGGTGGGCCGCTCCCTTTCCTGCCAACTCCATCTGGCCTAGGGGGCGGTGCCTGCACTCACCGCCACAGCTTAAGAGGCCTGAGGGAGGCTTCCGGGACACTGCTGCTGCTGCTGTAGTGAGTGCTGGGTGGGCCGCTCCCTTTCCTGCCAACTCCATCTGGCCTAGGGGGCGGAGCCTGCACTCACCGCCACAGCTTAAGAGGCCTGAGGGAGGCTTCCGGTACACTGCTGCTGCTGCTGTAGAGAGTGCTGGGTGGGCCGCTCCCTTTCCTGCCAACTCCATCTGGCCTAGGGGGCGGAGCCTGCACTCACCGCCACAGCTTAAGAGGCCTGAGGGAGGCTTCCGGGACACTGCTGCTGCTGCTCTATGGAGTGCTGGGTGGGCCGCTCCCTTTCCTGCCAACGCCATCTGGCCTAGGGGGCGGAGCCTGCACTTACCGCCACAGCTTAAGAGGCCTGAGGGAGGCTTCTAGGACACTGCTGCTGCTCTAGTGATTGCTGGGTGGGCCACTCCCTTTCCTGCCAACTCCACCTGGCCTAGGGGGCGGAGCCTGCACTCACCGCCACAGCTTAAGAGGCCTGAGGGAGGCTTCCGGGACACTGCTGCTGCTGCTCTATGGAGTGCTGGGTGGGCCGCTCCCTTTCCTGCCAACGCCATCTGGCCTAGGGGGCGGAGCCTGCACTCACCGACACAGCTTAAGAGGCCTGAGGAAGGTTTCCGGGACACTGCTGATGCTCCTGCTGCTCTAGTGAGTGCTGGGTGGGCCGCTCCCTTTCCAGCCAACTCCATCTGGCCTTGGGGGTGGAGCCTGCACTCACCGCCACAGCATAAGAGACCTGAGGGAGGCTTCCGGGACAATGCTGCTGCTGCTCTAGTGAGTGCTGGGTGGGCCGCTCCCTTTCCTGCCGACTCCATCTGGCCTAATGGGCGGAGCCTGCACTCACCGCCACAGCTTAAGATGCCTGAGGGAGGCTTCCGGGACACTGCTTCTGCTGCTGCTCTAGTGAGTGCTGGGTGGGCCGCTCCCTTTCCTGCCAACTCCATCTGGCCTAATGGGCGGAGCCTGCACTCACCGCCACAGCTTAAGAGGCCTGAGGGAGGCTTCCGGGACACTGTTGCTGCTCTAGTGAGTGCTGGGTGGGCCGCTCCCTTTCCTGTCAGCTCCATCTGGCCTAGGGGGCGGAGCCTGCACTCACCGCCACAGCTTAAGAGGCCTGAGTTAGGCTTCCGGGACACTGCTGCTGCTGCTGCTGTAGTGAGTGCTGGGTGGGCCGCTCCCTTTCCTGCCAACTCCATCTGGCCTTGGGGGCGGAGCCTGCACTCACCGCCACAGCTTAAGATGCCTGAGGGAGGCTTCCAGGACACTGCTGCTGCTCTAGTGAGTGCTGGGTGGGCCGCTCCCTTTCCTGCCAACTCCACCTTGCCTAATGGGCGGAGCCTGCATTCACCGCCACAGCTTAAGATGCCTGAGGGAGGCTTCCGGGACACTGCTTCTGCTGCTGCTTTAGTGAGTGCTGGGTGGGCCGCTCCCTTTCCTGCCAATTCCACCTTGCCTAGGGGGCGGAGCCTGCACTCACCGCCACAGCATAAGAGGCCTGAGGGAGGCTTCCGGGACACTGCTGCTGCTGCTGCTGTAGTGATTGCTGGGTGGGCCACTCCCTTTCCTGCCAACTCCACCTGGCCTAGGGGGCGGAGCCTGCACTCACCGCCACAGCTTAAGAGGCCTGAGGGAGGCTTCCGGGACACTGCTTCTGCTTCTGCTGTAGTGATTACTGGGTAGGCCACGCCCTTTCCTGCCAACTCCACCTGGCCTAGGGGGCGGAGCCTGCACTCACCGACACAGCTTAAGAGGCCTGAGGAAGGTTTCCGGAACACTGCTGCTGATGCTGCTGCTCTAGTGAGTGCTGGGTGGGCCGCTCCCTTTCCTGCCAACTCCATCTGGCCTAGGGGGCGGAGCCTGCACTAACCGCCACAGCTTAAGAAGCATGAGGGAGGCTTCCGGGACACTGCTGATGCTCCTGCTGCTCTAGTGAGTGCTGGGTGGGCCGCTCCCTTTCCTGCCAACTCTATCTGGCCTAGGGGGCGGAGCCTGCACTCACCGCCACAGCGTAAGAGGCCTGAGGGAGGCTTCCGGGACACTGCTGCTGCTGCTGCTCTAGTGAGTGCTGGGTGGGCCGCTCCCTTTCCTGCCAACTCCATCTGGCCTAGGGGGCGGAGCCTGCACTCACCGCCACAGTTTAGGAGGCCTGAGGGAGGCTTCCGGGACAATGCTGCTGCTGCTGCTCTAGTGAGTGCTGGGTGGACCGCTCCCTTTCCTGCCAACCCCATCTGGCCTAGGGGGCGGAGCCTGCACTCACCGCCACAGCTTAAGAGGCCTGAGGGAGGCTTCCGGGACACTGCTGCTGCTGCTGCTGCTGCTGCTGTAGTGAGTGCTGGGTGGGCCGCTCCCTTTCCTGCCAACTCCATCTGGCCTAGGGGGCGGAGCCTGCACTCACCGCAAGAGCTTAAGAGGCCTGAGGGAGGCTTCCGGGACACTGCTGCAGCTGCTGCACTAGTGAGTGCTGGGTGGGCCGCTCCCTTTCCTGCCAACTCCATCTCGCCTTGGGGGCGGAGCCTTCACTCACCGCCACAGCTTAAGAGGCCTGAGTTAGGCTTCCGGGACACTGCTGCAGCTGCTGCTGCTCTAGTGAGTGCTGTGTGGGCCGCTCCCTTTCCTGCCAACTCCATCTGGCCTAGGGGGCGGAGCCTGCACTCACCGCCACAGCTTAAGAGGCCTGAGGGAGGCTTCCGGGACACTGCTGCTGCTGCTGCTGTAGTGATTGCTGGGTGGGCCACTCCCTTTCCTGCCAACTCCACCTGGCCTAGGGGGCGGAGCCTGCACTCACCGCCACAGCTTAAGAGGCCTGAGGGAGGCTTCCGGGACACTGCTTCTGCTTCTGCTGTAGTGATTACTGGGTAGGCCACGCCCTTTCCTGCCAACTCCACCTGGCCTAGGGGGCGGAGCCTGCACTCACCGACACAGCTTAAGAGGCCTGAGGAAGGTTTCCGGAACACTGCTGCTGATGCTGCTGCTCTAGTGAGTGCTGGGTGGGCCGCTCCCTTTCCTGCCAACTCCATCTGGCCTAGGGGGCGGAGCCTGCACTAACCGCCACAGCTTAAGAAGCATGAGGGAGGCTTCCGGGACACTGCTGATGCTCCTGCTGCTCTAGTGAGTGCTGGGTGGGCCGCTCCCTTTCCTGCCAACTCTATCTGGCCTAGGGGGCGGAGCCTGCACTCACCGCCACAGCGTAAGAGGCCTGAGGGAGGCTTCCGGGACACTGCTGCTGCTGCTGCTCTAGTGAGTGCTGGGTGGGCCGCTCCCTTTCCTGCCAACTCCATCTTGCCTAGGGGGCGGAGCCTGCACTCACCGCCACAGTTTAGGAGGCCTGAGGGAGGCTTCCGGGACAATGCTGCTGCTGCTGCTCTAGTGAGTGCTGGGTGGACCGCTCCCTTTCCTGCCAACCCCATCTGGCCTAGGGGGCGGAGCCTGCACTCACCGCCACAGCTTAAGAGGCCTGAGGGAGGCTTCCAGAACACTGCTGCTGCTGCTGCTGCTGCTGCTGCTGCTGCTCTAGTGAGTGCTGGGTGGGCCGCTCTCTTTCCTCCCAACTCCATCTGGCCTAGGGGGCGGAGCCTGCACTCACCGCCACAGCTTAAGAGGCCTGAGGGAGGCTTCCGGGACACTGCTGCTGCTGCTACTGCTGCTGCTGTAGTGAGTGCTGGGTGGGCCGCTCCCTTTCCTGCCAACTCCATCTGGCCTAGGCGGCGGAGCCTGCACTCACCGCAAGAGCTTAAGAGGCCTGAGGGAGGCTTCCGGGACACTGCTGCAGCTGCTGCTCTAGTGAGTGCTGGGTGGGCCGCTCCCTTTCCTGCCAACTCCATCTCGCCTTGGGGGCGGAGCCTTCACTCACCGCCACAGCTTAAGAGGCCTGAGTTAGGCTTCCGGGACACTGCTGCAGCTGCTGCTGCTCTAGTGAGTGCTGTGTGGGCCGCTCCCTTTCCTGCCAACTCCATCTGGCCTAGGGGGCGGAGCCTGCACTCACCGCCACAGCTTAAGAGGCCTGAGGGAGGCTTCCGGGACACTGCTGCTGCTGCTGCTCTAGTGAGTGCTGGGTGGGCCGCTCCCTTCCCTGCCAACTCCATCTGGCCTAGGGGACGGAGCCTGCACTCACCGCCACAGCTTAAGAGGCCTGAGGGAGGCTTCCGGGACACTGCTGCTGCTCTAGTGAGTGCTGGGTGGACCGCTCCCGTTCCTGCCAACTCCATCTGGCCTAGGGGGCGGAGCCTGCACTCACCGCCACAGCTTAAGAGGCCTGAGGGAGGCTTCCGGGACACTGCTGCTGCTGCTGCTGCTGCTCTAGTGAGTGCTGGGTGGGCCGCTCCCTTTCCTGCCAACTCCATCTGGCCTAGGGGGCGGAGCCTGCACTCACCGGCACAGCTTAAGAGGCCTGAGGGAGGCTTCCGGGACACTGCTGCTGCTGCTGCTCTAGTGAGTGCTGGATGGGCCGCTCCCTTTCCTGCCAACTCCATCTGGCCTAGGGGGCGGAGCCTGCATTCACCGCCACAGCTTAAGAGGCCTGAGGGAGGCTTCCGGGATACTGCTGCTGCTGCTCTAGTGATTGCTGGGTGGGCCGCTCTCTTTCCTCCCAACTCCATCTGGCCTAGCGATCGGAGCCTGCACTCACCGCCACAGCTTAAGAGGCCTGAGGGAGGCTTCCGGGACACTGCTGCTGCTGCTGCTGCTGCTCTAGTGAGTGGTGGGTGGGCCGCTCCCTTTCCTGCCAACTCCATCTGGCCTAGGGGGCGGAGCCTGCACTCACCGCCACAGCTTAAGAGGCCTGAGGGAGGCTTCCGGGACACTGCTGCTGCTGCTGCTCTAGTGAGTGCTGGGTGGGCCGCTCCCTTTCCTGCCAACTCCATCTGGCCTAGGGGGCGGAGCCTGCACTCACCGCCACAGCTTAAGAGGCCTGAGGGAGGCTTCCGGGACACTGCTGCTGCTGCTGCTCTAGTGAGTGCTGGGTGGGCCGCTCCCTTTCCTGCCAACTCCATCTGGCCTAGGGGGCGGAGCCTGCACTCACCGCCACAGCTTAAGAGGCCTGAGGGAGGCTTCCGGGACACTGCTGCTGCTGCTCTAGTGAGTGCTGGGTGGGCCGCTCTCTTTCCTCCCAACTCCATCTGGCCTAGCGATCGGAGCCTGCACTCACCGCCACAGCTTAAGAGGCCTGAGGGAGGCTTCCGGGACACTGCTGCTGCTGCTGCTGCTGCTCTAGTGAGTGGTGGGTGGGCCGCTCCCTTTCCTGCCAACTCCATCTGGCCTAGGGGGCGGAGCCTGCACTCACCGCCACAGCTTAAGAGGCCTGAGGGAGGCTTCCGGGACACTGCTGCTCCTGCTGCTGCTGCTCTAGTGAGTGCTGGGTGGGGCGCTCCCTTTCGTGACAACTCCATCTGGCCTAGGGGGCGGAGCCTGCACTCACCGCCACAGCTTAAGAGGCCTGAGGGAGGCTTCCGGGACACTGCTGCTGCTGCTGCTCTAGTGAGTGCTGGGTGGGCCGCTCCCTTTCCTGCCAACTCCATCTCGCCTAGGGGGCGGAGCTTGTACTCACCGCCACAGCTTAAGAGGCCTGAGGGCGGCTTCCGGGACACTGCTGCTGCTGCTGCTCTAGTGAGTGCTGGGTGGGGCGCTCCCTTTCCTGCCAACTCATTCTGGCCTAGGGGGCGGAGCCTGCACTCACCGCCACAGCTTAAGAGGCTTGAGGGAGGCTTCCGGAACACTGCTGCTGCTGCTGCTGCTGCTGCTGCTGCTCTAGTGAGTGCTGGGTGGGCCGCTCTCTTTCCTCCCAACTGCATCTGGCCTAGCGAGCGGAGCCTGCACTCACCGCCACAGCTTAAGACGCCTGAGGGAGGCTTCCGGGACACTGCTGCTGCTGTTGCTCTAGTGAGTGCTGGGTGGGCCGCTCCCTTTCCTGCCAACTCCATCTGGCCTAGGGGGCGGAGCCTGCACTCACCGCCACAGCTTAAGAGGCCTGAGGGAGGCTTCCGCGACACTGCTGCTGCTGCTGCTACTCTAGTGAGTGCTGGGTGGGCCGCTCCCTTTCCTGCCAACTCCATCTCGCCTAGGGGGCGGAGCCTTCACTCACCGCCACAGCTTAAGAGGCCTGAGGGAGGCTTCCGGGACACTGCTGCTGCTGCTGCTGCTCTAGTGAGTGCTGGATGGGCCGCTCCCTTTCCTGCCAACTCCTTCTGGCCTAGGGGGCGGAGCCTGCACTCACCGCCACAGCTTAAGAGGCCTGAGGGAGGCTTCCGGGACACTGCAGCTGCTGCTGCTCTAGTGAGTGCTGGGTGGGCCGCTCCCTTTCCTGCCAACTCCACCTGGCCTAGGGGGCGGAGCCTGCACTCACCGCCACAGCTTAGAAGGCCTGAGGGAGGCTTACGGGACACTGCTGCTGCTGCTGCTCTAGTGAGTGCTGGGTGGGCCGCTCCCTTCCCTGCCAACTCCATCTGGCCTAGGGGACGGAGCCTGCACTCACCGCCACAGCTTAAGAGGCCTGAGGGAGGCTTCCGGGACACTGCTGCTGCTCTAGTGACTGCTGGGTGGACCGCTCCCTTTCCTGCCAACTCCATCTGGCCTAGGGGGCGGAGCCTGCACTCACCGCCACAGCTTAAAAGGCCTGAGGGAGGTTTCCGGAAAACTGCTGCTGCTGCTGCTCTAGTGAGTGCTGGGTGGGCCACTCCCTTTCCTGCCAACTCCACCTGGCCTAGGGGGCGGAGCCTGCACTCACCGCCACAGCTTAAGAGGCCTGAGGGAGGCTTCCGGGACACTGCTGCTGCTGCTGCTCTAGTGAGTGCTGGGTGGGCCGCTCCCTTTCCTGCCAACTCCATCTGGCCTCGGGGGCGGAGCCTGCACTCACCGCCACAGCTTAAGAGGCCTGAGGGAGGCTTCCGGGACACTGCTGCTGCTGCTGCTCTAGTGAGTGCTGGGTGGGCCGCTCCCTTCCCTGCCAACTCCATCTTGCCTAGGGGACGGAGCCTGCACTCACCGCCACAGCTTAAGAGGCCTGAGGGAGGCTTACGGGACACTGCTGCTGCTCTAGTGAGTGCTGGGTGGACCGCTCCCTTTCCTGTCAACTCCATCTGGCCTAGGGGGCGGAGCCTGCACTCACTGCCACAGCTTAAGAGGCCTGAGGGCGGCTTCCGGGACACTGCTGCTGCTGCTGCTGCTGCTGCTGCTCTAGTGAGTGCTGGGTGGGCCGCTCCCTTTCCTGCCAACTCCATCTGGCCAAGGGGGCGGAGCCTGCACTCACCGCCACAGCTTAAGAGGCCTGAGGGAGGCTTCCGGGACACTGCTGCTGCTGCTGCTCTAGTGAGTGCTGGGTGGGCCGCTCCCTTTCCTGCCAACTCCATCTGGCCTAGGGGACGGAGCCTGCACTCACCGCCACAGCTTAAGAGGCCTGAGGGAGGCTTCCGGGACACTGCTGCTGCTGCTCTAGTGAGTGCTGGGTAGGCCGCTCCCTTTCCTGCCAGCTCCATCTGGCCAAGGGGGCGGAGCCTGCACTCACCGCCACAGCTTAAGAGGCCTGAGGGAGGCTTCCGGGACACTGCTGCTGCTGCTGCTCTTGTGACTACTGGGTGGGCCACTCCCTTTCCTGCCAACTCCATCTGGCCTAGGGGGCGGAGCCTGCACTCACCGCCACAGCTTAAGAGGCATGAGGGAGGCTTCCGGGACACTGCTGCTGCTGCTGCTCTAGTGAGTGCTGGGTGGGGCGCTCCCTTTCCTGCGAACTCATTCTGGCCTAGGGGGCGGAGCCTGCACTCACCGCCACAGCTTAAGAGGCCTGAGGGAGGCTTCCGGGACACTGCTGCTGCTGCTGCTGCTGCTGCTGCTGCTCTAGTGAGTGCTGGGTGGGCCGCTCTCTTTCCTCCCAACTGCATCTGGCCTAGCGAGCGGACCCTGCACTCACCGCCACAGCTTAAGACGCCTGAGGGAGGCTTCCGGGACACTGCTGCTGCTGTTGCTCTAGTGAGTGCTGGGTGGGCCGCTCCCTTTCCTGCCAACTCCATCTGGCCTAGGGGGCGGAGCCTGCACTCACCGCCACAGCTTAAGAGGCCTGAGGGAGGCTTCCGCGACACTGCTGCTGCTGCTGCTACTCTAGTGAGTGCTGGGTGGGCCGCTCCCTTTCCTGCCAACTCCATCTCGCCTAGGGGGCGGAGCCTTCACTCACCGCCACAGCTTAAGAGGCCTGAGGGAGGCTTCCGGGACACTGCTGCTGCTGCTGCTGCTCTAGTGAGTGCTGGATGGGCCGCTCCCTTTCCTGCCAACTCCTTCTGGCCTAGGGGGCGGAGCCTGCACTCACCGCCACAGCTTAAGAGGCCTGAGGGAGGCTTCCGGGACACTGCAGCTGCTGCTGCTCTAGTGAGTGCTGGGTGGGCCGCTCCCTTTCCTGCCAACTCCTTTTGGCCTAGCGGGCGGAGCCTGCACTCACCGCCACAGCTTAAGAGGCCTGAGGGATACTTCCAGAACACTGCTGCTGCTGCTGCTTTTCCAGTGAGTGCTGGGTGGGCCGCTCCCTTTCCTGCCAACTCCACCTGGCCTAGGGGGCGGAGCCTGCACTCACCGCCACAGCTTAAGAGGCCTGAGGGAGGCTTCCGGGACACTGCTGCTGCTGCTGCTCTAGTGAGTGCTGGGTGGGCCGCTCCCTTTCCTGCCAACTCCATCTGGCCTCGGGGGCGGAGCCTGCACTCACCGCCACAGCTTAGAAGGCCTGAGGGAGGCTTACGGGACACTGCTGCTGCTGCTGCTGCTCTAGTGAGTGCTGGGTGGGCCGCTCCCTTCCCTGCCAACTCCATCTGGCCTAGGGGACGGAGCCTGCACTCACCGCCACAGCTTAAGAGGAAGAGGGAGGCTTCCGGGACACTGCTGCTGCTCTAGTGACTGCTGGGTGGACCGCTCCCTTTCCTGCCAACTCCATCTGGCCTAGGGGGCGGAGCCTGCACTCACCGCCACAGCTTAAAAGGCCTGAGGGAGGTTTCCGGAACACTGCTGCTGCTGCTGCTCTAGTGAGTGCTGGGTGGGCCACTCCCTTTCCTGCCAACTCCACCTGGCCTAGGGGGCGGAGCCTGCACTCACCGCCACAGCTTAAGAGGCCTGAGGGAGGCTTCCGGGACACTGCTGCTGCTGCTGCTCTAGTGAGTGCTGGGTGGGCCGCTCCCTTTCCTGCCAACTCCATCTGGCCTCGGGGGCGGAGCCTGCACTCACCGCCACAGCTTAAGAGGCCTGAGGGAGGCTTCCGGGACACTGCTGCTGCTGCTGCTCTAGTGAGTGCTGGGTGGGCCGCTCCCTTCCCTGCCAACTCCATCTTGCCTAGGGGACGGAGCCTGCACTCACCGCCACAGCTTAAGAGGCCTGAGGGAGGCTTACGGGACACTGCTGCTGCTCTAGTGAGTGCTGGGTGGACCGCTCCCTTTCCTGTCAACTCCATCTGGCCTAGGGGGCGGAGCCTGCACTCACTGCCACAGCTTAAGAGGCCTGAGGGCGGCTTCCGGGACACTGCTGCTGCTGCTGCTGCTGCTCTAGTGAGTGCTGGGTGGGCCGCTCCCTTTCCTGCCAACTCCATCTGGCCAAGGGGGCGGAGCCTGCACTCACCGCCACAGCTTAAGAGGCCTGAGGGAGGCTTCCGGGACACTGCTGCTGCTGCTGCTCTAGTGAGTGCTGGGTGGGCCGCTCCCTTTCCTGCCAACTCCATCTGGCCTAGGGGACGGAGCCTGCACTCACCGCCACAGCTTAAGAGGCCTGAGGGAGGCTTCCGGGACACTGCTGCTGCTGCTCTAGTGAGTGCTGGGTAGGCCGCTCCCTTTCCTGCCAGCTCCATCTGGCCAAGGGGGCGGAGCCTGCACTCACCGCCACAGCTTAAGAGGCCTGAGGGAGGCTTCCGGGACACTGCTGCTGCTGCTGCTCTAGTGAGTGCTGGGTGGGCCGCTCTCTTTCCTCCCAACTCCATCTGGCCTAGCGATCGGAGCCTGCACTCACCGCCACAGCTTAAGAGGCCTGAGGGAGGCTTCCGGTACACTGCTGCTGCTGCTGCTGTAGTGATTGCTGGATGGGCCACTCCCTTTCCTGCCAACTCCATCTGGCCTAGGGGGCGGAGCCTGCACTCACCGCCACAGCTTAAGAGGCCTGAGGGAGGCTTCCGGGACACTGCTGCTGCTGCTGCTCTAGTGAGTGCTGGGTGGGCCGCTCCCTTTCCTGCCAACTCCATCTCGCCTAGGGGGCGGAGCTTGTACTCACCGCCACAGCTTAAGAGGCCTGAGGGCGGCTTCCGGGACACTGCTGCTGCTGCTGCTCTAGTGAGTGCTGGGTGGGGCGCTCTCTTTCCTCCCAACTCCATCTGGCCTAGCGAGCGGAGCCTGCACTCACCGCCACAGCTTAAGAGGCCTGAGGGAGGCTTCCGGGACACTGCTGCTGCTGCTGCTCTAGTGAGTGCTGCGTGGGCCGCTCCCTTCCCTGCCAACTCCATCTTGCCTAGGGGACGGAGCCTGCACTCACCGCCACAGCTTAAGAGGCCTGAGGGAGGCTTACGGGACACTGCTGCTGCTCTAGTGAGTGCTGGGTGGACCGCTCCCTTTCCTGTCAACTCCATCTGGCCTAGGGGGCGGAGCCTGCACTCACCGCCACAGCTTAAGAGGCCTGAGGGCGGCTTCCGGGACACTGCTGCTGCTGCTGCTGCTGCTGCTGCTCTAGTGAGTGCTGGGTGGGCCGCTCCCTTTCCTGCCAACTCCATCTGGCCAAGGGGGCGGAGCCTGCACTCACCGCCACAGCTTAAGAGGCCTGAGGGAGGCTTCCGGGACACTGCTGCTGCTGCTGCTCTAGTGAGTGCTGGGTGGGCCGCTCCCTTTCCTGCCAACTCCATCTGGCCTAGGGGACAGAGCCTGCACTCACCGCCACAGCTTAAGAGGCCTGAGGGAGGCTTCCGGGACACTGCTGCTGCTGCTCTAGTGAGTGCTGGGTAGGCCGCTCCCTTTCCTGCCAGCTCCATCTGGCCAAGGGGGCGGAGCCTGCACTCACCGCCACAGCTTAAGAGGCCTGAGGGAGGCTTCCGGGACACTGCTGCTGCTGCTGCTCTAGTGAGTGCTGGGTGGGCCGCTCCCTTTCCTGCCAACTCCATCTGGCCAAGGGGGCGGAGCCTGCACTCACCGCCACAGCTTAAGAGGCCTGAGGGAGGCTTCCGGGACACTGCTGCTGCTGCTGCTGTAGTGAGTGCTGGGTGGGCCGCTCCCTTTCCTGCCAACTCCATCTCGCCTAGGGGGCGGAGCTTGTACTCACCGCCACAGCTTAAGAGGCCTGAGGGCGGCTTCCGGGACACTGCTGCTGCTGCTGCTCTAGTGAGTGCTGGGTGGGGCGCTATCTTTCCTCCCAACTCCATCTGGCCTAGCGAGCGGAGCCTGCACTCACCGCCACAGCTTAAGAGGCCTGAGGGAGGCTTCCGGGACACTGCTGCTGCTGTTGCTCTAGTGAGTGCTGGGTGGGCCGCTCCCTTTCCTGCCAACTCCATCTGGCCTAGGGGGCGGAGCCTGCACTCACCGCCACAGCTTAAGAGGCCTGAGGGAGGCTTCCGGGACACTGCTGCTGCTGCTGCTGCTGCTCTAGTGAGTGCTGGGTGGGCCGCTCCCTTTCCTGCCAACTCCATCTGGCCTAGGGGGCGGAGCCTGCACTCACCGCCACAGCTTAAGAGGCCTGAGGGAGGCTTCCGGAACACTGCTGCTGCTCTAGTGAATGCTGGGTGGGCCGCTCCCTTCCCTGCCAACTCCATCTGGCCTAGGGGACGGAGCCTGCACTCACCGCCACAGCTTAAGAGGCCTGAGGGAGGCTTCCGGGACACTGCTTCTGCTGCTGCTGTAGTGATTGCTGGGTGGGCCACTCCCTTTCCTGCCAACTCCACCTGGCCTAGGGGGCGTAGCCTGCACTTACCGCCATAGCTTAAGAGGCCTGAGGGAGGCTTCCGGGACACTGCTGCTGCTGCTGCTCTAGTGAGTGCTGCGTGGGCCGCTCCCTTTCCTGCCAACTCTATCTGGCCTAGGGGGCGGAGCCTGCACTCACCGCCACAGCTTAAGATGCCAGAGGGAGGCTTCCGGGACACTGCTGCTGCTGCTGCTGCTGCTCTAGTGAGTGCTGGGTGGGCCGCTCCCTTTCCTGCCAACTCCATCTGGCCAAGGGGGCGGAGCCTGCACTCACCGCCAAAGCTTAAGAGGCCTGAGGGAGGCTTCCGGAACACTGCTGCTGCTGCTGCTGCTGCTCTAGTGAGTGCTGGGTGGGCCGCTCCCTTTCCTGCCAACTCCATCTGGCCAAGGGGGCGGAGCCTGCACTCACCGCCAAAGCTTAAGAGGCCTGAGGGAGGCTTCCGGGACACTGCTGCCGCTGCTGCTGTCTAGTGAGTGCTGGGTGGGCCGTTCCCTTTCCTGCCAACTCCATCTGGCCTAGGGGGCGGAGCCTGCCCTCACCGCCACAGCTTAAGAGGCCTGAGGGAGGCTTCCGGGACACTGCTGCTGCTGCTCTAGTGAGTGCTGCGTGGGCCGCTCCCTTTCCTGCCAACTCCATCTGGCCTAGGGGGCGGAGCCTGCACTCACCGCCACAGCTTAAGAGGTCTGAGGGAGGCTTCCGGGACACTGCTGCTGCTGCTGCTCTAGTGAGTCCGGCGTGGGCCGCTCCCTTTCCTGCCAACTCCATCTGGCATAGTGGGCGGAGCCTGCACTCACCGCCACAGCTTAAGATGCCTGAGGGAGGCTTCCGGGACACTGCTTCTGCTGCTGCTGTAGTGATTGCTGGGTGGGCCATTCCCTTTCCTGCCAACTCCACCTGGCCTAGGGGGCGGAGCCTACACTCACCGCCACAGCTTAAGAGGCCTGAGGGAGGCTTCCGGAACACTGCTGCTGCTGGTGCTGCTGCTGCTGCTGCTGCTCTAGTGAGTGCTGGGTGGGCCGCTCTCTTTCCTGCCAACTCCATCTGGCCTAGCGAGCGGAGCCTGCACTCACCGCCACAGCTTAAGAGGCCTGAGGGAGGCTTCCGGGACACTGCTGCCGCTGCTGCTGCTCTAGTGAGTGCTGGGTGGGCCGCTCCCTTTCCTGCCAACTCCATCTGGCCTAGGGGGCGGAGCCTGCACTCACCGCCACAGCTTAAGAGGCCTGAGGGAGGCTTCCGGGACACTGCTGCTGCTGCTGCTGCTGCTCTAGTGAGTGCTGGGTGGGCCGCTCGCTTTCCTGCCAACTCCATCTGCCCTAGGGGGCGGAGCCTGCACTCACCGCCACAGCTTAAGAGGCCTGAGGAAGTCTTCCGGGACACTGCTGCTGCTGCTCTAGTGAGTGCTGGGTGGGCCGCTCCCTTTCCTGCCAACTCCATCTGGCCTAGGGGGTGGAGCCTGCACTCACCGCCACAGCTTAAGAGGCCTGAGGGAGGCTTCCGGGACACTGCTGCCGCTGCTGCTGCTCCAGTGAGTGCTGGGTGGGCCGCTTCGTTTCCTGCTAACTCCATCTGACCTAAGGGGCGGAGCCTGCACTCACCGCCACAGCTTAAGAGGCCTGAGGGAGGCTTCCGGGACACTGCTGCTGCTCTGGTGAGTGCTGGGTGGGCCGCTCCCTTTCCTGTCAACTCCATCTGCCCTAGGGGGCGGAGTTTGCACTCACCGCCATAGCGTTAGAGGCCTGAGGGAGGCTTCCGGGACACTGCTGCCGCTACTGCTGCTCTAGTGAGTGCTGGGTGGGCCGATCCCTTTCCTGTCAACTCCATCTGGCCGAGGGGGCGGAGCCTGCACTCACCGCCACAGCTTAAGAGGCCTGAGGGAGGCTTCCGGGACACTGCTGCTGCTGCTGCTGCTCTAGTGAGTGCTGGGTGGGCCGCTCGCTTTCCTGCCAACTCCATCTGCCCTAGGGGGCGGAGTCTGCACTCACCGCCACAGCTTAAGAGGCCTGAGGGAGTCTTCCGGGACACTGCTGCTGCTGCTCTAGTGAGTGCTGGGTGGGCCGCTCCCTTTCCTGCCATCTCCATCTGGCCTAGGGGGTGGAGCCTGCACTCACCGCCACAGCTTAAGAGGCCTGAGGGAGGCTTCCGGGACACTGCTGCCGCTGCTGCTGCTCTAGTGAGTCCTGGGTGGGCCGCTCCGTTTCCTGCTAACTCCATCTGGCCTAAGGGGCGGAGCCTGCACTCACCGCCACAGCTTAAGAGGCCTGAGGGAGGCTTCCGGGACACTGCTGCTTCTGTTGCTGCTCTAGTGAGTGCTGGGTGGGCCGCTCCCTTTCCTGCCAACTCCATCTGGCCTGGGGAGCGGAGTCTGCACTCACCGCCACAGCTTGAGGGCCCTCCATCAAGGCCTCCAAGACACTGCTGCTGCTGATCTGGTGAGTGCTGGGTGGGCCGCTCCCTTTCCTGTCAACTGCATCTGGCCTAGGGGGCGGAGCCTGCACGCACCGCCACAGCTTAAGAAGCCTGAGGGAGGCTTCCGGGACACTGCTGCTGCTGTTGCTCTAGTGAGTGCTGGGTGAGCCGCTCCCTTTCCTGTCAACTCCATCTGGCCTAGGGGGTGGAGCCTGCACTCACCGCCACAGCTTAAGAGGCCTGAGGGAGGGTTCCGGGAGACTGCTGCTGCTGCTGCTGCTCTAGTGAGTGCTGGGCGGGCCGATCCCTTTCCTGCCAACTCCATCTGGCCTAGGGGGCGGAGCCTGCACTCACCGCCACAGCTTAAGAGGCCTGAGGGAGGCTTCCGGGACACTGCTGCTCTGCTGCTCTAGTGAGTGCTGGGTGGGCCGCTCTCTTTCCTGCCAACTCCATCTGCCCTAGGGGGCGGAGTCTGCACTCACCGCCAGAGCGTAAGAGGCCTGAGGGAGGCTTCCGGGACACTGCTGCCGCTGCTGCTGCTCTAGTGAGTGCTGGGTGGGCCGCTCCCTTTCCTGCCAACTCCATCTGCCCTAGGGGGCGGAGTCTGCACTCACCGCCACAGCGTAAGAGGCCTGAGGGAGGCTTCCGGGACACTGCTGCTGCTGCTCCTGCTGCTCTAGTGAGTGCTGGGTGGGCCGCTCCCTTTCCTGCCAACTCCATCTGGCCTAGGGGACGGAGCCTGCACTCCCCGCCACAGCTTAAGAGGCCTGAGGGAGGCTTCCGGGACACTGCTGCTGCTCTAGTGAGTGCTGGGTGGACCGCTCCCTTTCCTGCCAACTCCATCTGGCCTAGGGGGTGGAGCCTGCACTCACCGCCACAGCTTAAGAGGCCTGAGGGAGGCTTCCGGGAGACTGCTGCTGCTGCTGCTGCTCTAGTGAGTGCTGGGTGGGCCGCTAACTTTCCTGCCAACTCCATCTGGCCTAGGGGGCGGAGCCTGCACTCACCGCCACAGCTTAAGAGGCCTGAGGGAGGCTTCCGGGACACTGCTGCTGCTGCTGCTCTAGTGAGTGCTGGGCGGGCCGATCCCTTTCCTGCCAACTCCATCTGGCCTAGAGGGCGGAGCCTGCACTCAACGCCACAGCTTAAGAGGCCTGAGGGAGGCTTCTGGGACACTGCTGCTGCTGATGATGATCTAGTGAGTGCTGGGTGGGCCGCTCCCTTTCCTGCCAACTCCATCTGGCCTAGGGGGCGGAGCCTGCACTCACCGCCAGAGCTTAAGAGGCCTGAGGGAGGCTTCCGGGACACTGCTGCTGCTGCTGCTCTAGTGAGTGCTGGGCGGGCGACTCTCTTTCCTGCCAACTCCATCTGCCCTAGGGGGCGGAGTCTGCACTCACCGCCACAGCGTAAGAGGCCTGAGGGAGGCTTCCGGGACACTGCTGCCGCTGCTGCTGCTCTAGTGAGTGCTGGGTGGGCCGCTCCCTTTCCTGCCAACTCCATCTGGCCTAGGGGGCGGAGCCTGCACTCACCGCCACAGCTTAAGAGGCCTGAGGGAGGCTTCCGGGACACTGCTGCTTCTGTTCCTGCTCTAGTGAGTGCTGGGTGGGCCGCTCCCTTTCCTGCCAACTCCATCTGGCCTGGGGAGCGGAGCCTGCACTCACCGCCACAGCTTAAGAGGCCTGAGGGAGGCTTCCGGGACACTGCTGCTGCTCTGGTGAGTGCTGGGTGGGCCGCTCCCTTTCCTGTCAACTCCATCTGGCCTAGGGGGCGGAGCCTGCACTCACCGCCACAGCTTAAGAGGCCTGAGGGAGGCTTCCCGGACACTGCTGCTGCTGCTGCTCTAGTGAGTGCTGGGTGGGCCGCTCCCTTTCCTGTCAACTCCATCTGGCCTAGGGGGTGGAGCCTGCACTCCCCGCCACAGCTTAAGAGGCCTGAGGGAGGCTTCCGGGACACTGCTGCTCTGCTGCTCTAGTGAGTGCTGGGTGGGCCGCTCCCTTTCCTGCCAACTCCATCTGGCCTGGGGGGCGGAGCCTGCACTCACCGCCACAGCTTAAGAGCCCTGAGGGAGGCTTCCGGGACATTGCTGCTGCTGTTGCTCTAGTGAGTGCTGGGTGGGCCGCTCCCTGTCCTGCCAACTCCTTCTGCCCTAGGGGGTGTAATCTGCACTCACCGCCACAGCGTAAGAGGCCTGAGGGAGGCTTCCGGGACACTGCTGCTGCTGCTGCTGCTCTAGTGAGTGCTGGGTGGGCCGCTCCCTTTCCTGCCAACTCCATCTGGCCTAGGGGACGGAGCCTGCACTCACCGCCACAGCGTAAGAGGCCTGAGGGAGGCTTCCGGGACACTGCTGCTGCTGCTGCTGCTCTAGTGAGTGCTGGGTGGGCCGCTCCCTTTCCTGCCAACTCCATCTGGCCTAGGGGACGGAGCCTGCACTCACCGCCACAGCTTAAGAGGCCTGAGGGAGGCTTCCGGGACACTGCTGCTGCTCTAGTGAGTTCTGGGTGGACCGCTCCCTTTCCTGCCAACTCCATCTGGCCTAGGGGGTGGAGCCTGCACTCACCGCCACAGCTTAAGAGGCCTGCGGGAGGCTTCCGGGACACTGCTGCTGCTGCTGCTCTAGTGAGTGCTGGGTGGGCCGCTCTCTTTCCTGCCAACTCCATCTGCCCTAGGGGACGGAGTTTGCACTCACCGCCATAGCGTTAGAGGCCTGAGGGAGGCTTCCGGAACACTGCTGCCGCTACTGCTGCTCTAGTAAGTGCTGGGTGGGCCGATCCCTTTCCTGTCAACTCCATCTGGCCGAGGGGGCGGAGCCTGCACTCACCGCCACAGCTTAAGAGGCCTGAGGGAGGCTTCCGGGACACTGCTGCTGCTGCTGCTGCTCTAGTGAGTGCTGGGTGGGCAGCTCGCTTTCCTGCCAACTCCATCTGCCCTAGGGGGCGGAGTCTGCACTCACCGCCACAGCTTAAGAGGCCTGAGGGAGGCTTCCGGGACACTGCTGCTTCTGTTGCTGCTCTAGTGAGTGCTGGGTGGGCCGCTCCCTTTCCTGCCAACTCCATCTGGCCTGGGGAGCGGAGTCTGCACTCACCGCCACAGCTTGAGGGCCCTCCATCAAGGCCTCCAAGACACTGCTGCTGCTGATCTGGTGAGTGCTGGGTGGGCCGCTCCCTTTCCTGTCAACTGCATCTGGCCTAGGGGGCGGAGCCTGCACGCACCGCCACAGCTTAAGAGGCCTGAGGGAGGCTTCCGGGACACTGCTGCTGCTGTTGCTCTAGTGAGTGCTGGGTGGGCCGCTCCCTTTCCTGTCAACTCCATCTGGCCTAGGGGGTGGAGCCTGCACGCACCGCCATAGCTTAAGAGGCCTGAGGGAGGCTTCCGGAACACTGCTGCTACTGCTCTACTGAGTGCTGGGTGGGCCGCTCCCTTTCCTGCCAACTCCATCTGGCCTAGGGGGTGGAGCCTGCACGCACCGCCATAGCTTAAGAGGCCTGAGGGAGGCTTCCGGGACACTGCTGCTGCTCCTCTACTGAGTGCTGGGTGGGCCGCTCCCTTTCCTGTCAACTCCATCTGGCCTAGGGGGCGGAGCCTGCACGCACCGCCACAGCTTAAGAGGCCTGAGGGAGGCTTCCGGGACACTGCTGCTGCTCTAGTGAGTGCTGGGTGGGCCGCTCCCTTTCCTGCCAACTCCATCTGCCCTAGGGGGCGGAGTCTGCACTCACCGCCACAGCGTAAGAGGCCTGAGGGAGGCTTCCGGGACACTGCTGCTGCTGCTGCTGCTGCTCTAGTGAGTGCTGGGTGGGCCGCTCTCTTTCCTGCCAACTCCATCTGGCCTAGCGAGCGGAGCCTGCACTCCCCGCCACAGCTTAAGAGGCCTGAGGGAGGCTTCCGGGACACTGCTGCTGCTGCTGCTGTAGTGAGTGCTGGGTGGGCCGCTCCCTTTCCTGCCAACTCCATCTGGCCTGGGGGGCGGAGCCTCCACTCACCGCCACAGCTTAAGAGCCCTGAGGGAGGCTTCCGGGACACTGCTGCTGCTGTTGCTCTAGTGAGTGCTGGGTGGGCCGCTCCCTTTCCTGCCAACTCCATCTGCCCTAGGGGGCGGAATCTGCACTCACCGCCACAGCGTAAGAGGCCTGAGGGAGGCTTCCGGGACACTGCTGCTGCTGCTGCTGCTCTAGTGAGTGCTGGGTGGGCCGCTCCCTTTCCTGCCAACTCCATCTGGCCTAGGGGACGGAGCCTGCACTCACCGCCACAGCGTAAGAGGCCTGAGGGAGGCTTCCGGGACACTGCTGCTGCTGCTGCTGCTCTAGTGAGTGCTGGGTGGGCCGCTCCCTTTCCTGCCAACTCCATCTGGCCTAGGGGACGGAGCCTGCACTCACCGCCACAGCTTAAGAGGCCTGAGGGAGGCTTCCGCGACACTGCTGCTGCTCTAGTGAGTTCTGGGTGGACCGCTCACTTTCCTGCCAACTCCATCTGGCCTAGGGGGTGGAGCCTGCACTCACCGCCACAGCTTAAGAGGCCTGAGGGAGGCTTCCGGGAGACTGCTGCTGCTGCTGATGCTCTAGTGAGTGCTGGGTGGGCCGCTCCCTTTCCTGCCAACTCCATCTGGCCTAGGGGGCGGAGCCTGCACTCACCGCCACAGCTTAAGAGGCCTGAGGGAGGCTTCCGGGACACTGCTGCTCTGCTGCTCTACTGAGTGCTGGGTGGGCCGCTCCCTTTCCTACCAACTCCATCTGGCTAGGGGGCGGAGCCTGCACTCACCGCCACAGCTTAAGAGGCCTGAGGGAGGCTTCCGGGACACTGCTGCTGCTGCTGCTCTAGTGAGTGCTGGGTGGGCCGATCCCTTTCCTGCCAACTCCATCTGGCCTAGGGGGCGGAGCCTGCACTCACCGCCACAGCTTAAGAGGCCTGAGGGAGGCTTCCGGGACACTGCTGCTGCTGCTGCTCTAGTGAGTGCTGGGTGGGCCCATCCCTTTCCTGCCAACTCCATCTTGCCTGAGGGGCGGAGCCTGCACTCACCGCCACAGCTTAAGAGGCCTGAGGGAGGCTTCCGGGACACTGCTGCTGCTGCTGCTGCTGCTGCTCTGGTGAGTGCTGGGTTGGCCGCTCTCTTTCCTGCCAACTCAATCTGGCCTAGCGAGCGGAGCCTGCACTCACCGCCACAGCTTAAGAGGCCTGAGGGAGGCTTCCGGGACACTGCTGCTGCTGCTGCTCTAGTGAGTGCTGGGTGGGCCGATCCCTTTCCTGCCAACTCCATCTGCCCTAGGGGGCGGAGTCTGCACTCACCGCTACAGCTTAGGAGGCCTGAGGGAGTCTTCAGGGACACTGCTGCTGCTGCTCTAGTGAGTGTTGGGTGGGCCGCTCCCTTTCCTGCCAACTCCATCTGGCCTGGGGAGCGGAGTCTGCACTCACCGCTACAGCTTGAGGGCCCTCCATCAAGGCCTTCAGGACACTGCTGCTGCTGCTCTGGTGAGTGCTGGGTGGGCCGCTCCCTTTCCTGTCAACTCCATCTTGCCTAGGGGGCGGAGCCTGCACGCACCGCCACAGCTTAAGAGGCCTGAGGAAGGTTTCCGGAACACTGCTGCTGCTGCTGCTCTAGTGAGTGCTGGGTGGGCCGCTCCCTTTCCTGTCAACTCCATCTGGCCTAGGGGGCGGAGCCTGCACGCACCGCCATAGCTTAAGAGGCCTGAGGGAGGCTTCCGGGACACTGCTGCTGCTGCTCTAGTGAGTGCTGGGTGGGCCGCTCCCTTTCCTGCCAACTCCATCTGGCCTAGGGGGCGGAGCATGCACGCACCGCCACAGCTTAATAGGCCTGAGGGAGGCTTCCGGGACACTGCTGCTGTTGCTGCTCTAGTGAGTGCTGGGTGGGCCGCTCCCTTTCCTGCCAACTCCATCTGCCCCAGGGGGCCGAGTCTGCACTCACCGCCACAGCGTAAGAGGCCTGAGGGAGGCTTCCGGGACACTGCTGCTGCTCTAGTGAGTGCTGGGCGGGCCGCTCCCTTTCCTGCCAACTCCATCTGTCCCAGGGGGCGGAGCCTGCACTCACCGCAACAGCTTAAGAGGCCTGAGGGAGGCTTCCGGGACACTGCTGCTGCTGCTGCTCTAGTGAGTGCTGGGTGCGCCGCTCCCTTTCCTGCCAACTCCATCTGGCCTAGGGGGAGGAGCCTGGACTCACCGCCACAGCTTAAGAGGCCTGAGGGAGGCTTCCGGAACACTGCTGCTGCTGCTGCTGCTGCTGCTCTGGTGAGTGCAGGGTTGGCCGCTCTCTTTCCTGCCAACTCAATCTGGCCTAGCGAGCGGAGCCTGCACTCACCGCCACAGCTTAAGAGGCCTGAGGGAGGCTTCCGGGACACTGCTGCTGCTGCTGCTGCTCTAGTGAGTGCTGGGTGGGCCGCTCGCTTTCCTGCCAACTCCATCTGCCCTAGGGGGCGGAGTCTGCACTCACCGCCACAGCGTAAGAGGCCTGAGGGAGGCTTCCGGGACACTGCTGCTGCTGCTGCTCTAGTGAGTGCTGGGTGGGCCGCTCCCTTTCCTGCCAACTCCATCTGGCCTAGGGGACGGAGCCTGCACTCACCGCCACAGCTTAAGAGGCCTGAGGGAGTCTTCCGGGACACTGCTGCTGCTGCTCTAGTGAGTGCTGGGTGGGCCGCTCCCTTTCCTGCCAACTCCATCTGCCCCAGGGGGCGGAGTCTGCACTCACCGCCACAGCGTAAGAGGCCTGAGGGAGGCTTCCGGGACACTGCTGCTGCTCTAGTGAGTGCTGGGCGGGCCGCTCCCTTTCCTGCCAACTCCATCTGCCCCAGGGGGCGGAGCCTGCACTCACCGCAACAGCTTAAGAGGCCTGAGGGAGGCTTCCGAGACACTGCTGCTGCTGCTGCTCTAGTGAGTGCTGGGTGCGCCGCTCCCTTTCCTGCCAACTCCATCTGGCCTAGGGGGAGGAGCCTGGACTCACCGCCACAACTTAAGAGGCCTGAGGGAGGCTTCCGGGACACTGCTGCTGCTGCTGCTGCTGCTCTGGTGAGTGCTGGGTTGGCCGCTCTCTTTCCTGCCAACTCAATCTGGCCTAGCGAGCGGAGCCTGCACTCACCGCCACAGCTTAAGAGGCCTGAGGGAGGCTTCCGGGACACTGCTGCTGCTGCTGCTGCTCTAGTGAGTGCTGGGTGGGCCGCTCGCTTTCCTGCCAACTCCATCTGCCCTAGGGGGCGGAGTCTGCACTCACCGCCACAGCGTAAGAGGCCTGAGGGAGGCTTCCGGGACACTGCTGCTGCTGCTGCTCTAGTGAGTGCTGGGTGGGCCGCTCCCTTTCCTGCCAACTCCATCTGGCCTAGGGGACGGAGCCTGCACTCACCGCCACAGCTTAAGAGGCCTGAGGGAGTCTTCCGGGACACTGCTGCTGCTGCTCTAGTGAGTGCTGGGTGGGCCGCTCCCTTTCCTGACAACTCCATCTGGCCTAGGGGGTGGAGCCTGCACTCACCGCCACAGCGTAAGAGGCCTGAGGGAGGCTTCCGGGACACTGCTGCTGCTGCTGCTGCTCTAGTGAGTGCTGGGTGGGCCGCTCAGTTTCCTGCCAACTCCATCTGCCCTAGGGGGCGGAGTCTGCACTCACCGCCACAGCGTAAGAGGCCTGAGGGAGGCTTCCGGGACACTGCTGCTGCTGCTGCTCTAGTTACTGCTCGGTGGGCTGCTCCCTTTCCTGCCAACTCCATCTGGAATAGGGGACGGAGCATGCACTCACCGCCACAGTTTAAGAGGCCTGAGGGAGGCTTCCGGGACACTGCTGCTGCTCTAGTGAGTGCTGGGTGGTCCGCTCCCTTTCCTGCCAACTCCATCTGGCCTAGGGGGCGGAGCCTGCACTCACCGCCACAGCGTAAGAGGCCTGAGGGAGGCTTCTGGGACACTGCTGCTGCTGCTGCTGCTCTAGTGAGTGCTGGGTGGGCCGCTCACTTTCCTGCCAACTCCATCTGCCCTAGGGGGCGGAGTCTGCACTCACCGCCACAGCGTAAGAGGCCTGAGGGAGGCTTCCGGGACACTGCTGCTGCTGCTGCTCTAGTGAGTGCTCGGTGGGCTACTCCCTTTCCTGCCAACTCCATCTGGAATAGGGGACGGAGCATGCACTCACCGCCACAGTTTAAGAGGCCTGAGGGAGGCTTCCGGGACACTGCTGCTGCTCTAGTGAGTGCTGGGTGGTCCGCTCCCTTTCCTGCCAACTCCATCTGGCCTAGGGGGCGGAGCCTGCACTCACCGCCACAGCGTAAGAGGCCTGAGGGAGGCTTCTGGGACACTGCTGCTGCTGCTGCTGCTCTAGTGAGTGCTGGGTGGGCCGCTCACTTTCCTGCCAACTCCATCTGCCCTAGGGGGCGGAGTCTGCACTCACCGCCACAGCGTAAGAGGCCTGAGGGAGGCTTCCGGGACACTGCTGCTGCTGCTGCTACTGCTGCTGCTCTAGTGAGTGCTGGGTTGGCTGCTCTCTTTCCTGCCAATTCCATCTGCCCTAGGGGGCGGAGTCTGCACTCACCGCCACAGCTTAAGAGGCCTGAGAGAGGCTTCCGGGACACTGCTGCTGCTGCTGCTCTAGTGAGTGCTCGGTGGGCCGCTCCCTTTCCTGCCAACTCCATCTGGACTGGGGGGGCGGAGCCTGCATTCACCGCCACAGCTTAAGAGGCCTTAGGGAGGCTTCCGGGACACTGCTGCTGCTCTAGTGAGTGCTGGGTGGGCCGCTCCCTTTCCTGCCAACTCCACCTGGCCTAGGGGGCGGAGCCTGCACTCACCGCCACAGCTTAAGAGGCCTAAGGTAGGCTTCCGGAACACTGCTGCTGCTGCTGCTCTAGTGAGTGCTAGGAGGGCCGCTCCCTTTCCTGCCAACTCCATCTGGCCTAGGGGGCGGAGCCTGCACTCACCGCCACAGCTTAAGAGGCCTGAGGGAGGCTTCCGGAGCACTGCTGCTGCTGCTGCTCTAGTGAGTGCTGGGTGGGCCGCTCCCTTTCCTGCCAACTCCATCTGCCCTAGGGGGCGGAGCCTGCACTCACCGCCACAGCTTAAGAGGCCTGAGGGAGGCTTCCAGGACACTGCTGCTGCTGCTCTAGTGAGTGCTGGGTGGGCCGCTCCCTTTCCTGCCAACTCCATCTGGCCTAGGGGGCGGAGCCTGTACTCAACGCCACAGCTTAAGAGGCCTGAGGGAGGCTTCCGGGACACTGCTGCTGCTGCTCTAGTGAGTGCTGGGTGGGCCGCTCCCTTTCCTGCCAATTCCATCTGGCCTAGGGGGCGGAGCCTGCGCTCACCGCCACAGCTTAAGAGGCCTGAGGGAGGCTTCCGGGACACTGCTGCTGCTGCTGCTGCTGCTGCTCTAGTGAGTGTTGGGTGGGCCGCTCCCTTTCCTGCAAACTCCATTGTGACACAGAAACACACACACATTTGTATCCCCCCCACACACTATGTATTATTTTTCCCTGTGGTGAAATAATTACAATTCTTCTACCTGTACCAGGAGTGGAGAATCTTTGGTCCTCTGGAAGCCAGTCCCCATCCAATACCCATCATCCTTGACCACTGGCCATGCTGCCTAGGGAAGATTGGGGATATTGTTTAGCAACATCTAGATGGGCCTACAGGTCCCCCAGCCCTACAGTAGACATTTCCATTCTTCACCCAATGATAGGTATATTCACTGCTTCACTGTCACTAGTGAACCCACCGTGAAAAAAATGTTTTATGCTAAAGGCATCTTTAGCATTCTTTCACTACAATATGCAAGTCATAAAAAGGAGCTTGTTTTTCAGACAAGGAAAGAGCACCGAAAAGAACATACATATGGAGTGCATTACCAAAATACATCCCAGCAGGTATAAACTGAATGGAGAAATTAAAAAAGATCACTTTGTTTGGATCACAGAAGCAAATACAGGCTTTCTGGGCTGCATCAATAGGAGTATAGCATCTAGATCAAGGGAAGTAATAGTGCCACTGTATTCTGCTCTGGTCAGACCTCACCTGGAGTACTGTGTCCAGTTCTGGGCACCACAGTTCAAGAAGGCCATTGACAAACTGGAACGTGTCCAGAGGAGGGCAACCAAAATGGTCAAAGGCCTGGAAACGATGCCTTATGAGGAACGGCTAAGAGAGCTGGGCATGTTTAGCCTGGAGAAGAGGAGGTTAAGGGGTGATATGATAGCCATGTTCAAATATATAAAAGGATGTCACATAGAGGAGGGAGAAAGGTTGTTTTCTGCTGCTCCAGAGAAGCGGACACGGAGGAATGGATCCAAACTACAAGAAAGAAGATTCCACCTAAACATTAGGAAGAACTTCCTGACAGTAAGAGCTGTTCAACAGTGGAATTTGCTGCCAAGGAGTGTGGTGGAGTCTCCTTCTTTGGAGGTCTTTAAGCAGAGGCTTGACAACCATATGTCAGGAGTGCTCTGATGGTGTTTCCTGCTTGGCAGGGGGTTGGACTCGATGGCCCTTGTGGTCTCTTCCAACTCTATGATTCTATGATTCTATGATTCTATGATTCTATGATTCTATGATTCTATGATTCTATGATTCTATGATTCTATTCTATGATTCTATGTTCCTGTTTAATGGCTAAAATTTGCCAGTTTTCAAGAATTCCACAGCAGGAAAGTTAGCAAGGAAGGGAGCAAACTAATATATTTCTCCTTAAACAAGAAAACATTAAAATAAATAATAATAATAATAATAATAATAATAATAATAATAAATAAATTTTATTTATATCCCGCCCTCCCCAGCCAAAGCTGGGCTCAGGGCTGCTAACAACAATCAAAATAATCCACCATTCTAAAAATGTTCATTATAAAATTAATTAAAATCAAATTGATGGCAACCATTAAGCAATATTCTGTGCATATTGCCAGAGGAGGGGGTCAGGCTGCGCCCTGACCAAAGGCCTGGTGGAACAGCTCTGTCTTGCAGGCCCTGCAGAAAGATGTGAAGTCCCGCAGGGCCCTAGTCTCTTGTGACAGAGCGTTCCACCAGATTGGAGCCACGGCCGAGAAAGCCCTGGCTCTAGTTGAGGCCAGCCTAACCTCTCTGTGGCCTGGGACCTTCAAGATGTTTTTATTTGAAGACCGTAAGTTTCTCTGTGGGGCATACCAGGAGAGGCGGTCCCGTAGGTACGAGGGTCCTAGGCCGTATAGGGCTTTAAAGGTTAAAACCAGCACCTTAAACCTGATCCTGTACTCCACCGGGAGCCAGTGCAGCTGGTATAGTACCGGATGAATATGATCTCGCAGCGAAGACCCCATAAGGAGTCTCGCCGCGGCATTCTGCACCCGCTGGAGTTTCTGGGTCAGTCTCAAGGGCAGCCCCACGTAGAGCGAGTTACAATAATCCAGTCTGGAGGTGACCGTCGCGTGGATCACAGTGGCTAGGTCAGGGCGAGAGAGGTAAGGAGCCAACTGCTTAGCTTGGCGGAGATGGAAAAATGCCGCCTTTGTTATAGCTGTAATCTGCGCCTCCATAGAGAGGGAGGTCTCGAAGATTACACCCAAACTCTTAACGGACGATGCTGGCACTAATTGCACCCCTGCAAGAGATGGGAGTTGCCCCCTCAATCCCATATCACCCCGTCCCAGCCAGAGGACCTCTGTCTTCGAAGGATTTAACTTCAACCGGCTCCCACGTAACCATCCAACCATAAAAAGGAGTACTCCTTAGCATGGCATGGTACAGAGCCAACAATATTCCCATTATTGTTTATTATTACTATTACCAAGACTCTTTTCAAAAATAGATTAGAGGTTTGGAAGAAACTCAGCTGACAAAGGAATTGTGAGAAGCAGAAAACTCCATCATTGTACCCATTATTTGCTTTAAAGGAAAACTAAGCACCTCTAAGTAATCATCAGGTATACTTTATTCATCAGCACTAACTATATATGAAGCATCCAAGTATGAAACTAAGGCATTAATAGTGGAAAAACTAACTCTAAGAGAATGGTTTTCAGGACTTTTTTTTTCCTCAGCCCAAATTTGCCTAAGTCTGCAGTCCAACAAATTCTCAGGATCGTTTTACAAACATTTACCTTTACTGCACACTCTTTATGGTTTCTTGCTCCAGTTCTTCCCACTGTAGCCCTCGCAGGAGAGGATCCTCTCGGTGTTTTTTGTGGGCTTTATCCTGCTGCATGGGTCCTCCTACCACCTCAAGAGGGCTCAGCTTTCACAATGGCAGAAGTGGCTCTTTTCAGGTGTAGCCTATCAGAAGGCAGAAGAGGCACATTTCCCAGATACACTCAGTAGAGGACCAGACCTCCTTGGACAGAGACCTTTTCCATGGCACAGGAGCGTCCTGGATAAAGCCTATTTGCACAGACATCTTTAACGCCTGCTTGGCCTTGTCAGTTAATAGCGCAGTTTACTTTGCTACTGTTTACTTTGCTAAGGAAGCCTCCTGCTTGAAGAACTATGCCAAGGAAGCCAACGACAAACTGTTTGGTGTTGATGGGTCACTATTGGAGAGGTAGCTCAAAGCTTAGGTGGTGTACCCCCAGATTTTTGAAGAAAAATTCAGTGGTGCATCCCGGGGTATCAGCCCACGTGTAGTTCAGATTCTGCAGTTTGATTGCACCCACATGGCAGAAAATGCATCGTGCTCTGTGTCAGAGCTGGCCTACACCTCCTTGCAGGCATGTCTTAAGCTTTAAGACCATGGGCCTCCAACCATTTAGGCCATATGACCAAGGAAGGCAACTGTCCAACTGCAGCAGCCCCATTTCCTTTGTAAAAGATGATGAGGAAACAAAAAGGTGAAGAAATAAGAAAGCACAGATTTTTGAAGAAAAATTCAGTGGTGCATCCCGGGGTATCAGCCCATGTGTAGTTCAGAGTCTGCAGTTTGATTGCACCCAAATGGCAGAAAATGCAGAGTGCTCTGTCTCGGAGCTGGAAAATCAATAAAAAAAATTGAAAATCCCCCAAAAACATTGAATATCACATTTTCTTTAGGAAAACAAGGAGAAGGGGGGATTAACCCCATGCTCTGAAAAGGCTGCAAAACAAAGATCATGCATAAATTGTGCCTAAGGAAGGTTCTAAACAGCTGAGGGGTGTAGGTTGGTCCTGCTGCTAGTACCCTTCTGGCTTTTAAGAGCCGCAAAACTGCCGCAACAACCGCAACAAACAAGGGTTGTTTAAAAGATAGGGAATATAGAATGCAAAATGGCTGACAATTCAGACTGCCTGCTCTGGTCCAGTCCTGTACTGACAGTACCTTCCCAGAGTATGATATTGTGATGTTTCCTACATCTCAGCCGTTCAAACAGTGGCTTGGGTGGGTGGCACCAGTCGCAGATAAAGTGCCTTTGCCCGTGCAAGTGGGAGTTGGCCCCCTTCACACCTTTTGGACTTGGGAGCTTTCAGTGTGTTAAAAGGTCATTGTCCGCCTAGTCATAGGAGGCGATAGCAGTGGGGCAGCTACAAGAATTCTTGGAAAACACAGATGATTTAAATCCATGCCCATCTGGGTTCAATCCTGGCCGAAGAACTGAGTCAGTCTTGGTCGCCCTGATGGATGACCTTTGCAGACAGCTGCCTATGAAAATCTAAGGGTTATGAGAATCGGAGGCAGTGTATCTTTACTTAGTTGCTTCCATTTTAAGGGGGGAAGAGAAGCATGCATGTGTAAAAAACAATGTTGTCCAATGAAATTTGATATTGTGTCACACCAGGCCCACAGATGTTTGAAGAAAAATTCAGTGGCTTGGGTGGGTGGCACCAGTCACAGATAAAGTGCCTTTGCCCGTGCAAGTGGGAGTTGGCCCCCTTCACACGTTTTGGACTTGGGAGCTTTCAGTGTGTTAAAAAGTCATTGTCCGCCTAGTCATAGGAGGAAGGATGGAGGGAGTATTAAGGTTCTGCTTGCCCTCTGATGGTCAGATGACTTTCTGTTGAGATTTAGACTTTCAACCCACTTGAAATATACTCAGAGTCGAGAGTGGATTTCATGCTCTTTATTCAGCTCATGGTGGTGAGGAGGGAATGGAAGTCCCCTCAAAGTATCTGCTTTATATACATTATTTACACAATGGGCTGCACATGATTGGCTAATTCCGGAATTCTCCTGTAGGCCAATCAGGTTGTGGATTCACTTCTATCTGGAGCTGGATTGGGTGGCTCCTGCCAACCAATCATACTGCTGCATTGTTCTAGGACCAATCAGACTCCTGCAGTTTGGATCCTATTCAACTCAGTACATAACACCCCTCCCCTCTAAGTTCCAGTCCTGCCCGGGAGGTCGCATTCATAGTCCTCGAGGTACGCCGGCGGCCTACGTGTGCGTTGTGGCCTGGGGTGTTCCCTGGTCCGGGGTTCAGGTTCTGGCTTGTGTTCCAAGGATGCTGGCTGTGATGGGGCCGTTTGGTCTGGCGCAACCGGCTCGCTCAGTCGTGGTTCTTGTTCCGGTGTCTTTTTGGCCTCGCGTGTCCTCTCTGTATTTACTGATTCTGCCTCTCCTCCTGGCCCCTCCTGTTCTATGGGCCTCACTGCCCCACTGTTCCCTTGGGACTCCTCTGACCTGTCCTCCTCCTGGTTTTCTCCCGGGAATCGTCGCCATATCTGGTCGCAGTGGCAGCGCCAGCATCGCCCCCCATCCGTTAGCAGCTTGTACGACACGGGGCCAGTGACCCTGGTGACTGTGGCGGGTACCCATGCTGGGCCTGCCCCAAAATTCTTTGCGTACACTGGTTCCTGGGCCTCGAAGGTCCGGGGGTTCCTTCCTTCCCCCACCACTACCTCATCCTGAGCTCTATCGGGGTGAAGGCGGTCCAATCTGATTACAAGGCGCTGACCCATAAGTAGTTCAGCGGGGCTCTGGCCAGTCGTTGAGCTGGGTGTGCTGTGCTGTGCTAGAAGGAATGTGGCAAGGCGGTACTCCCAATCCCCTTGCGTCATGCGGCGAAGGGTGTCCTTGGTGGTCCGCACCATGCGTTCTGCTTGGCCATCGGTGGCAGGGTGGAATGGCGCCGAACGGATGTGGCGGATGGCGTTCTGCGCTGTGAAGGTTTGGAATTCTCCTGACGTAAATGCAGTCCCGTTGTCTGAGACGAGAGTGTCAGGGAGCCCGTGGGTTGCAAACAGCCTGCGTAGTACCCGGATGGCTGCGGACGTGGAAGTGGACGGTACCAGTGCGACTTCCAACCATTTGGTGTAGGAGTCCACCACTATGAAGAATGTTTTCCCCTGAAAGGGGCCAGCGAAGTCCACATGCAGGCGTGACCATGGTGCTCGGGCGGACTCCCATGACTGGACTGGGGCCCTTGGGGGATCTGGGCGGGATTCTTGGCAGGCCTGGCAGTGTTTGACCCAGGCCTCTATCTCTCCGTCGATCCCGGCCACCACACATAACTCCTGGCCAGGGCCTTCATTCTTACTACCCCTGGGTGTGTCTCATGTAGGGCTGTGAGGACCCTTTTGCGGAGGGGCTGGGGAACAACTACCCTGCTTCCCCATAACAGGCACCCCTTGTGGGCCGACAGTTCATGTTTGCGGGTTGTGTATCTGGCGAATTCTGGCCCAGGGCTGCTGCTGGGCCATCCCCTCCACACCCAGTCCAGGACCCGGGAGATGACCCTATCTTTCTTGGAATGGTGTGCAACTTCTTGCGCCTGAATGGGGCGGTCGGGAAGCAGCTCCAGGCTCATAACCTCTCATGCAGGTGCTGGGTCGGGGCCTGTTTCCGGTAGTGGTAGCCTGCTGAGGGCGTCCGCATGGCCCATCACCTTCCCAGGGCGGTGAATCAGTGCATACTGGTAGCTGGCAAGGAAAATTGACCACCTGAGGACGCGAGGAGACAGCACTTGGGGGGTCTGCTTTTCGGGGGCAAACAAGCCAAGCAACGGCTTGTGGTCAGTCACCACGGTAAAGGGAATTTTTTTACTCCCTTCACGATTGCCAGACCCTCCTTGTCGATTTGCGAGTAGTTCCGCTCGGTTGCGTTGAGTGTCTGGGAAAAGTATGCCACCGGTACCTCTCTTCCATCTGGGAGTTGGTGTCCCAGGACAGCGCCGATGCCATAGGGCGAGGCGTCGCATGCTAGCACCACCGGCAGCCTCTCGTTGAAGTGTGCCAAGACAGCGTTTGAGACAAGCAAGTCCTTGACTGCCTGGAATGCGGCCTCCTGGCACTGGCCCCACACCCAAGGGGCCCGCTTGTCCAGGAGTCTGTGTAGGGGCTCCGCTACCGCTGCCTTGTGGGGAAGGAAGGAATGGTAAAAGTTCAATAGTCCCAAGAAGGCCTGAAGTTCAGTCTTGCTCTTGGGCGCTGGGGCATCACAAATGGCCCGTACCTTGTCCCCAGTCGGGTGGACCCCTTCTGCGTCCACCATAAATCCCAGAAAGTCCACCTGAGGCACTCCTAGTAGACATTTTTCCCGCTTCACCTTGAGACCCGCCGTCTGGAAACAGTGCAGAACGGTGCGGAGGCGGTCCTCAAACTCCTCTGGTGTGGGCCCGGCAATCAACACATCATCGCAGAAGGGGGTGACGCCAGGAATCCCTTTAAGGAGAGAGTCCATTAGATTCTGGAATATGCCTGGTGCCATGCTGACACCGAATTGCAGCCGCTTTACCCTGAACGCTCCTCTGTGCATCACAATTGTCTGTGCCTCTGCTGTGGCCTCATCTACTGGCAGCTGTTGATATGCTTGGGCCAAGTCCAGCTTGCCAAAATTTTTTGACCCAGCCAGGGTGGCAAGGACATGGCTGACCACTGGCACTGGGTATGCGTGGGCCGTGAGGGCCTTGTTTATGGTACATTTGTAGTCTGCGCAGATGCGGACCGAACCATTAGGCTTGACGGGTGTGACGATTGGGGTTTCCCAGGGGGCATTAGGCACCGGCTCCAGCACTCCCTGCTCCACGAGCTGGTCCAATTCCTCGTCTATACGAGGTTTCAGGGCAAACGGGACCCGGCGGGCCTTGAGCCTGACAGGTCGTACTGCGGGATCAAGCTGTAGAGCAATGGGGGGGGGGGCCCGTATACTGTCCCAATTTCCCATCAAAAACCCCTGGAAATTCCTTGCATATGGCATCCATGTCCACTTGTAAGCTAGTGTGGTTCACCCCGGTGACGGCTAGCCCCAGTGGTCCAAACCATGCCAATCCCAGTAAGCTAATGTAGGGGCCCTTGACCACAAGCAAGTCCAGTTGCCGCGTCCGCCCTCTATATTGCACCCTGAAGGTCCCCACCCCCATTGTGGGGACCTTACGTTTCTGGAAGTCCCGGAGGGTGAATTGGGCCGGCCTGAGTTTGGGACCCCCACTAGGACACAGTTTCTTTAAGGTCCTTGCCGAGATTATGGATAGAGTTGAACCCGTGTCAAGCTCCATGCGGCACGGGGCCCCCTCTATCTGTACCTCTACATAAATTTTCTCTACATTGGGGTGGGGCAACTGGTATACCTGGAAGTCTGTGAGCTCCGTCGAGTTGCCTTGGTGCGTTGGGCCCCGGGACCTGGGGCTCTTGGATCGGTCATCTGATGCCTGGCGTCGGGTGGGCCGAGCCCGACACACCCGGGCGATGTGTCCCAATTTTCCGCACTGCCTGCACTCTGCGTTGCAGAAACGGCAGGTCCTCCTCTCGTGACTCTCCCCGCAGCTTGCGCAGTTCCCTCCTTCTCGTCGAGGCAGCTGTGGTCTGTGCGCTGCTTGAGTGCGCTGCTGTACTCGGTGCACCTCCTCCCTGTCAGATCCTGAGTCGTCGGTGAGGTCTTCGTGGTGGACCCTCGGTTGGGACGGCAGGCTTGGTCGTGCCTCTTGCGTCGACCTCTCGGCAGCTTCTGTTGCCAGGGCCTCCTCCAGGGCGACCTGGAATGTTAGGTCCTTCTTAGCGTAGAGGCGTCGTTGCAGCTTCTCATCCTTCAGGCCACCGACGAGGCGGTCACGAAGCATGTTCTCCAATTCTGAGAAGTTGCAGAACCGGGCAGCTTGGCGGAGAGAGGTCACAAACCCAGTTATGGTTTCCCCAGGGGCTTGCCGCTTTGCGTAGAAGGCATTTCGACGAGCCACCACTCAGGGCTGCGGCGAAAAGTGCCCCTTCAGCCGTTCCATTATTGTTTTGTATGGAACAGTAGCGACGTCTTCAGGCACAAGGAGAGCCCGGGCGATTTCAAACGTCTCCTCTCCGCAGACGCTGAAGAATATCGCCCTCTTCTTGGCATCTTCTTCATCGGTGACCCCTTTGGCTTCTAGGAGGAAGGTGAAACGGGAGGCATACTGTCAGAGCTGGCTCCAGGTCCCAGCTCACAGAGGACCAACGCTAGCCGGCAGTAATGTACAAAAGTCTTTATTGAAGTACAGTCTCCATTTTCAAGCCGCAGCGCCCCAGCTCTACGTCTAGGGGTTAGATCGGCGAAGCTCCATCTGAGTCTCCGCCCCCTGTACACCAGTTTAAGATTCTAGCCTTACTCCACCTCTTCCGTCTCTCCTTTCTCCTCTGGGTCCTGCTACCCCCCGGGGTCCCTTCCTTCCTGGATTCTTCTGACGCTGACGTTGACCCCCCTGACTCCTCCCCCTCTTTTTGGCGGGCTTTGGGACCTGGCTCCCTATCCGGGCTGCCAACTGCGCCGCCCTCCTGTACATTTGAACTTGGCGCGCGCGCCCAGCCTTCAACCTTCCTCTCGACCGTTTCCTCGCTCCCCGATGGAGGCGTGGCCAATCCTGACTCATGTCCTCCCACTGGCAGTGCGCCGCCTGATCCCGATGCCTGGGACTCCTCCCCCCTACTGCACTCTGGTGTGGACGCTGGTCCTGATTTCCAACTGCTGCTCTCTGAGTCCCCTCTGGCCCCTTCTTCCTGGGGTGTACCCCTAGGCACCCCCCTTGCTCTGACCATGGGAGCCCCTTTCTGTGAATCTTCCGATTCGCTGGAAAGACTCAGAGACCTCGGACCGCTGTCATCGCTAACATTTCCTTCGGACTCCTCCCCCTCGCTCTCTATTTCCTCCCTTTCCTGTGCCTCTGCTCCTGAACCCCTGACATCCATCCCCCCCTCGAAGCCCCCCCTTCCCCCCTCCCCTCCTTCAGGTGTGGGTACTGGGTGCTCCGTCGTTGTGGGGGTGAGTGCCGGATACAGTTCGTCCCCCGTGGCGTGCATCCAGCCGGATAAGTCCGGCTCGTCCTCCGTGCTCTCGCCGACCTCAATTTCCTCTGCTTCCATCTCTTTGCCGCCGTGCTCGAACCCAAGGTCCTCCCCCAACACGTCCATGTCCGTCTCTCCCCCGGTCTCCTCCGGGGACGTTGCCTGCCAAGGACCCCCCAGCCACTTCCTGCGCCACTGCTCCTCTGGTCGATCGTCCCACCAATAGGAACGGTCTGAGGCAGACCCCGAGGGTGATCCCTCCGGGGAACGTGTTTCTAGTGCCGGTTCCTCGTCCGAGGTGAACCCCTGGAATGTGCTGGCTGAAAATGTGGGTGTGAAAAGCCAGTCGTCGAAATACTCGGCTGGCATGGGCCTGTGTGGGAAAAGGGCATGAAACTCGTCCTTGAGAAGAGGTTCGTCCAAGGCATAGTCTGGCACCCAACTGTTGGCGCTGGCCGGGGCACCTTCTCTGGCGAGAAGATATTCTACTCCCTCTTCCCCCCATCTCGAGTCTAAAATCTCTGTGACCTCGTTGACGGGTTCCCGCCTTGGCGACCCCCCCCTTGTGGGCGTCTCCCTGAACGGGTCTGGTGCCGTGCCTGGCTCCTGAAATCTATGAGGTGCTTTGTAGGGCGTGAGCACTGATCTATGGAAAACTGGGTGCATTCTGGATCCCTCCGGCAGTGTCAACCGGAAGGCCACTGGATTGACCTGTGCCTCGACTTGGTAAGGTCCTAGCTGCTTATGCCCTAGCTTCTTCTTCGCTAACGATCTGGCCGGCACTGCCTGGGCTGCTAACCAAACCCAGTCTCCCACCTGTATGTCTTCCCCAACCCTTCTGTGCTTGTCAGCCTGCAGTTTGTATGCGTGCTTTGCTAGTTCTAACTGCCTCCGAAGCTGTTCGTGAACCTCCTGCAACTCTGATGCTAAGGCTTCCGCTGCCTGTGGCTCCCCCTCCCCCGCTCTCGCTAATCCCGGGAAGGTTCTGGGATGCCTCCCGTTGTTGGCGAAGAACGGTGTCACCCCCGTGGACACGTGCTTCGTGTTGTTGTAGGCGAACTCAGCGAGCGGCAGGTAGTCCACCCATGTTGCCGGCTGCTGATTGGCGTAGCATCGCAGGTACTGCTGCATGATGGCGTTGACTCGCTCCGCTTGTCCGTTCGTCTGCGGGTGTCTCGCCGACGCTAGGTTGATCTTGACGTTCAGGAAACCCATCAGCTTCTGCCAGAAGTTCGAGATGAACTGTCGCCCCCGGTCGGACAGGATAGACCGTGGCAGACCGTGAACCCTGAACACGTGGTCTATGAACAGTTTGGCGGTCTGTTCCGCCGTGGCCACCTTCGCGCACGGAATGAAGTGGGCCATTTTGGTGAACATGTCCACCACCACTAGCACTGCCGTCTTGCCCCTCGAGCTGGGTAGATCCGTGACAAAGTCCAGGGCCACCCTCTCCCACGGTTCGAGCGGTGTCTGCAGCGGTTCGAGCAGTCCCGCCGGCGGTTTGTGCACTGACTTGGCCCTTTGGCAGGTGTCGCACCTCGAGACGTAATCCGCGACTTCCCCCCGCATCTTGGGCCACCAAAAATCTCTGGCTACTAATTCTACCGTCTTCTCTTTGCCAAAGTGCCCGGCGGTGGGTGCGTCGTGCAACTGCTGCAGTACTTTCGCGCGGAGGTCGTCTCCCGGTACGTAGAGGGCCCCTCTGCGGATGAGCAATCCGTCGCGTATCTGGAACTCGTCGTCCTCCGCCGTGCCCCTGTGCACCTCCTCCATCTTGGCTTGTGCGAAGGGGTCCTCCTGCAGTGCTCGACGTACAGCATCCAGGTCCACGGTTGCTGAAGCGCACGCCCACGCTTTCGGTGCGAAAATGTGCTTGGCCGCCGCTGGTGCCGCCTCCTCGAGGTATTGCGGCTTTCTGGACAGTGCATCCGCCATGATGTTGTTGTCGCCTGGGATGTACTCTATCCTGAAGTCGAAATCCGCAAAGAACTCCGCCCATCGTATGTGCCTCTGGTTCAGGAACCTTGCCGTGCGCCAGTACTCCAGGTTTTTATGGTCCGTGCGGACCTGCACTGTGTGTTTGGCTCCAATGAGGAAGTGCCGCCACGCCTTGAATGCTGCATGAATGGCCAGCAACTCCCTGTCCCAGATGGTGTAGTTCTGCTCTGACTTGCTGAGCTTCCTGGAGTAGAAGGCACACGGTCTCCAGTCCCCATGCGGGTCTTGCTGCAACAGTACTGCTCCCACGGCTCTGTCTGAGGCGTCCGTTTCAACCCTCATCGGTCTGCTGGGATTCACATGCAGTAGCTGCTCTTCGGACGAGAAGAGACGCTTGAGTTTCTGAAAGGACTGCTCCGCTTGCTCCGTCCAGATAAACTTCTTCTTCTTGGAGCTGAGCGTGTCGGTAATGGCCGCCGTCTGCATCGCGAACCCCTTGATGAACTTGCGGTAAAAGTTGGCGAAACCGACAAACCGCTGGACCTCCTTCCGATTGCGCGGGCTCTTCCAGTCCAACACTGAGCGAACCTTGGCGCTGTCCATGGCGAGCCCCTTGTCCGACAACTTGTAGCCCAGGAAATCTACCTCCTTCATGTCGAACTGGCACTTCTCCAGCTTGGCGTACAGCCTGTGCTCCTGCAGTCTCTGCAGAACTTCCTTGACGTCTCCCTCGTGGGTCTCCTCTGATTCTGAAAATATCAGGATGTCGTCCAGGAAGCAGACGCATTTCTTGTAGAGGAGACCCGCCAATACGTGATGCATGAAGGCTTGAAAACAGTGGGAGCCATTTTGTAATCCAAAGGGCATAACTCTGTATTCATAGGTGCCCAGGGGCGTGAACATGGCAGTCTTCCATTCGTCGCCCTCCCGTATGCGAATCAGGTTGTACGCCCCTCGCAGATCCAACTTTGTGAAAACGCGTCCTTTCCTCACCGTTGCGAGCAGGTCATCTATCTTGGGCATGGGAAAGGCTGTGGGCTTGGTTTTCGAGTTCAAAATTCTATAGTCCACCACAAGCCTTTTTTGGGGCGTGTCCTTCTTCTTCACAAAGAATACAGGACTGCCCCCCACTGCCTTCGACTCCTGGATGAAACCGCGCTTCAAGTTGAGGTCTATGAACTCCCTGAGTTCCTGCAGCTCGTCTTCAGACATGGAATACAGTTTCCCGGTTGGCAGCGTCGCCCCTGGCAGGAGGTCAATCTTGCAGTCATAGGACCTGTGGGGAGGCAGCTTGTCCGCTTCCTTCTCGCAGAAAACCTCCAAAAACGCTGCGTACTTGAGTGGCACTGCTTGCAGCGTGCCTAATTGTAGCTGCGGGTCATCCTCTTCCCCTTCCGGGCGAGGCAGAATGCAATGTTCCGCACAGTATGAGGAGCCGAAGGTCAGTTGTCGCTGGTACCACGCCAATGCTGGGCTGTGCCTGTGCAGCCAACTCATGCCTAATACTATAGGCGTGTCCGACAGTTGGGTGACATTGAAGCTGATGACTTCTCGGTGATTCCCAATTTGCATCACCATCGGAGGCGTTTGCTGCACCACCTGCCCCCCCAGCAATTCCCTGCCATCCACCGTGACAACCTTCAGAGGCAGCGTGGCTGGCAGGAGTGCTATGTTGTGCTCTTGAATGAAATCCAGTCCTATGAAGTCTGCGTTACTACCAGAGTCAATGGTAATCGGCACTTCCATAGTGAGTCCATTGGGTAGTTGGAGCGATGCTGTGAGCTGCACCACTGGTTTGGGCGGGAGGGGGTCTGTGGGCTGCAAAATCTCTGGGGACGGCTTCATTGACTTGTCTGGCTGGGCCCCAGTGCCTCTTCCTCCAACCAGACTCTGTCGTTTCCCTGCTGTGGTTCTCTCTGCTGAGTTGCGTCTGTTACTGTTGCTGAGGCTGCAGTGTGCTTGTGGAGCCTCTGGGGACACTCTTTCGCCATGTGCTGAGCACTGTCGCAGATGTAGCACTTCCTGTTTCCTCTAGGAGGCTTCGCTTTGACTGCTCCCGGTGTTAGGGCTCTGGTTGCTGACTGAGCCCTGGCGCCTCCAATTTCCATCGGTTCCTCTCCCCCTCCCTGCGGAGGTGTGGATTGCGCACGCGCTGCATCCTTGGGAAAGAGGGGAGGTGCTCTCACTGGCGTACGTCCCCAACGTCCTTCTTCTTTGTTCCATGGACGTTCTTCCAGACGCACCCCAATTTGCAGCGCCCGCCGGACAACCTCCTGAGTGCTCTTTGGTCTCTCCCCCCCTTGCAATCTCATCTTTCACATTTGCATTCAAGCCTTCCCAAAAAAGGTCTCTGGCTGGGGCAGAATCCTTCTCCCATCCCAGCGCATGGACTAATGCAAAAAAGCGGGAATGGTACTGCCTTACACTGGCTCTGCCTTGTTTGAGCCCATGTATGTCTTTTCTGGCGATATCAATGTCTATATTTGATAAAAAACACGAATCCATCGCTTTAATGAATGCATCCGCATTTTGGAGCGCCGGATCCTTATCTCTCCACAGATTGCGCAGCCACGCTTTAGCTTCCCCATGCAAATGGGACAAGATAAACCCCACCTTCTCTTGCTCATCTCTAAAGTCTTTATCCAGCAGTTCCAGCGCAAACAGCACGTCTGCTCGGAAGTTAGGGTACTGCTGCAAATTCCCATCGAAATGAGATACCAGGCTGCCTCCTCTTTTCCCCAGCCCAATCCCCTCTGATTTGGGTCCCGGTTGCCCCTGCTTAGCAAGCACTTCCAACCTGGCTTGGAGATCCCTGCAGGCGGCAGCCGCTTCCTCTTCCCTTTTCCTGGATGCGAGTACCTCCGCGTTGAGTTGTGTCACTGCATCTTGCAGGGCTGCTAGTTGCTGTTCTGTAGTCATCTTGCCTGACTTTTGTGAGCTCGCGAAGCACCAATCTTCTTCCCTCGCTGCGTCCACTCACGTTACGAGGTTTTTGGTGCAAAACTTTTGGAGAGATGGAGCTTACTGTCAGAGCTGGCTCCAGGTCCCAGCTCACAGAGGACCAACGCTAGCCGGCAGTAATGTACAAAAGTCTTTATTGAAGTACAGTCTCCATTTTCAAGCCGCAGCGCCCCAGCTCTACGTCTAGGGGTTAGATCGGCGAAGCTCCATCTGAGTCTCCGCCCCCTGTACACCAGTTTAAGATTCTAGCCTTACTCCACCTCTTCCGTCTCTCCTTTCTCCTCTGGGTCCTGCTACCCCCCGGGGTCCCTTCCTTCCTGGATTCTTCTGACGCTGACGTTGACCCCCCTGACTCCTCCCCCTCTTTTCGGCGGGCTTTGGGACCTGGCTCCCTATCCGGGCTGCCAACTGCGTCGCCCTCCTGTACATTTGAACTTGGCGCGCGCGCCCAGCCTTCAACCTTCCTCTCGACCGTTTCCTCGCTCCCCGATGGAGGCGTGGCCAATCCTGACTCATGTCCTCCCACTGGCAGTGCGCCGCCTGATCCCGATGCCTGGGACTCCTCCCCCCTACTGCACTCTGGTGTGGACGCTGGTCCTGATTTCCAACTGCTGCTCTCTGAGTCCCCTCTGGCCCCTTCTTCCTGGGGTGTACCCCTAGGCACCCCCCTTGCTCTGACCATGGGAGCCCCTTTCTGTGAATCTTCCGATTCGCTGGAAAGACTCAGAGACCTCGGACCGCTGTCATCGCTAACATTTCCTTCGGACTCCTCCCCCTCGCTCTCTATTTCCTCCCTTTCCTGTGCCTCTGCTCCTGAACCCCTGACACATACGCTTCCCAGTCTCCGGATGCTGTGTTGAACGGCGAGAAGCTGCTGTTGGTTGCCATTCTGAGTTCTTTGGGTCCCGGAGCTGAAGCCTGGATACACGGTGCGAGGCAGCGGTGCAGCAGGTGGCGGTGCTGCGGTGCTGTGTGTGGCGGTCAGCTCAGCGGTATCCCCTCCTCGTCGCCAGTGAAATATACTCAGAGTCGAGAGTGGATTTCATGCTCTTTATTCAGCTCATGGTGGTGAGGAGGGAATGGAAGTCCCCTCAAAGTATCTGCTTTATATACATTATTTACACAGTGGGCTGCACATGATTGGCTAATTCCGGAATTCTCCTGTAGGCCAATCAGGTTGTGGATTCACTTCTATCTGGAGCTGGATTGGGTGGCTCCTGCCAACCAATCATACTGCTGCATTGTTCTAGGACCAATCAGACTGCTGCATTCTGAATCCTATTGTTCTAGGACCAATCAGACTGCTGCATTTTGGAGCCTATTGTTCTAGGACCAAGCAGACTGCTGCAGTTTGGATCCTATTCAACTCAGTACATAACACCACTTTTTCCCTTTCTAGAGGCAAGGGACCTATTAGGATTATCCGCCTCTGGAGGCTGATGTATCTAATGGGTTTCCAGGTAACGCTGAGATTTTTTTCTGTCTGATATGACTGGCACTCCTATCAAAGCCCTGGCCAGCCTCTGGAACATCTGAATGGCTCGGGCTTTTGACATGATCACTTCTGAGCATCCTCTCCCACTTGACTCCTTGGTATACTGCAGAACTTAGGGAAAGGAAACAAGTTGAAAGATGGAGGAAAGATCTGGCTGCATACAACTGAACAGTGGTGTGGGCTCATCATTAAGCATACATAGTGGTATTGAAGATAGCAGTATACTCAGCTACAAGTGATCGCTAATGAAGAAGAAAGACAGTCCGACTCAAGGAGGTGGTGGAACCAATGGTAGCTATGTGTAAGCACTGTGACTTGTTTGCAAAGCATTTTGAGGATAAAACCACTTGCATCCGCTGGGATCTTGACTCTGCTGTTATAGCAGATGAGTCTCATGGGTGTCCAGAGCACTGTCTAGTCCTGTTGTTTTGGATAATTTTCAGATAGTAAGGCTTGAGGATGTGGACAAGGTGTTCGTATTAGTCAGGGCAACGACTTGTGCTTCGGACTCTTGCCCTTCTTGGCTGATAAAAAGTAGCGGGGGTGGTGGTAATTGACTGGGCCAGGAAGAGTGTTCCTATTTCCATCTGAAATGCAGGACGGCATAACATTCTGATCCAAGTTTCATTCAGAAAACATTATCCATAATATCAGCAGCAGGCTGCTGCAGTCAAATTGGCCAGTCAGAATAGAAAAGCCTATTTTAACAAAACCAATAAAAGAGAGCGGCAATACTATTTTCTTGTTTCCCTTGTTCAACTACAATTCCATAAAACAGTGGGTTTGTAGGTTCTCATTAATAAAAAATAAATAAAGGGTGTGAGGGGTGGGTGGGATCAATGTGCCTATACTTCTTAATTCCACCCCTGGGCCTTTTCTATACTGAAAATAGTGTTAATTTGTTCCCCTTCCACTGCTGTAAATATTGCTCCCTTAGAAAATAAGTGATTTATTTGACTGGAACAAAATCCATCTTGTGTCTCCAAGTGGTTTAGGGTTGTATGATCTATGTCTGGATTGGCCCACTTAATGCTATTTATTGCTCTATGAATGATATTAAGATGGATTTCTTAAGTCTGGTGGAATTACTTTTTCTTCTTTTGTGCAATTTTTACTTGCCATAGCAAACAAGACTTTGTCCATGTACCCATATAAAATAACTATTATCGTTCTTTTCCTCTGCATTTTTAAAGCATAAATATTATTGGCTTTGAGGCAACAGTGACAGAATGTGCTGACATCAGAAAAATGCCAGCTCCAGCCCAACCAGAAGTAAAATGTATAGGGCATATTGAGAGATGGGTGGCAAAGCTGTGCATATGCTTTGTCCTCCCCAGCAGTATATATTGTGGGAGAGTAGCTAGAGGAAGCAGAGAAAAGCTCCAACCAGTATTATTTTTTCTATTTTTTTTTTTCAATTTTGGAGTTTGCTTGTTTATTTTAAATTCAATTTGTAAAGGTCCCTTTAGAAACGAAAAGATACAAACACAAGTTAAGCACACAGTTTGCTTTTAGTTCAACACTTTCTTCATCCATCAATTTTACCCAAAATCACAAAAGTAATATTACAAAGCTTTCACAGTGCACATTTACATATTCTGCATATACATCTATTCACTCTTCAAACAATGCATTTCCATTGAATTTGGCTTAAAAAACAACAACACAGCCCCTACATCAGGCTGGAAATATATAACGTTTTAAACCAATGTGTTTTTCCTCTTAAATAAAGAAAATATATTACTTGGCAAGAAGCCCATATTGCACTAATTCCCAAACAAGACACGGACATAAGGCAGGTGAAAAATTATAGGCCAATCTCGCTCCTAAATAATGATTACAAATTATTTGACAGTATATTGGCCAATAGACTTAAAAATGTATTTGGATAGGAGATTGGAAAGAACCAAACTGGATTTCTACCTGGTAGACAGATGAAGGACAATGTTAGAAATATAATTGATATGGCGGGAGCCGGGGCGTTTTTCCGACGGCTTGTTGCGCTGAGCGGGGCTGCGGCCATCGGGGCGGCCACCTACGGGGCTCACAATTTCCGTCGCAGCGACCGAGATGACGACTTGAAAGAGCTCTACGAGATGGCCAACAAATACCACTTCCTCCACAGCCTGGCCCTCCTGGCTGTGCCCCACTGCCGCTATCCCATGATGGCCGGCAGCATCCTGTCTCTGGGCATGGGGATGTTCTCTGATATTACCACGCCGTGACAGGGGACCCGATCCTGACCAAGGCAGCCCCGTATGGTGGTTCCCTCCTCATCCTTGGCTGGATCGCCATGGCCCCTTGACACCCCGTTCTGTCCCCATGTGGCCCCCATCTCCCAACGCCAGGGCAGCCAGCCCTGCCCCTCCCTCCTCCCTTAGGCTAGCCAGAAGGGAGCCCTAGGAGAGGAGAGATTTCCAAATGTCAGAGTGGGATCCCTCGAGGTCTTTAGCCCGCCCCGAATGCATCTCTATCCTGCATCTTGGAATTCCCCGAATGCCAAATCCCTTTTAAAAAAGCCAAGATCCTTCCCCCCCCCCAAAAAAAATTGCAACCAGATTTGAGTTTGCGATGGAGGCCTCGAAATGCAATGTCTGATTGGTGCTTTTCAATTGCTGTTTTTTTAACTTAATAAATGATGAGAGTGATTTCACTTTTTTAAAAACCCACACACCTTTTTTTCCTGTGAATAAATTTATTCCGTGGGGGGAGCGGGAAGAAAGAAATATAATTGATATAATGGAATATCTGGACTCCAGGAGAGACAAACAAGCCGCCCTAATGTTTCTGGATGCTGAAAAAGAATTTGATAATGTGTCTTGGCATTTTATGAAAAGAAATTTAGGATTTATGGATATCGGTGAAAAACGTTTAAATGGTATTCGGACTATTTATTCGGAACAATATGCTAAATTGATAGTTAATAATAACTTCACAGACAAAATTGAGATAACAAAGGGAACCAGACAGGGGTGCCCGCTATCGCCATTGTTATTTATAACAATACTAGAGGTCCTGTTGAGGAAAAGAGAAGCAACAAAAGAAATAAAGGGAATTGGTGTAGGCTCAAAAGAATATAAGTATAAGGCCTTTGCCGACGACGTTGTCTTGAATTTAGAACAACCTATGTCCAGTGCAATAGAAGCTTTGAAAAAGATTGATGAGTATGGGCAATTAGCAGGCTTTAAGCTCAACAAAAATAGGACAAAAATATTAACTAAAAATTTGGACAGTAAAGAAATAGGAGAACTACAACAAAAGACAGGTATGTCGATAGAAAAAAAGGTAAAATACCTAGAGTCTGGCTCACATCTAAACCTCTTTAAAGACAACTATGAAAAGGTGTGGAATGAAGTGAAGAGAGATCTGGAGATATGGACTAGAATGAAATTATCAATGATGGGTAGAATCTCAACTATCAAAATGAACGTGTTACTGAGACTGTTGTTTTGATTTCAGACAATTCCGGTTATCAGTGGAACAAAACAATTTAATGTATGGCAAAGAAGATTGTCTAAATTTATCTAGCAGGTTAAAAAGCCAAGAATTGAGTATAAAATATTGACAGATGCAAAAGATCTAAAAATTTACTACGAGGCGGCTTGTTTTTGTTGGTTGAGAGAATGGATAAGGTAAAAGGTAAAGGTACCCCTGCCCGTACGGGCCAGTCTAGAAATTTGATATTGTGTCACACCAGGCCCACAGATGTTTGAAGAAAAATTCAGTGGTGCATCCCGGGGTATCAGCCCATGTCTCCCTAGACGGCATGAGCACAACATGGAGTGTGCTGAAATTGCATGACCCCAGGGAATTTTGGGGGGCCCTTCAAAAAATTGGGGGCCCTCAGCCCATGTCCCCCTAGACGGCATGAGCACAACATGGGGTGTGCTGAAACTGCATGACCCCAGGGAATTTTGAGGGGGGCCCTTCAACATTTTGGGGGCCCTCAGCCCATGTCCCCTTAGATGGCATGAGCACAACATGGGGTGTGCTGAAACTGCATGACCCCAGGGAATTTTGAGGGGGGCGCTTCAACATTTTGGGGCCCCTCAGCCGATGCCCCCCTAGATGGCACAAGAACATCATGTGGTGTGCTGAAATTGCATGACATGACCCTAGGGAATTTTGAGTGGAGCCCTTCAACATTTTGGGGGCCCTCAGCCCATGTCCCCCTAGACAGCATGAGCACAACATGGAGTGTGCTGAAACTGCATGACCCCAGGGAATTTTGAGGGGGGCCCTTCAACATATTGGGGGCCCTCAGCCCATGTCCCCCTAGACGGCATGAGCACAACATGGGGTGTGCTGAAATTGCATGACCCCAGGGAATTTTGAGGGGGGCGCTTCAACATTTTGGGGGCCCTCAGCCCATGTCCCCCTAGACGGCATGAGCACAACATGGGGTGTGCTGAAACTGCATGACCCCAGGGAATTTGAGGGGGGCGCTTCAACATTTTGGGGGCCCTCAGCCCATGTCCCCTTAGATGGCATGAGCACAACATGGGGTGTGCTGAAATTGCATGACCCCAGGGAATTTTGAGGGGGGCGCTTCAACATTTTGGGGGCCCTCAGCCCATGTCCCCCTAGACGGCATGAGCACAACATGGGGTGTGCTGAAACTGCATGACCCCAGGGAATTTGAGGGGGCCCTTCAACATATTGGGGGCCCTCAGCCCATGTCCCCTTAGATGGCATGTGCTGACATCACACCGTTCCAGGGCATTTTGAGGGGGGCACCCCCTTGAAAATTTGGAGTCCTTGGCCTCCCCATCTTGTATATGTCACAAGCACACCATGGGGGTGTGCTGACATTGTGTGATCCCAGGGAATTTTGAGGGGGCCCACGCCTATTGAAAATTTTGGGAGTACCTTGACCCCCTCGATATCTCAAGCACACCATAGGGAGTGTTAAAGTCTCACTGTCCCAGGGAATTTTGAAGGGGCCCACCCCTTCTTTAAAATTCCGGGGGTCCTCAGTCCTTTGCCACTATAGGCTGTGCAGTCATGCCACAGGGTGTGCTGATGTCAGGCCTCTGGATTTCCCTCTTGCATAGATGCTGTATTGGGTCCCTGGACAGCAGGTGGAGGATATCTGCAGGATTAGAAGCAACTGCGGAAAGACACAGTTGTTGAAAATTAGGCTTTGGGGTACTTATAGAGGAGAAGGAAGGGGTGAGGCATACAGAACTTGGCTGGGAGTGGGATTTGTGGGGCTGGCAGGGTGAGGTTTGGGGCTGGGGCTGCAGCAAGAAACTGCTAGGGTGTTTTCCTTGGGGGAACAGTTTGCGATATAACACTGGGGAAAGAGTTTGTGGTGTAAAAATCCTTTTTTAAAAAAGTTTGTATTTATTGATTGATACTTATTCTAAGACAGACAGAAATAATATTCATTATAAATATATATTTTATAATATACTGAGTTAAAACAGCTACTTAAGCTAAGAAAGAGCAGAAAGAAAGTCGGAAGGAAGAAAATACAAGAAAAAGAGAAAACAAAAGTAGAAGACAAAGGGAAAGAAAGAAAACAACTAAAGGGAGAGACTAGAATAAAAGGACTTCTGGGTTTCAGTAGCTACCTATGATACTGGTTTATAGAAAATAGAATGTTAAAGAGAGGTGTTTTTTTCCCAATCTTCAAATTCAGATACTGCAAGTTCATTTTCTCTTTCACACAAAAGGTCCATAGGAAACTTCCAATCCTTAACAAATGCTAGTAATGATTTTTCTCTAATTAAACATGTTAGCTTAGCCATCTAAGGCAATGTGGGGTAAAACTCCTGTGGTTGTAGATATTTTTATTTTATTTTTTGCAGCAAGGGAAGGGCTGGGAGCAAGGTCATTGAGGCTTTTCCCAGTCCATGAAATTCAGAAGCATTATAAACAAACATTACAATTCAACTTTAGCTTAAACACATTCCTACTTTCATCTCGGGTTTCCCCCACCTTAAAAAAGAAAGAAAGAAAGCTTTCAGACTACCCAAAAAGGATTAGCAATGAGATTGTAAACTTGAGGACGGGAACTATCTTTTTTGTTTGTGTGTGGGGAAAATTATTTACTTAGACATAATATTTGTACCTACTTAACATTTGGTTTATCAGTTTTCCTACTACATAAAAACCAAATATTAATACAACTTTTATAGTAGCAAAAAGCAGAGGCAGCTTTGCATAGCCTATTGCGTTTAGGCGTTATTCAAGCTTAAGCTTTAGGCCCGGACCAAAAATTTCAAAGCCAATGTTTCCAAAAGATTGTGCTGTTTTAATATTAAGTGTGAAAACATTTAAACAGTCGTCACTTACAGTTCCCATAGTTGTTTGCTAATAGGTAATGGAGAATCTGTGACTCTTTTGGATGCTATTGGGACTCTAGCTGGAAGAGAAGCTGGGGAAAGACACAGCTGTTGATAATGAGGCTTCAGCGTTCTTAGAGGAGAAAGGGGCGAGGCAGAAAGGCTTTTGATTTTCTTTCACCCATAGAAGCCCAGCTAATACATTTATATATATTAGAAAATTTCAGTACTTCCTAATCCATGAAATTCAGAAGCTTTATAACGAAACATCGCAGTACACCTTTAGCTTAAACACATTCCTGCTTTTCTCTCTGGTACTGAATGTGGGAAACACCCTATGTGCTTTACAGGCATTTCACACAACCTTGCCATTACTTGATAAGTGTAATTGCGTGTCAAGGTCCCCAAGCCACCCCTCAAATAACTCACAACACACACATAATTTTTGTTTAAGGTTTTTGGCATAATTTTGGCCACAACTTTATTAACATACATGATTGTTAGTGGTTGCTTAGGCACTGGTTAAGACTATCTGTCCCCCTCCCCGCCCCCCGCCTGGGGACAGAACTTACTTCCGGATTCCACCGAAAGCCAGTAAGGGAAAACAATATTGGGGAGAAATGGAGCTGAGCGACAGGCCCTCACTTCTCCCCGCATGCTCCCTAGGGCTTGCCGGTCCTAGCCCCATTCCAGGGATTCGGACGAAAACATGGCAAGCCCCTGGGTTCCTTTAACGGAACTCCCTTTCCACGGCAGCGTTGGAGGGGCAGGCCCAGCCAATCCTTGCCCCTCTTCCAACCAATTTGATAACCAATGCCTAACCGCAACTTACAAGTTGTGACGATTTGCAGTAGGCAAAAAACAAATCAGCCAGATGGACAAAATTCCTGCCAGTCCCCTGCCACAACAGCAGATGACCCCATGACAGGCATAGCAAGGTCAACGCCGAAAACCCTTAAATTTAGGGCGGGTGGGCGGGCGGGCGGGCGGGTGCACGCAGCAAAGAGAAAGTTTCCAAGCTGCGTGCACAGAATATAAAGCATTAGATCCCTCCCACCAAATTGCAACACATAAATTGCCCCAGCGACTCAACCAACTAATGATTGCCACAGGCCAACTTTCCAATCCTGCCTGGCAACCAAGGGGGGGTGGCCTGATAGACCCCACCGCAACCAGCGCTCTCCATTAAGGAGAACACTCTTTGTCACATGAAAGTGGTGGGGCGTGGGTGAGAAGGCAAAACCTGTTTACATCCCAGGGGAAAGAAATGACTTGGGTATCAATCACCCATTTTCTGACTTCCTTCTACACTTGACCAGATGTACCCTCTTCGGCTGTGTCTGTCTTTCCAACCAGGGAAATGTTAATGCAATTTGGACTGTAAACAGAGTCAGGTACAGCTGTCCCCATGATCATAGCTGGAAGAAAATTACATCTGTGTCCACAGAAATGCCTGCCAGTGTTTCAGTCAGTAGTTCAGTTCATGCTTACATGCCCACATGTGATTTCAGCTGAAGTCTGCTTATGTGCTAGGGAAATCAAGCAGGCAAACATTTGGCAGCAACTCGCCATGCACTCGTAATGTACAGTACTTCCAGTCTGTAGGATGGTTCAGTTAAGAGAGATGTGATGTTTCGTTTCTCTGTGCCAAGTAACTGCAGCATCACAAGCAAGTTCCCCAGAGGTTGCAAAACTTGACACAAACATTCCATAAGCCCCTCTGCTTCTCAAAAGGCTAAACTGTGCTCTCGCCTCTTTTTTTTGCTCATTGTTAGTGCCCTCACGTATGCATCTGGCTTTGTTGGGTTGCCAGGCTCCATAGCATGCTATATTTTTCCATTTTCAGCTAGCTGGCACTTATCACTTTATTTGTCTGTTCCCTAAGATTGCCCTCCCCCCACCCCATCTTTGAAACGTGTCATTCATTTAATAAATGAGGGAGATGGGAGGGGTGTGTGTCGGAGGCTAGCACAAAACTGCAGACAAACTTAGCAGGTCGGACAGCAAAAACCCTCAGTCTTGTCAAGTTTGTTTCAGAAATTCATCTCTGCTGCTACCATTGATAACCTGGATTACTAGACTATGCCAGTCCAGAGAACACAGGCTGTTTCAAAGTGAGTTTTAGGAACATAGGAAGCTGTTTCATACCAGGTCAGCTGGTTTGTCCATCAAGCACAGTGTTGTCTATTCTGACTGGCAGCACCTCTCCAAGGTGTCAAGCAGAAGTCTTTTCAATCACTTGCTATCTGATCTTCTAAGCAGGAAATGCCAAGATTTCAGTCTGGAACCTTAAACGTGCAGTGTATGTGCTGTGCCTCTAAGATTATGGTCTCTTCTTTGAAAGCAGATACCTTGTGTAGCAGCTCTAGACCCTTGGTTAGGGGTACTTAAAGGGTTAAGATGTTCTACATGAGCAGAGGCTTGGGCTCACAGGGCTCAAGTTTATTATTTCTTCAATACCAAGCTGCAATCTACTCTGAATTTTAGAGGCAAATGGCAAGTTGTCTTTTTTGAAGATTTCATTTAACTGGTGATACTGTAACAAGTTTTCTTATCCATTCTTGAATGTCTTTTGGAAGAGCATACATGAAAGAATGGTGCATGCACACACACACGCGCACACACACAAAAACGGCGGTGTAGTCCATACTTATTTAGCACCATGTAGTTAATCAGTTCCCTTTTCCTATTTGCAACCAGAACTTGAGGTATCTGGGGTTGACTTCTCTCCTGTTTGGAAGGTTAACCTTTGAAACCCTCAGAGATAGAACACTTAAAGCAAACGAATAAGAGAGTGTGGTTTCACTCATGGCCTACGGGTCCCAAGAATGTGGCCTCCAAACTACATCTCTTCCTTAAACCGGCAGGATGGCTATTATTTGGAAGAAGGGGGTAGTTCATCCCAATTCTGAGTTCTTATCTCTGCTTTGCTTTGTTGGTGGTCTGAACTAATTAGTGCCGAAAGCAGTCCTTGTTACCACATATGAGACTCTGGATAAGTGACAGGTCTTTGTGCAGATGTGAATCCTTTCTTTTTTGTAACTCACTGTTTTGTCTTGTCTGCATTCGGCATCCCACAGAACAAGCGTCTACCAAACCTCACCCATGCTGTGCAAAATCTATTGGAAACTGTCCCTATCTTCAAACGTACAAAGACATATTATCCTGATTTCTCCCTCTCTCTTTCCATAGACTATGATCAGGCATTCCTGAGCTAGCTTGTCTGCAACCTATTTCCTTCACTGAAACAATGCCTGAATTATATTACTGAAAGCAGGAGAGGATCATTCCCCCCCCCCTTTGTTTTCTTTTGAAAAGAACAACAACAAACAAGGTAGAGCAGAAATGGAGATCAAGGCAACAGATCTGGAAAGGTACTTTGAAAGTCAGAATACGAACTATTCTAGGCGAAAGGGTGGACAATAGAAGAAGATATACAGATTGACAGGGACTGGCCTCAGGCCTGCTGACTGGGAAGTGGCATTTATTGACTCCTGCTCGCAGGGCTGAGAACTGGGAAAGGTGGTAATTCCATCATCTTGTTTCATTGATTTCCATAGGATTTAAATATGACTAACGGAGTGGTATAACGGTTAATTCTGCAGTGCTAGAGCTAACCATGACAGTCCCAAGTCATGTCCTCAATGCAAGTAAATAGCACAAGGCCCAGTTTATTAGGATCAGTATGTTCCTACATAAAGTTTCTTGGTGCAAAGCCGCATTGAGTGCAATGAAATTTATTTCTGGCTGCATAAGTACAACTTGCAAAACACACTGAGCTTTAACAAAATCTTCAGCCAGTGCAAATGCAGCTTTAGTTTTAATTAGAAATGCAAACAATATTGCACAGGAGTGTTACCATTCAAATTACTAATGTGCAGTAGGAACCCCCTCAAAGTAATGAAATGTGTGGCCTTCCTTGGTTGCTTCCCTTGTTCTCTTGACCTCCTCCATTCTAACGTTACAAAGAAACTTGAATGAGGCAAGAATAAGGGTGTAAATTAACTGGACACCCCTGCAGATAATATCAACCCTCTGGTTCTGCAAAACGTCCAGGAATTAGATGCTTCTCTACATTCTCCTTTCAGCACACCACAGGACTAAAGTTTAACCAGTTCCATGTGTTTGTGATTTGCTCTGGTTAGCATATGTAACAACACCCAGAACTTAATTGTCTGCTTTTAAGTGGCATATTTCAAGTCTCCACCTCTCCTCAATTGCTGCTCAAAATAATGCATACCTTTTTTAAAAAAAACCTGCCTGATAGAGCCATTTCCTTTTCTCTCACTTTTGTTTTGTTACACACACACACACACACACACACACACACGTAAGACAGAATGAAATGACATGGGTAAGGATATAAGGGGAACAGTTGAAGTTCTAACGAGGTCCTTGTGGATGGCATAATGACCCGCAGAGAATCTTGTGGTAGATAATGAGGTATGAAAAACAATAAATCACATTTTCTGCTACATTGTTAAGCATCAGGTCACCACTAGATCTTGACAATTTCCTGCAATGATCGGTGCTTAGAAAGCCTATGATTCAGTTCCAGGAGATATTGGTGACAGGCGCTGTAAGGCAAATACTGCTTCAGCCTACCAAGAAATTCCTCTTGAAAGAAATTTGTCTCTCACCTGAGGGATAATTACCTCCTGTACCTGGAAATGCTTCATTTCCACTTACCGTGGACTTGACTGTTCACATAATTTCACTCTCTGTGCTTATGTGCACATTCCACATGTACTAATCCAGGGATTCAAAGGGGAAAAGTAGGCGAATACGTAAGCAGTGGCGGCGGTGGGGGGAGAATGGTGGGGCCAGAATGCACAAACTTTTCAAGGCTAACTTTACTGAAGCTGCATAGGCAGACCAAGCAGCTACTCACAGGCAGGAGAAGGGATGGCGGGCACAATTCAAGAGGCAGCTGCTATTCTGTAATCAGCTTTTTGCCAAATTGCAGTCAAATTCCTCGGATGTGACCCAGGCGTGTCCATCCACGTCCATCGCATGTCCTACTTGGCTACCTACATCCCATGCCTCCTGTGGCTGCTCAAGACGGCCACTTGCAGTCCCATAACAACCCAGCGGTGGCCGGTGGCGGCCCCTTCGGTATCGGAGGGACTGATCCCCCTGCCTAGAAATATTGAGGGAGCTGAAGCCCCATATACCCGTTACCCCTGCTTTCTTGTATCTTTTGGTTTAGAAAGGGGTCCTTACTGTCACAGTTGCTTCTCTCATAGGAGATAGATGGTGAAGACTCCACCTGTTCTGATTCTCTCATGTCCCACTCGGCTACCTATGGTGTGTGCCTCCTGCAGCTGTAGGTGACTGTCATTTGCAGCCCCATAACTACAACCTGGCGATGGGGGATAGTGGGGGGGGGGGGGCGGGCTGAGCCCCCATGGCCAGGATTTAATCCAGCTGGGAATGGATTTAATAATCTTGTGTTTTCCGAGAATGCATGTAGCTGCCCCACCAGTTTGCCTGAGATGGGTGGGAGGAGTTATTAACATTCCAAATTCTCCTTCATCTTTCACTCAGTGGCCCGTCTGTGTGGTCAAATTCCTCAATGTGACCTAGATGTGTTCATCCACATCTGTCGTACGTCCCGCTCAGGTACCTACGCCCGGCGCCAAATGAATTGTTTGGTCCCATAGGCTGCATTAAGATGGGGTGAAAAACTAAGGATTTTGCTCTAGTTTGAGTTGCCAATCATTCTGGTTCCTTCCTCTTGGTTAAAAGTTGTTTATTTGTTTGGAAACCTGTTATGATACCCTGCAGTATGCAAATGGATTAAATCAAATTTCCCCCCTCCCCTCTCCTCCATCTTCGCCTCCCCTGCCAGGCGTGGCCATTCATATTTGTCGCATGTCCCTCGTGGCTAACAGGGCCCTTGGCCTCCCACGGCTGCTGGTGACAGTCATTTGTGGCCACAGCAACAGCCTGGTGGTGGGGGATGGCGGTCCCCTCAATACTGGGGGGACTGAGCACCCTTCCTAGAAATATTGAGGGGGCTAAAGCCCTGGGTGTCTACGAGGTCTGCCCTGCCTTGTACCTGCAGTCCGTCATTCCGGCCAACTGAGGCAACAAGTCCTCAGTCGAGAATCAGCTCTGCTGGGATCATTAGAATTCTGCAAATAGCAGGGGCAGCAGTGCCTTGGTACTTCATCCTCTGTTGGGTTCCTCATCGTCTTTTACAAAGGAAATGGGGCTGCTGCAGTTGGACAGTTGCCTTATTTGGTCATATGGCACAAATGGTTGGAGGCCCATGGTCTTAAAGCTTAAGACATGCCTGCAAGGAGGTGTGGGCCAGCTCTGACACAGAGCACTCTGCACTCAAATGGCAGGAAATGCAATCCAACTTCCGAATCTGAACTACACACAGGCTAACACCAGGCAGGCCCCAGAAGAAGGATCTTTCTTGTATCTTTTTGTTTACAAGGGGTCCTTGCACAAGCTATTTCCGATGCTCCTCTGACCCGGAAGTGACCGGAAATAGCATGTGCGCACGCATATGGGCAAGCACTCCCCCGCACTCTGGCCTGCTGCGCGATTGGCGCTGGAAACACTGGACCGAGGCACAGTAAGTTTGCTGACCCCTGTCCTAGACCAGTCACAGGGGAGTGGCGGGTTTGCCACCATCTTTTTACTTGAATTGTGGCCAATCCAAACAGGCCAAGTTGACAGGCCTTTAGACCCGATAAAGGTTGTCTGTATCTGAACCCAGGCTCCACAGTTGGTTGCAGAAAAACCCTCCTTATTCTCCCCCCCCCCCCATTTAATGATGCTCTGTGTTTATGTAAGCTAACATTGTCCTTCTAGGGCACTGCATTCCTTGGCTTTGTTGTGGTCCAATAATGGTTGCCATTTTCAGAGCCAGGAAGGAATTTTCCTCCAAACAGATTGACCCCGTTTGGAGGTTTTGTCTTCACCATAGCAATAGTCATAACTTTGGTGGATAAGGCATTGAAGGAGCATGTGATATGATGAGAGAAGCCCATCCTTAAGTTGCACTGGTTAAACTGCTTGAAATCCACATTGTAGATGTGATCTTGCAAAGAGAAGGCATGGTTCCACATGCCCTGCTCAAAAGCTGCAATGAGTGAAAAAGGCTCTTCATACTCCATCCATTTCCTTCCAGTAAGCCTACCATTGTTGACAAAGGAATCGGGGGTGCTGCAGTTGGACAGTTGCCTTGCTTGGTCAGATGGCCCAAATGGTTGGAGCACCATGGTATTTAAGGCATGCCTGCAAGGAGGTGTGGCCAGCTCTGACACAGAGCACTCTGCACTCAAATGGCAGGAAATGCAATCAAACTTCCGAATCTGAACTACACACAGGCTAACACACACAGTTTACTATACAGCGGAAAGGAGCAGCCAAGCATACTAGGACTCAATTTCTTGACTTTAAGAAAGCCGACTTCATAAAACTTAGGGAAGTGCTGGGTGAGATCCCATGGACAGTAATACTAAAAGGAAAGGGAGTTCATGATGGCTGGGAGTTTGTTAAGAGGGAGATAGTAAAAGCACAACTTCAGGCAATACCAATGAGACGGAAACATGGAAGGTGCCTAAAGAAGCCAGGGTGGCTATCTAAAGAACGTTTAACTGAGGTAAGATTAAAAAAGGATGTGTACAAAAAATGGAAAAGGGGGGAAACCACCAAAGAGGAATTCAAACAAATAGCCGGCACGTGTAGACACAAAGTCAGAAAAGCTAAAGCACAGAATGAACTCAGGCTTGCTAGAGAGGTTAAAAGCAACAAAAAAGGCTTTTATGGGTATGTTCGTAGCAAAAGGAAGAACACAGAAACAGTGGGGTCACTCAGAGGAGAAGATGGTGAAATGCAAACAGGGGACACAGAAAGGGCTGAACTCCTCAATGCCTTCTTTGCCTCAGTCTTCTCCGATAAAGAAAACAATGCCCGACCTGAAGAATTTGGAGCAAATGATTCAGCAGAGGAAACACAGCCCAGAATAACTAAGGAGATAGTACAAGAATACTTGGCTAGTTTAGATGTATTCAAGTCTCCAGGGCCAGATGAACTGCATCCAAGAGTATTAAAAGAACTGGCAGATGTGATCTCAGAACCACTGGCAGTCATCTTTGAGAATTCCTGGAGAACAGGCGAAGTCCCGGCAGACTGGAGGAGGGCAAATGTTGTCCCTATTTTCAAAAAGGGGAAAAGAGAGGACCCAAATAATTACCGCCCAGTCAGTCTGACATCCATACCAGGGAAGATTCTGGAGCAGATCATTAAGCAAACAGTCTGTGAGCACCTAGAAAGGAATGCTGTGATACCAATAGTCAGCATGGATTTCTGAAAAATAAGTCATGTCAGACTAACCTGATCTCGTTTTTTGACAGAATTACAAGCCTGGTAGATGAAGGGAACGCAGTGGATGTAGCCTACCTTGATTTCAGCAAGGCATTTGACAAGGTGCCCCATGATATTCTTGTAAAGAAGCTGGTAAAATGCGGTCTTGACTATGCTACCACTCAGTGGATTTGTAACTGGCTGACTGACCGAACCCAAAGGGTGCTCATCGATGGTTCCTCTTCATCCTGGAGAAGAGTGACTAGTGGGGTGCCGCGGGGTTCTGTCTTGGGCCCGGTCTTATTCAACATCTTTATCAACGACTTGGATGATGGACTCAAGGGCATCCTGTTCAAATTTGCAGATGACACCAAACTGGGAGGGGTGGCTAACACCCCAGAGGACAGGATCACACTTCAAAACGACCTTGACAGATTAGAGAACTGGGCCAAAACAAACCAGATGAATTTTAACAGGGAGAAATGTAAAGTATTGCACTTGGGCAAAAAAAATGAGAGGCACAAATACAAGATGGGGGACACCTGGCTTGAGAGCAGTACATGTGAAAAGGATCTAGGAGTCTTGGTTGACCACAAACTTGACATGAGCCAACAGTGTGACGCGGCAGCTAAAAAAGCCAATGCAATTCTGGGCCTCATCAATAGGAGTATAGCATCTAGATCAAGGGAAGTAATAGTGCCACTGTATTCTGCTCTGGTCAGACCTCACCTGGAGTACTGTGTCCAGTTCTGGGCACCACAGTTCAAGAAGGACACTGACAAACTGGAACGTGTCCAGAGGAGGGCAACCAAAATGGTCAAAGGCCTGGAAACGATGCCTTATGAGGAACGGCTAAGGGAGCTGGGCATGTTTAGCCTGGAGAAGAGGAGGTTAAGGGGTGATATGATAGCCATGTTCAAATATATAAAAGGATGTCACATAGAGGAGGGAGAAAGGTTGTTTTCTGCTGCTCCAGAGAAGAAGCGGACACGGAGCAATGGATCCAAACTAAAAGAAAGAAGATTCCACCTAAACATTAGGAAGAACTTCCTGACAGTAAGAGCTGTTCGACAGTGGAATTTGCTGCCTCCTCCCCCAACAGGCCCATCTCCGCAGTGCACGCCTCCTGCTTCCTCTGTTCTGTGAGTAGCTAGTTCCGGGCACTGGCTCTCCCCCCTCCCTATTTCCTCCTCGGAGTCAGATGAGAGACTGCTGATGAGCTCTTTAGGCTCTCTGTAATTGCCTCTCTCCCCCCTCGGCTCTTTGGCAGCTTCCAATTCCCTGACAGGCGGCTTGCAACAAAATCTTAAAATAAAAGAGTTCGTCAAACGTTAAAAGCTTCCCTAAACTTAATGTTTTCCCTGGCTGGTATGTTGCATTGAATCTGATTGATAGCAATGGGCCTGGTGTGACATATTATCAAATAACATTGGACAACATTGCTTTTCACATATTTCTGTTCCCTCATTAAAATGGATGCAAAGAACTAAAGGTAAAGGTAAAGGACTCCTGGATGGTTAAGTCTAATAAAATTTGACTATGGGGTGCTCATCTCCGTTTTTAGGCCTTCCACTGAAGGAACTCCATCCCTTCCCACTGTAGCCCTCGCAGGAGAGGATCCTCTCGGTGTTTTTTGTGGGCTTTATCCTGCTGCATGGGTCCTCCTACCACCTCAAGAGGGCTCAGCTTTCACAATGGCAGAAGTGGCTCTTTTCAGGTGTAGCCTATCAGAAGGCAGAAGAGGCACATTTCCCAGATACACTCAGTAGAGGACCAGACCTCCTTGGACAGAGACCTTTTCCATGGCACAGGAGCGTCCTGGATAAAGCCTATTTGCACAGACATCTTTAACGCCTGCTTGGCCTTGTCAGTTAATAGCGCAGTTTACTTTGCTACTGTTTACTTTGCTAAGGAAGCCTCCTGCTTGAAGAACTATGCCAAGGAAGCCAACGACAAACTGTTTGGTGTTGATGGGTCACTATTGGAGAGGTAGCTCAAAGCTTAGGTGGTGTACCCCCAGATTTTTGAAGAAAAATTCAGTGGTGCATCCCGGGGTATCAGCCCACGTGTAGTTCAGATTCTGCAGTTTGATTGCACCCACATGGCAGAAAATGCATCGTGCTCTACATCTCACCCTTTTCATTTATTTATTATTTGTGTACAGGAAGGCTTAAGAGAAGAGAGGCATTGCGTCCTCATAATCTTCCGGCATGTGTTTCTGTATCACATGAAGATCTCTAGCAGACAGTCCTGAAGGGGGACGTGGAAAAAAGGTAGTGCAGAGAGAGAACAAGGAAGGGATACGTTTAAAAAAACAAGAAGTTCCAATTAAGGCAACAATGATTAGCACACCATACATGAGCCAGCTTCAAAACCACCCAATCTAACCAAGACCACAGAGCGTCCCACCAGGAGGGAAGAACATCCTGTGTGATGTTGTGTGCTAGTGCTTGCAATTGATCAATTTGATTTTGCACATGGTAACTATTATCAGTCAAATTAAAACAGCAAAGATTAGACACAACTTGACATCCTAGATGCTGGCGTAGCAAGAGATAGTCTACAGAAGCTTTCAGTGCAATAACAGCTTCTCTTAAAATCTTCTGTTCTTGATTTAAAAGAGCTAAAGCACATGAGGTATGATTTATAGATGTTGTCAAAGAACAGGCCAGGTGAGCACCCATGCGAGCATTGTATATAGCCAAAGCAGGAACTCCCACTAAGGAAACAGCCAAGGAAGTATACTCTGCTTTGGAAAAAAGCTGTAGATTGGAGTCACACATGTCTGTTAATCTTTCGGCATGACGTTGAGGGCGCTTTGAGTGCTGCCGCCTGTTTTGTTCTAAAAGTGAGCAACTAGGCATAACTAACGTCAATCGGCTAAGGCAGCATTGAGCATCAGATAAATTGGCGGGAATGTAGTTACAACTTCTTTGATTACACGTGAAAAACCAGCCATCTGGTAAGCGCACATGAGCATAATTAAAAGTAATCTGCTGAACACGTGAACAATTCCAAGTTGGCCTTCCTGTGTCCAGACAGCGAGTTGCTTTCTTACTGCAATTCACAATCTGAGCACAAGAGGTGTCTGGCGGTGCTGCAACTCTAGGTGTGTATAATGAGATTGCACTGAGGGGTAACTTTGCGTCACCGTTCCCCAATCATGGAGATTGGTATAACCAATGATACCTTTAGAAATCCATTAAAAAACCCACTTTCCCACGTGTGTGGCATGTGCCATATGAAAAGCTGCTTACAAACTGGAATCATACAATTTTCTAAGGCAGTGTGCATATCATATGTTTCACTCAAACAAAAATGAGAGACATTAGTAATTTTAGCTAAACGCATCCACAAATTATAGGTATGACTAGAAGAAGTTTCAGGAGAAGATACATACATGAAGTACTAGGTAGCAAAAAAACCAAATGGTATACATGTAAAAATCAGCATAGAGTTCATATGTAGCTGAGTTATTAAAGCTACTAAAAAGTCTCTGGTGCTTCTGGAACATCATGATGCTAAAATTGTGTCCTGGCATCAGAGGTCCAGGTCTTCAGCATTCCCCATGTCACCTTTGGGCATCCCTCAGCCTTTCGAGGATGAGGATGGACACGATGGACTTTTGCACGGGGCTGCTGAGCCTGTAGAAGCGAAGTCAGGGTCATGATCCTTGCAAAGTCTGGAATGGGATTCTGCAGGCCTTGGTGCAAGCGCATGTCTTAGCCCATAGGGATGGCTACCGCGACCTGGAATCCACACAGGACCTGAGGAAGTAAGAACAGTAGGGCATCCTGCCCCTAGGTAATTAAAGGAACAGGTCCCTCTCACTGCAGGTTGGGGAGCTGCTGTTACGTCACTAGAGGGCGTTCCAGAGGTACTTCCAGAGATACCTCTTTCCTACAATGGCATTTCATAGGAGAAAATTTATTAGGAAAGGAAAAAAATGATTTAAGGTAAAGTTAACAGAAGTTAAAGCGCAGGAAGGACATCCATCAACAATATCCTTAGCTTGTGTCAGAGGAATGAAAACATTATTTTATCAGCTGCATAGTTCCCTGATGAAAAAATGCATGGCTGTCAATTACATTAGAAAATAATGGACAGAAAGATTTCAGAGCAGAATCAGTATGTTGATTTCCTTCTGAAATTACATCTTTGAAATCCTGTATGGGAGCAAACGTGAGAGTAAACATGAGCAGCATAGAAAGGCATAGTTCTATTTGTCAAGAGATATTTCAGTGTCAAGAACAAAGAGAGTAGATTAAAATCTAGCATCGGAGAAAGAGAGGAAGTAGCCAAACGTGATAAAAAAAATCCCACTTCACACAAAAATCACAAAATGCAGTGGAAGTGTAGACTGGTCTCTGTCAGTTTCCTGATTAGCTGCAATATATATATGTATATATATATATATATATATATATATATATATATATGTGCCAGTTATTTTCAGAATCCTTATACGTTAAAACACTCTAGAGTTGTTGAATAGGAACCTGTTTTTGGACAGAAACCAAATTTCAGGGTACCTGTTGAATTAAAACTAGGCGTGAATCTTTAGGAGGGTTAAAATAAACTATCCCAAGTTAGTCAGAACTCATTAGGGACTCATGCTCCTGTTTTAGAAAAAAGCAAATAACAAACAGCAATATCAAATCCAGTGTTAGGCAAATCAGAGAGTAGCCACTCTAAAATCACTATTCTGTCAGCAGCGTCTGGGGGGGAAAGTAGTTCTGTAGGATTAGGTAAAAATATTGTATTAAGGGAAATCACGCGTATGAAGTGACCCCCAAACTCTGCAACTGCTGTAAATTCATTAGGAATTTTAAGTTCAGGGAGGAAAGGAGAAAAAACAGTCTGCAATAGCGATGAAGAATGAGTCTCACTGTCTGAGGTGGAAATCAGACCTGTATGCTATGTCTTAATTTTATAAACCACCATAGGGAACTGGAACTGAAAAGTAGCAAGTTCTGCTGTCAGTAGATTCAAACCAGCACTGCCCTTAGCGGCATGGCGCAGATTTGTCACAGGAGACTGTGTGTTAAAAGCAAGTGTGTTAGAAGATCATGCATAAATTGTGCCTAAGGAAGGTTCTAAACAGCTGAGGGGTGTAGGTTGGTCCTGCTGCTAGTACCCTTCTGGCTTTTAAGAGCCGCAAAACTGCCGCAACAACCGCAACTGTAATGAGTATGAGTTACTCGTGCGTAAACTGGTGCCTCTCTAGGCTAGTTTGCCTTGTTAAACCTTTCTGACTGCACAGCCCTTTCTCATCATGACTGTCTCAGTCACTAGCAGAATCCGTCAGTGGGCGTTTCTTGAATCTCTTCCAACATAAGAGTTGTTTGACACCCAATCTCCTCCGCCTCTCACTGCGCGGGAGCCTTCTGCGCAGGGTGGGCGTGGGTAGCGGGGGACCTGTCCCCTCCTCACTGAGTTCCAGTGAAGAGTCCGTGAGCCCTCTCTCCGATTTCCCCATCTGCTCACTTTTGTTCCTGGTGCTGCGCTTAAATGCTTCCCCCTCCACTGAGTTGCCTCTCCCCCTGCTGCTGGGTCCTTCTCCAGCATCATCCAGGAGCCTCCCCTTCGCCTCCCGCTCTGATGTCAGTTCCCTGACATCCACCTCCCCCCCAGAATCCCCTCCACCCCTGGACCGACCTGTGGGACCAACTTCATCCCCTTCGTCGGCCGAGGAGGCGGGGAAATCCCGGAAGGAACTGTCACTATCTTCTGTGGGTTCGAAACCCGCTTCCCAATCGCTCTTCCACCTACCTGATGCTTCTTCCTCCGAAACCTCTCCTCCCTCCTCGGAGTCAGAAAATCCCTCAAAAACCTCTTCCTCATCTGTGGTCCCAAATTGCTCCTCCCAGAATCTCTCCAGGGGTTTGGGTTTGTCCGGAAACCGGCGGTGGAATACCTCCACCAGATACCTGTCCTCGACGGCTTCCGTGGGGACCCACGTGTTTTCGGACCTGGGTTCCCCTTCCCACGCTACCAAATACTCCACCCGGCGCCCTTGCCACCTTGAGTCCAGTATTTCCGTGGCCCTGTGGTGGTGTTCCCTTTCTTCTACCTGCGGGTGTGTGGTGACTTCTCCCTCTTGCCCCTGGAATTCCCGCCCTTCCCTATGCGGTGAAAGCAGGGACCTATGGAAAACCGGGTGTATTTTCATGCTATCAGGCAACCTGAGCTTAAATGCCACGGGATTAACTTGCTGTGTTACCTCAAAAGGTCCCAGCCGTCTGGGCTGCAACTTCTTGCACCCCCCTTTGAAAGGTAGCCCTTGGGTGGACAACCACACCCTGTCCCCCACCCGTATGGTCTCCCCTTCCCTGCGGTGCTTGTCTGCCTGCCTCTTGTAAGTTTCCTTGGCCCGCTCCAAGTTCATCTTAAGTTGCTGGTGTAGGGCCTCCATTTCTTCCACAAACTGCTCTGCAGCGGGTACGCTCCAGCTTTCCTCCCCACTCCCCGGGAAGGCCCTGGGATGACACCCATGGTTGGCCATGAATGGGCTCATTCCCGTGGACACGTGTTCCGCGTTGTTGTACGCGAATTCAGCCAGCGCTAGTTTTTCTACCCAATCGTTCTGCCTCTCACTGACATAGCAGCGTAGGTATTGCTGGAGTATACTGTTCGCTCTTTCTGCTTGCCCGTTGGTTTCTGGGTGTCTCGCCGTCGAGAAACCCACCTCCACCTGCAGTAAGCTCATGAGCTTCCTCCAGAACCGGGAAGTAAATTGTTTTCCGCGGTCGGAGATAACCCTCAAGGGGGCGCCATGCAGCCGGAATATGTGCTCCACAAACAACTGGGCTGTTTCCTCTGCCGTTACAGCATGTGAGCAAGCTATAAAATGGCACATTTTTGTCAGTAGGTCGACCACTACCATGACTGCTGTCTTTCCCCGGGACTTGGGCAAATCTGTCATAAAATCAATGGATACCACCTCCCAGGGTTTCCCCGGCGTGGGTAAGGGTTCCAGCAATCCTGTGGGGGCAGCCCGCTCCCCCTTTGCCCTTTGGCAGCGGTCGCACCCCCGTACATATTCCCGAATATCCTCCCTCACCCTGGGCCACCAGAACTGCCTGGTCACAAGCATCATGGTTTTGTGCTGTCCAAAGTGCCCTGCTGTGGGGTTGTCGTGGAGTTGTTTGAGTACCTTTCCCCTCCGGGTCTCCCCCGGTACGTACAGCGCTCCCCTATAGTACAGTACCCCTTCCTTCTCCTCAAACCCTTCTTGGGTCCCTCTTCCGTCTCGTAGTTCCCGGATTTTAGTTTGCGCGAACACGTCGTTTCTGGTCAGCCCGGCTAGTTCTCGTTTCCCCACCAAAGTTCCCCCACACACCCATCGGTCCTCGGGGATCACGTGTCGTTTCTCCGGCGGCCCCTCTCCTTCCAGGTACTCCGGTTTACGCGAGAGAGCGTCTGCTCTTACGTTTTCTTCTCCGGGCACGTAGCGGATTTCAAAGAAAAACTTGGAGAACTCCTGTGCCCATCGAATCTGTCTCTGGTTGAGTACTCGTGCGGTTCTCCAGTACTCCAAGTTCTTGTGATCTGTGCAAACCTGGATCTGTTGTTGCGCCCCTATCAGTAGATGGCGCCAACGACGAAAGGCCGCGTAGATTGCCAGCAGTTCGCGGTCATACACTGTATAGTTTTGCTCCGACTTGCTCAGTTTTCTCGAGAAAAAGGCACACGGTTTCCATTCCTGCTTTCCCTTCCCTGGCTGCAAAAGGACCGCCCCTACGGCTCTGTCGGACGCGTCGGTCTCTAGCCTCAGGGGTTTCTCCAGATCTACGTGCAGGAGTTGCTCTTCCGATGCGAACGCCTTCTTCAGTCTTTCGAAGGATTGTTGGGCCTCTTCTGTCCACACAAACTTCTTTTTGCTACTGAGACAATCCGTGATGGGCGCTGTCAAGTGGGCGAAGTTCTTGATGAACTTCCTGTAGAAGTTGCTGAACCCTAGGAACCTCTGTACGTCCTTCCGTGTTTTGGGAGCCTTCCACTCCAGCACTGCCTGCACCTTGCTTGGGTCCATCGCTAAGCCTTTGTCAGACAACTTGTACCCCAGAAACTCGACTTCTCTGGCGTGAAACTGACATTTTTCCAGCTTGACCCACAACTGGTGCTTCTGCAGTCGTTGTAACACTTCCCTGACGTCTCTAACATGTTGTTCCTCATTGTCCGAATAAATTAAGACGTCGTCCAAGAAGGCTACGCAGTTCTTGTACAGCAGAGACCCCAACACATGGTGCATGAAAGCTTGAAAACAGGCGGAGCCCGACTGTAATCCAAAAGGCATAACTAAGTACTCAAAGGCACCTAGGGGTGTGAACATTGTGGTCTTCCATTCGTCCCCCTCCCTCATCCTGATCAAATTGTATGCGCCCCTGAGGTCCAGCTTGGTAAAAATTTTGCCTTTCCTCACTCGCGTTAAAATGTCGTCAATCCTGGGCATTGGGAAGGTCACGGGTTCTGACACCAAATTGACAGCTCTATAGTCCACTACGAGCCTGGGTTTATTTGTGTCCTTTTTGTCCACAAAGAACACCGGACTGCCCCCTACTGCCTTTGATTCTCTTATGAAGCCTCTTTTCAGGTTCTTGTCGATAAATTCTCGCAACTCCTTCATCTCCCTGTCTGACATGGCGTACAGCTTACCCACTGGCAGCTGAGCCCCCGGAAGCAAGTTGATCTGGCAGTCAAAGGGCCTATGGGGTGGCAGTCTATCTGCCTCTTTCTCGTTGAAGACCTCCCGCAGATCTGCGTATTGTGGCGGCACCTCCCCTTTCCGCTCCACCGCCATCCCAGCCACCCTGGCCACGGTCATTCTTGGGGCTTCCCCCCCTAGACAGTGTTCCAGGCAGTAAGCTGACCCAAAGGTGACTGTCCTCTGATGCCACGCCACCACTGGATCATGTTGTGCTAGCCAGCTCATCCCTAATATTATTGGGGGTCCTGCTAGCGAGGCGACGTGAAAGGCGATGGTCTCCGAGTGCCTGGACACCCTCATTCTCATTGGCGGGGTCTGGTGTGTCACTTCCCCTCCTAGAAGCTCCCTGCCATCAATGGTGGTCACTTGCAAGGGAAAATCCAAAGGCAGTAAGTGGAGCTGGTGCTCTAATGCAAAGTCCTTGCTGAAGAAATTACATGAGCTGCCTGAATCCAGCATGCCTTTCACCTTGACTGGGTGCCCGTTCGGGAGTTCTAGCACCACTTCGATGGCTATTGCCGCCTTGGGGGGGTCTGGTTGGGGCACTTTTACTGGTGGCTGGCTTGGCTGTTGTGCCCCTTGATTGGCAGCCAAGCGTTCCCGTTTCCCTGTTCCTGTTCCTTTACCACCACCTCCTCACCCCCTGCAGTTCCCACCATTCCTTGCCAAGCCTTTCTTTGAGGGCAGGCTCTGGCAAGATGGCCTGGCTGCTGGCAAAGGTAACATTTCTTGGAGGTTTTCCAATCCTTTCCCTCCTTCTTGCGCCCTTCGCTGGTGCTTGAAACTTCCCGCGCGCGCGCCCCATCTATTTCCATTGGCTCTGCTGGCGGGGAGGGCTGCCTTGGTATTTCAGGAATGCGGTAGTCATGGCAACGTTGCTCTCTCCCTTCCCGCCTCTCCTGGGCCCGCGCTTCCTGGCGCACGCCAATCGCAAGCACAGCCTTGGTCAGCTGATCCATCCCCTGTGGGCGGGGTGCGCGGGAAAGTTCATCCCTAACCGTTGGGGACAACCCCTCCTCGAATAACATCTGTATGGGTTCGGAGCCCAGTTCCCACCCGAGGCGGTGAACTATCATGGCAAAGCGCGACCAGTAGTCCCTAACTGACTGGCTCCCCTGTTTACAGTTCATCAATTCCCGTTTTGTCACACTTTTTTGAACATCAGTGGAAAACATCGCGTCCATCGCTTGGAAGAATTTCCTCAGGTCCTGCATGGCGGAATTCTGCGTCGCCATGAGGGGTCTGACCCATTCCCGGGTCCCGTCCTGCAGGTGACCCACAACATATGCCACCCGCGCCGCGTCGTCTTCAAAATCGTTATGCTGCAATTCCAATGCGTACTCTATTTCCGTTCGAAACACACTGTATTCTTGCGGCTTTCCCCCAAACTTATGCACCAGTCCCGGTACATTCCTTGCTATGGGGGTGGGTCTGACCTGTGCATCTTGAGACCGCCTTTCGTCCAGCCGTGCCGTCAGAATGGCCACATGCTGCTCCAAATCTCGGTTCCTCTCCTCCAGCGTTTGCCCTCCAGCTGCTCCCCCCTGGGTGCCTGCTTCTCCGGGCTTGCTCATGATGCTGCCTGCCTGCTGCTGCGCACGAGCAACTTTTCAGGGACTGACGGATTGCTGTAATGAGTATGAGTTACTCGTGCGTAAACTGGTGCCTCTCTAGGCTAGTTTGCCTTGTTAAACCTTTCTGACTGCACAGCCCTTTCTCATCATGACTGTCTCAGTCACTAGCAGAATCCGTCAGTGGGCGTTTCTTGACTCTCTTCCAACATAAGAGTTGTTTGACACCCAATCTCCTCCGCCTCTCACTGCGCGGGAGCCTTCTGCGCAGGGTGGGCGTGGGTAGCGGGGGACCTGTCCCCTCCTCACTGAGTTCCAGTGAAGAGTCCGTGAGCCCTCTCTCCGATTTCCCCATCTGCTCACTTTTGTTCCTGGTGCTGCGCTTAAATGCTTCCCCCTCCACTGAGTTGCCTCTCCCCCTGCTGCTGGGTCCTTCTCCAGCATCATCCAGGAGCCTCCCCTTCGCCTCCCGCTCTGATGTCAGTTCCCTGACAGCAACAAACAAGGGTTGTTTAAAAGATAGGGAATATAGAATGCAAAATGGCTGACAATTCAGACTGCGATGTTTCCTACATCTCAGCCGTTCAAACAGTGGCTTGGGTGGGTGGCACCAGTCGCAGATAAAGTGCCTTTGCCCGTGCAAGTGGGAGTTGGCCCCCTTCACACCTTTTGGACTTGGGAGCTTTCAGTGTGTTAAAAGGTCATTGTCCGCCTAGTCATAGGAGGCGATAGCAGTGGGGCAGCTACAAGAATTCTTGGAAAACACAGATGATTTAAATCCATGCCCATCTGGGTTCAATCCTGGCCGAAGAACTGAGTCAGTCTTGGTCGCCCTGATGGATGACCTTTGCAGACAGCTGCCTATGAAAATCTAAGGGTTATGAGAATCGGAGGCAGTGTATCTTTACTTAGTTGCTTCCATTTTAAGGGGGGAAGAGAAGCATGCATGTGTGAAAAACAATGTTGTCCAATGAAATTTGATATTGTGTCACACCAGGCCCACAGATGTTTGAAGAAAAATTCAGTGGTGCATCCCGGGGTATCAGCCCATGTCCCCCTAGACGGCATGAACACAACATGGGGTGTGCTGAAACTGCATGACCCCAGGGAATTTTGAGGGGGGCGCTTCAACATTTTGCGGCCCCTCAGCCGATGCCCCCCTAGATGGCACAAGAACATCATGTGGTGTGCTGAAATTGCATGACATGACCCTAGGGAATTTTGAGTGGGGCCCTTCAACATTTTGGGGGCCCTCAGCCCATGTCCCCCTAGACGGCATGTGCTGACATCACACCGCTCCAGGGCATTTTGAGGGGGGCACCCCCTTGAAAATTTGGAGTCCTTGGCCTCCCCATCTTGTATACGTCACAAGCACACCATGGGGGTGTGCTGACATTGTGTGATCCCAGGGAATTTTGAGGGGGCCCACGCCTATTGAAAATTTTGGGAGTACCTTGACCCCCTCGATATCTCAAGCACACCATAGGGAGTGTTAAAGTCTCACTGTCCCAGGGAATTTTGAAGGGGCCCACCCCTTCTTTAAAATTCCGGGGGTCCTCAGTCCTTTGCCACTATAGGCTGTGCAGTCATGCCACAGGGTGTGCTGATGTCAGGCCTCTGGATTTCCCTCTTGCATAGATGCTGTATTGGGTCCCTGGACAGCAGGTGGAGGATATCTGCAGGATTAGGAGCAACTGCGGAAAGACACAGTTGTTGAAAATTAGGCTTTGGGGTACTTATAGAGGAGAAGGAAGGGGTGAGGCATACAGAACTTGGCTGGGAGTGGGATTTGTGGGGCTGGCAGGGTGAGGTTTGGGGCTGGGGCTGCAGCAAGAAACTGCTAGGGTGTTTTCCTTGGGGGAACAGTTTGCGATATAACACTGGGGAAAGAGTTTGTGGTGTAAAAATCCTTTTTTAAAAAAGTTTGTATTTATTGATTGATACTTATTCTAAGACAGACAGAAATAATATTCATTATAAATATATATTTTATAATATACTGAGTTAAAACAGCTACTTAAGCTAAGAAAGAGCAGAAAGAAAGTCGGAAGGAAGAAAATACAAGAAAAAGAGAAAACAAAAGTAGAAGACAAAGGGAAAGAAAGAAAACAACTAAAGGGAGAGACTAGAATAAAAGGACTTCTGGGTTTCAGTAGCTACCTATGATACTGGTTTATAGAAAATAGAATGTTAAAGAGAGGTTTTTTTTTCCCAATCTTCAAATTCAGATACTGCAAGTTCATTTTCTCTTTCACACAAAAGGTCCATAGGAAACTTCCAATCCTTAACAAATGCTAGTAATGATTTTTCTCTAATTAAACATGTTAGCTTAGCCATCTAAGGCAATGTGGGGTAAAACTCCTGTGGTTGTAGATATTTTTATTTTATTTTTTGCAGCAAGGGAAGGGCTGGGAGCAAGGTCATTGAGGCTTTTCCCAGTCCATGAAATTCAGAAGCATTATAAACAAACATTACAATTCAACTTTAGCTTAAACACATTCCTACTTTCATCTCGGGTTTCCCCCACCTTAAAAAAGAAAGAAAGAAAGCTTTCAGACTACCCAAAAAGGATTAGCAATGAGATTGTAAACTTGAGGACGGGAACTATCTTTTTTGTTTGTGTGTGGGGAAAATTATTTACTTAGACATAATATTTGTACCTACTTAACATTTGGTTTATCAGTTTTCCTACTACATAAAAACCAAATATTAATACAACTTTTATAGTAGCAAAAAGCAGAGGCAGCTTTGCATAGCCTATTGCGTTTAGGCGTTATTCAAGCTTAAGCTTTAGGCCCGGACCAAAAATTTCAAAGCCAATGTTTCCAAAAGATTGTGCTGTTTTAATATTAAGTGTGAAAACATTTAAACAGTCGTCACTTACAGTTCCCATAGTTGTTTGCTAATAGGTAATGGAGAATCTGTGACTCTTTTGGATGCTATTGGGACTCTAGCTGGAAGAGAAGCTGGGGAAAGACACAGCTGTTGATAATGAGGCTTCAGCGTTCTTAGAGGAGAAAGGGGCGAGGCAGAAAGGCTTTTGATTTTCTTTCACCCATAGAAGCCCAGCTAATACATTTATATATATTAGAAAATTTCAGTACTTCCTAATCCATGAAATTCAGAAGCTTTATAACGAAACATCGCAGTACACCTTTAGCTTAAACACATTCCTGCTTTTCTCTCTGGTACTGAATGTGGGAAACACCCTATGTGCTTTACAGGCATTTCACACAACCTTGCCATTACTTGATAAGTGTAATTGCGTGTCAAGGTCCCCAAGCCACCCCTCAAATAACTCACAACACACACATAATTTTTGTTTAAGGTTTTTGGCATAATTTTGGCCACAACTTTATTAACATACATGATTGTTAGTGGTTGCTTAGGCACTGGTTAAGACTATCTGTCCCCCTCCCCGCCCCCCGCCTGGGGACAGAACTTACTTCCGGATTCCACCGAAAGCCAGTAAGGGAAAACAATATTGGGGAGAAATGGAGCTGAGCGACAGGCCCTCACTTCTCCCCGCATGCTCCCTAGGGCTTGCCGGTCCTAGCCCCATTCCAGGGATTCGGACGAAAACATGGCAAGCCCCTGGGTTCCTTTAACGGAACTCCCTTTCCGCGGCAGCGTTGGAGGGGCAGGCCCAGCCAATCCTTGCCCCTCTTCCAACCAATTTGATAACCAATGCCTAACCGCAACTTACAAGTTGTGACGATTTGCAGTAGGCAAAAAACAAATCAGCCAGATGGACAAAATTCCTACCAGTCCCCTGCCACAACAGCAGATGACCCCATGACAGGCATAGCAAGGTCAACGCAGAAAACCCTTAAATTTAGGGCGGGCGGGCGGGTGCACGCAGCAAAGAGAAAGTTTCCAAGCTGCGTGCACAGAATATAAAACATTAGATCCCTCCCACCAAATTGCAACACATAAATTGCCCCAGCGACTCAACCAACTAATGATTGCCACAGGCCAACTTTCCAATCCTGCCTGGCAACCAAGGGGGGGTGGCCTGATAGACCCCACCGCAACCAGCGCTCTCCATTAAGGAGAACACTCTTTGTCACATGAAAGTGGTGGGGCGTGGGTGAGAAGGCAAAACCTGTTTACATCCCAGGGGAAAGAAATGACTTGGGTATCAATCACCCATTTTCTGACTTCCTTCTACACTTGACCAGATGTACCCTCTTCGGCTGTGTCTGTCTTTCCAACCAGGGAAATGTTAATGCAATTTGGACTGTAAACAGAGTCAGGTACAGCTGTCCCCATGATCATAGCTGGAAGAAAATTACATCTGTGTCCACAGAAATGCCTGCCAGTGTTTCAGTCAGTAGTTCAGTTCATGCTTACATGCCCACATGTGATTTCAGCTGAAGTCTGCTTATGTGCTAGGGAAATCAAGCAGGCAAACATTTGGCAGCAACTCGCCATGCACTCGTAATGTACAGTACTTCCAGTCTGTAGGATGGTTCAGTTAAGAGAGATGTGATGTTTCGTTTCTCTGTGCCAAGTAACTGCAGCATCACAAGCAAGTTCCCCAGAGGTTGCAAAACTTGACACAAACATTCCATAAGCCCCTCTGCTTCTCAAAAGGCTAAACTGTGCTCTCGCCTCTTTTTTTTGCTCATTGTTAGTGCCCTCACGTATGCATCTGGCTTTGTTGGGTTGCCAGGCTCCATAGCATGCTATATTTTTCCATTTTCAGCTAGCTGGCACTTATCACTTTATTTGTCTGTTCCCTAAGATTGCCCTCCCCCCCCCCCCATCTTTGAAACGTGTCATTCATTTAATAAATGAGGGAGATGGGAGGGGTGTGTGTCGGAGGCTAGCACAAAACTGCAGACAAACTTAGCAGGTCGGACAGCAAAAACCCTCAGTCTTGTCAAGTTTGTTTCAGAAATTCATCTCTGCTGCTACCATTGATAACCTGGATTACTAGACTATGCCAGTCCAGAGAACACAGGCTGTTTCAAAGTGAGTTTTAGGAACATAGGAAGCTGTTTCATACCAGGTCAGCTGGTTTGTCCATCAAGCACAGTGTTGTCTATTCTGACTGGCAGCACCTCTCCAAGGTGTCAAGCAGAAGTCTTTTCAATCACTTGCTATCTGATCTTCTAAGCAGGAAATGCCAAGATTTCAGTCTGGAACCTTAAACGTGCAGTGTATGTGCTGTGCCTCTAAGATTATGGTCTCTTCTTTGAAAGCAGATACCTTGTGTAGCAGCTCTAGACCCTTGGTTAGGGGTACTTAAAGGGTTAAGATGTTCTACATGAGCAGAGGCTTGGGCTCACAGGGCTCAAGTTTATTATTTCTTCAATACCAAGCTGCAATCTACTCTGAATTTTAGAGGCAAATGGCAAGTTGTCTTTTTTGAAGATTTCATTTAACTGGTGATACTGTAACAAGTTTTCTTATCCATTCTTGAATGTCTTTTGGAAGAGCATACATGAAAGAATGGTGCATGCACACACACACGCGCACACACACAAAAACGGCGGTGTAGTCCATACTTATTTAGCACCATGTAGTTAATCAGTTCCCTTTTCCTATTTGCAACCAGAACTTGAGGTATCTGGGGTTGACTTCTCTCCTGTTTGGAAGGTTAACCTTTGAAACCCTCAGAGATAGAACACTTAAAGCAAACGAATAAGAGAGTGTGGTTTCACTCATGGCCTACGGGTCCCAAGAATGTGGCCTCCAAACTACATCTCTTCCTTAAACCGGCAGGATGGCTATTATTTGGAAGAAGGGGGTAGTTCATCCCAATTCTGAGTTCTTATCTCTGCTTTGCTTTGTTGGTGGTCTGAACTAATTAGTGCCGAAAGCAGTCCTTGTTACCACATATGAGACTCTGGATAAGTGACAGGTCTTTGTGCAGATGTGAATCCTTTCTTTTTTGTAACTCACTGTTTTGTCTTGTCTGCATTCGGCATCCCACAGAACAAGCGTCTACCAAACCTCACCCATGCTGTGCAAAATCTATTGGAAACTGTCCCTATCTTCAAACGTACAAAGACATATTATCCTGATTTCTCCCTCTCTCTTTCCATAGACTATGATCAGGCATTCCTGAGCTAGCTTGTCTGCAACCTATTTCCTTCACTGAAACAATGCCTGAATTATATTATTGAAAGCAGGAGAGGATCATTCCCCCCCCCCTTTGTTTTCTTTTGAAAAGAACAACAACAAACAAGGTAGAGCAGAAATGGAGATCAAGGCAACAGATCTGGAAAGGTACTTTGAAAGTCAGAATATGAACTATTCTAGGCGAAAGGGTGGACAATAGAAGAAGATATACAGATTGACAGGGACTGGCCTCAGGCCTGCTGACTGGGAAGTGGCATTTATTGACTCCTGCTCGCAGGGCTGAGAACTGGGAAAGGTGGTAATTCCATCATCTTGTTTCATTGATTTCCATAGGATTTAAATATGACTAACGGAGTGGTATAACGGTTAATTCTGCAGTGCTAGAGCTAACCATGACAGTCCCAAGTCATGTCCTCAATGCAAGTAAATAGCACAAGGCCCAGTTTATTAGGATCAGTATGTTCCTACATAAAGTTTCTTGGTGCAAAGCCGCATTGAGTGCAATGAAATTTATTTCTGGCTGCATAAGTACAACTTGCAAAACACACTGAGCTTTAACAAAATCTTCAGCCAGTGCAAATGCAGCTTTAGTTTTAATTAGAAATGCAAACAATATTGCACAGGAGTGTTACCATTCAAATTACTAATGTGCAGTAGGAACCCCCTCAAAGTAATGAAATGTGTGGCCTTCCTTGGTTACTTCCCTTGTTCTCTTGACCTCCTCCATTCTAACGTTACGAAGGAACTTGAATGAGGCAAGAATAAGGGTGTAAATTAACTGGACACCCCTGCAGATAATATCAACCCTCTGGTTCTGCAAAACGTCCAGGAATTAGATGCTTCTCTACATTCTCCTTTCAGCACACCACAGGACTAAAGTTTAACCAGTTCCATGTGTTTGTGATTTGCTCTGGTTAGCATATGTAACAACACCCAGAACTTAATTGTCTGCTTTTAAGTGGCATATTTCAAGTCTCCACCTCTCCTCAATTGCTGCTCAAAATAATGCATACCTTTTTTAAAAAAACCTGCCTGATAGAGCCATTTCCTTTTCTCTCACTTTTGTTTTGTTACACACACACACACACACACACACACACACACTCACACACGTAAGACAGAATGAAATGACATGGGTAAGGATATAAGGGGAACAGTTGAAGTTCTAACGAGGTCCTTGTGGATGGCATAATGACCCGCAGAGAATCTTGTGGTAGATAATGAGGTATGAAAAACAATAAATCACATTTTCTGCTACATTGTTAAGCATCAGGTCACCACTAGATCTTGACAATTTCCTGCAATGATCGGTGCTTAGAAAGCCTATGATTCAGTTCCAGGAGATATTGGTGACAGGCGCTGTAAGGCAAATACTGCTTCAGCCTACCAAGAAATTCCTCTTGAAAGAAATTTGTCTCTCACCTGAGGGATAATTACCTCCTGTACCTGGAAATGCTTCATTTCCACTTACCGTGGACTTGACTGTTCACATAATTTCACTCTCTGTGCTTATGTGCACATTCCACATGTACTAATCCAGGGATTCAAAGGGGAAAAGTAGGCGAATACGTAAGCAGTGGCGGCGGTGGGGGGAGAATGGTGGGGCCAGAATGCACAAACTTTTCAAGGCTAACTTTACTGAAGCTGCATAGGCAGACCAAGCAGCTACTCACAGGCAGGAGAAGGGATGGCGGGCACAATTCAAGAGGCAGCTGCTATTCTGTAATCAGCTTTTTGCCAAATTGCAGTCAAATTCCTCGGATGTGACCCAGGCGTGTCCATCCACGTCCATCGCATGTCCTACTTGGCTACCTACATCCCATGCCTCCTGTGGCTGCTCAAGACGGCCACTTGCAGTCCCATAACAACCCAGCGGTGGCCGGTGGCGGCCCCTTCGGTATCGGAGGGACTGATCCCCCTGCCTAGAAATATTGAGGGAGCTGAAGCCCCATATACCCGTTACCCCTGCTTTCTTGTATCTTTTGGTTTAGAAAGGGGTCCTTACTGTCACAGTTGCTTCTCTCATAGGAGATAGATGGTGAAGACTCCACCTGTTCTGATTCTCTCATGTCCCACTCGGCTACCTATGGTGTGTGCCTCCTGCAGCTGTAGGTGACTGTCATTTGCAGCCCCATAACTACAACCTGGCGATGGGGGATAGTGGGGGGGGGGGGCGGGCTGAGCCCCCATGGCCAGGATTTAATCCAGCTGGGAATGGATTTAATAATCTTGTGTTTTCCGAGAATGCATGTAGCTGCCCCACCAGTTTGCCTGAGATGGGTGGGAGGAGTTATTAACATTCCAAATTCTCCTTCATCTTTCACTCAGTGGCCCGTCTGTGTGGTCAAATTCCTCAATGTGACCTAGATGTGTTCATCCACATCTGTCGTACGTCCCGCTCAGGTACCTACGCCCGGTGCCAAATGAATTGTTTGGTCCCATAGGCTGCATTAAGATGGGGTGAAAAACTAAGGATTTTGCTCTAGTTTGAGTTGCCAATCATTCTGGTTCCTTCCTCTTGGTTAAAAGTTGTTTATTTGTTTGGAAACCTGTTATGATACCCTGCAGTATGCAAATGGATTAAATCAAATTTCCCCCCTCCCCTCTCCTCCATCTTCGCCTCCCCTGCCAGGCGTGGCCATTCATATTTGTCGCATGTCCCTCGTGGCTAACAGGGCCCTTGGCCTCCCACGGCTGCTGGTGACAGTCATTTGTGGCCACAGCAACAGCCTGGTGGTGGGGGATGGCGGTCCCCTCAATACTGGGGGGACTGAGCACCCTTCCTAGAAATATTGAGGGGGCTAAAGCCCTGGGTGTCTACGAGGTCTGCCCTGCCTTGTACCTGCAGTCAGTCATTCCGGCCAACTGAGGCAACAAGTCCTCAGTCGAGAATCAGCTCTGCTGGGATCATTAGAATTCTGCAAATAGCAGGGGCAGCAGTGCCTTGGTACTTCATCCTCTGTTGGGTTCCTCATCGTCTTTTACAAAGGAAATGGGGCTGCTGCAGTTGGACAGTTGCCTTATTTGGTCATATGGCACAAATGGTTGGAGGCCCATGGTCTTAAAGCTTAAGACATGCCTGCAAGGAGGTGTGGGCCAGCTCTGACACAGAGCACTCTGCACTCAAATGGCAGGAAATGCAATCCAACTTCCGAATCTGAACTACACACAGGCTAACACCAGGCAGGCCCCAGAAGAAGGATCTTTCTTGTATCTTTTTGTTTACAAGGGGTCCTTGCACAAGCTATTTCCGATGCTCCTCTGACCCGGAAGTGACCGGAAATAGCATGTGCGCACGCATATGGGCAAGCACTCCCCCGCACTCTGGCCTGCTGCGCGATTGGCGCTGGAAACACTGGACCGAGGCACAGTAAGTTTGCTGACCCCTGTCCTAGACCAGTCACAGGGGAGTGGCGGGTTTGCCACCATCTTTTTACTTGAATTGTGGCCAATCCAAACAGGCCAAGTTGACAGGCCTTTAGACCCGATAAAGGTTGTCTGTATCTGAACCCAGGCTCCACAGTTGGTTGCAGAAAAACCCTCCTTATTCTCCCCCCCCCCCCATTTAATGATGCTCTGTGTTTATGTAAGCTAACATTGTCCTTCTAGGGCACTGCATTCCTTGGCTTTGTTGTGGTCCAATAATGGTTGCCATTTTCAGAGCCAGGAAGGAATTTTCCTCCAAACAGATTGACCCCGTTTGGAGGTTTTGTCTTCACCATAGCAATAGTCATAACTTTGGTGGATAAGGCATTGAAGGAGCATGGGATATGATGAGAGAAGCCCATCCTTAAGTTGCACTGGTTAAACTGCTTGAAATCCACATTGTAGATGTGATCTTGCAAAGAGAAGGCATGGTTCCACATGCCCTGCTCAAAAGCTGCAATGAGTGAAAAAGGCTCTTCATACTCCATCCATTTCCTTCCAGTAAGCCTACCATTGTTGACAAAGGAATCGGGGGTGCTGCAGTTGGACAGTTGCCTTGCTTGGTCAGATGGCCCAAATGGTTGGAGCACCATGGTATTTAAGGCATGCCTGCAAGGAGGTGTGGCCAGCTCTGACACAGAGCACTCTGCACTCAAATGGCAGGAAATGCAATCCAACTTCCGAATCTGAACTACACACAGGCTAACACACACAGTTTACTATACAGCGGAAAGGAGCAGCCAAGCATACTAGGACTCAATTTCTTGACTTTAAGAAAGCCGACTTCATAAAACTTAGGGAAGTGCTGGGTGAGATCCCATGGACAGTAATACTAAAAGGAAAGGGAGTTCATGATGGCTGGGAGTTTGTTAAGAGGGAGATAGTAAAAGCACAACTTCAGGCAATACCAATGAGACGGAAACATGGAAGGTGCCTAAAGAAGCCAGGGTGGCTATCTAAAGAACGTTTAACTGAGTTAAGATTAAAAAAGGATGTGTACAAAAAATGGAAAAGGGGGGAAACCACCAAAGAGGAATTCAAACAAATAGCCGGCACGTGTAGACACAAAGTCAGAAAAGCTAAAGCACAGAATGAACTCAGGCTTGCTAGAGAGGTTAAAAGCAACAAAAAAGGCTTTTATGGGTATGTTCGTAGCAAAAGGAAGAACACAGAAACAGTGGGGTCACTCAGAGGAGAAGATGGTGAAATGCAAACAGGGGACACAGAAAGGGCTGAACTCCTCAATGCCTTCTTTGCCTCAGTCTTCTCCGATAAAGAAAACAATGCCCGACCTGAAGAATTTGGAGCAAATGATTCAGCAGAGGAAACACAGCCCAGAATAACTAAGGAGATAGTACAAGAATACTTGGCTAGTTTAGATGTATTCAAGTCTCCAGGGCCAGATGAACTGCATCCAAGAGTATTAAAAGAACTGGCAGATGTGATCTCAGAACCACTGGCAGTCATCTTTGAGAATTCCTGGAGAACAGGCGAAGTCCCGGCAGACTGGAGGAGGGCAAATGTTGTCCCTATTTTCAAAAAGGGGAAAAGAGAGGACCCAAATAATTACCGCCCAGTCAGTCTGACATCCATACCAGGGAAGATTCTGGAGCAGATCATTAAGCAAACAGTCTGTGAGCACCTAGAAAGGAATGCTGTGATACCAATAGTCAGCATGGATTTCTGAAAAATAAGTCATGTCAGACTAACCTGATCTCGTTTTTTGACAGAATTACAAGCCTGGTAGATGAAGGGAACGCAGTGGATGTAGCCTACCTTGATTTCAGCAAGGCATTTGACAAGGTGCCCCATGATATTCTTGTAAAGAAGCTGGTAAAATGCGGTCTTGACTATGCTACCACTCAGTGGATTTGTAACTGGCTGACTGACCGAACCCAAAGGGTGCTCATCGATGGTTCCTCTTCATCCTGGAGAAGAGTGACTAGTGGGGTGCCGCGGGGTTCTGTCTTGGGCCCGGTCTTATTCAACATCTTTATCAACGACTTGGATGATGGACTCAAGGGCATCCTGATCAAATTTGCAGATGACACCAAACTGGGAGGGGTGGCTAACACCCCAGAGGACAGGATCACACTTCAAAACGACCTTGACAGATTAGAGAACTGGGCCAAAACAAACCAGATGAATTTTAACAGGGAGAAATGTAAAGTATTGCACTTGGGCAAAAAAAATGAGAGGCACAAATACAAGATGGGGGACACCTGGCTTGAGAGCAGTACATGTGAAAAGGATCTAGGAGTCTTGGTTGACCACAAACTTGACATGAGCCAACAGTGTGACGCGGCAGCTAAAAAAGCCAATGCAATTCTGGGCCTCATCAATAGGAGTATAGCATCTAGATCAAGGGAAGTAATAGTGCCACTGTATTCTGCTCTGGTCAGACCTCACCTGGAGTACTGTGTCCAGTTCTGGGCACCACAGTTCAAGAAGGACACTGACAAACTGGAACGTGTCCAGAGGAGGGCAACCAAAATGGTCAAAGGCCTGGAAACGATGCCTTATGAGGAACGGCTAAGGGAGCTGGGCATGTTTAGCCTGGAGAAGAGGAGGTTAAGGGGTGATATGATAGCCATGTTCAAATATATAAAAGGATGTCACATAGAGGAGGGAGAAAGGTTGTTTTCTGCTGCTCCAGAGAAGAAGCGGACACGGAGCAATGGATCCAAACTAAAAGAAAGAAGATTCCACCTAAACATTAGGAAGAACTTCCTGACAGTAAGAGCTGTTCGACAGTGGAATTTGCTGCCTCCTCCCCCAACAGGCCCATCTCCGCAGTGCACGCCTCCTGCTTCCTCTGTTCTGTGAGTAGCTAGTTCCGGGCACTGGCTCTCCCCCCTCCCTATTTCCTCCTCGGAGTCAGATGAGAGACTGCTGATGAGCTCTTTAGGCTCTCTGTAATTGCCTCTCTCCCCCCTCGGCTCTTTGGCAGCTTCCAATTCCCTGACAGGCGGCTTGCAACAAAATCTTAAAATAAAAGAGTTCGTCAAACGTTAAAAGCTTCCCTAAACTTAATGTTTTCCCTGGCTGGTATGTTGCATTGAATCTGATTGATAGCAATGGGCCTGGTGTGACATATTATCAAATAACATTGGACAACATTGCTTTTCACATATTTCTGTTCCCTCATTAAAATGGATGCAAAGAACTAAAGGTAAAGGTAAAGGACTCCTGGATGGTTAAGTCTAATAAAATTTGACTATGGGGTGCTCATCTCCGTTTTTAGGCCTTCCACTGAAGGAACTCCATCCCTTCCCACTGTAGCCCTCGCAGGAGAGGATCCTCTCGGTGTTTTTTGTGGGCTTTATCCTGCTGCATGGGTCCTCCTACCACCTCAAGAGGGCTCAGCTTTCACAATGGCAGAAGTGGCTCTTTTCAGGTGTAGCCTATCAGAAGGCAGAAGAGGCACATTTCCCAGATACACTCAGTAGAGGACCAGACCTCCTTGGACAGAGACCTTTTCCATGGCACAGGAGCGTCCTGGATAAAGCCTATTTGCACAGACATCTTTAACGCCTGCTTGGCCTTGTCAGTTAATAGCGCAGTTTACTTTGCTACTGTTTACTTTGCTAAGGAAGCCTCCTGCTTGAAGAACTATGCCAAGGAAGCCAACGACAAACTGTTTGGTGTTGATGGGTCACTATTGGAGAGGTAGCTCAAAGCTTAGGTGGTGTACCCCCAGATTTTTGAAGAAAAATTCAGTGGTGCATCCCGGGGTATCAGCCCACGTGTAGTTCAGATTCTGCAGTTTGATTGCACCCACATGGCAGAAAATGCATCGTGCTCTACATCTCACCCTTTTCATTTATTTATTATTTGTGTACAGGAAGGCTTAAGAGAAGAGAGGCATTGCGTCCTCATAATCTTCCGGCATGTGTTTCTGTATCACATGAAGATCTCTAGCAGACAGTCCTGAAGGGGGACGTGGAAAAAAGGTAGTGCAGAGAGAGAACAAGGAAGGGATACGTTTAAAAAAACAAGAAGTTCCAATTAAGGCAACAATGATTAGCACACCATACATGAGCCAGCTTCAAAACCACCCAATCTAACCAAGACCACAGAGCGTCCCACCAGGAGGGAAGAACATCCTGTGTGATGTTGTGTGCTAGTGCTTGCAATTGATCAATTTGATTTTGCACATGGTAACTATTATCAGTCAAATTAAAACAGCAAAGATTAGACACAACTTGACATCCTAGATGCTGGCGTAGCAAGAGATAGTCTACAGAAGCTTTCAGTGCAATAACAGCTTCTCTTAAAATCTTCTGTTCTTGATTTAAAAGAGCTAAAGCACATGAGGTATGATTTATAGATGTTGTCAAAGAACAGGCCAGGTGAGCACCCATGCGAGCATTGTATATAGCCAAAGCAGGAACTCCCACTAAGGAAACAGCCAAGGAAGTATACTCTGCTTTGGAAAAAAGCTGTAGATTGGAGTCACACATGTCTGTTAATCTTTCGGCATGACGTTGAGGGCGCTTTGAGTGCTGCCGCCTGTTTTGTTCTAAAAGTGAGCAACTAGGCATAACTAACGTCAATCGGCTAAGGCAGCATTGAGCATCAGATAAATTGGCGGGAATGTAGTTACAACTTCTTTGATTACACGTGAAAAACCAGCCATCTGGTAAGCGCACATGAGCATAATTAAAAGCTGAACACGTGAACAATTCCAAGTTGGCCTTCCTGTGTCCAGACAGCGAGTTGCTTTCTTACTGCAATTCACAATCTGAGCACAAGAGGTGTCTGGCGGTGCTGCAACTCTAGGTGTGTATAATGAGATTGCACTGAGGGGTAACTTTGCGTCACCGTTCCCCAATCATGGAGATTGGTATAACCAATGATACCTTTAGAAATCCATTAAAAAACCCACTTTCCCACGTGTGTGGCATGTGCCATATGAAAAGCTGCTTACAAACTGGAATCATACAATTTTCTAAGGCAGTGTGCATATCATATGTTTCACTCAAACAAAAATGAGAGACATTAGTAATTTTAGCTAAACGCATCCACAAATTATAGGTATGACTAGAAGAAGTTTCAGGAGAAGATACATACATGAAGTACTAGGTAGCAAAAAAACCAAATGGTATACATGTAAAAATCAGCATAGAGTTCATATGTAGCTGAGTTATTAAAGCTACTAAAAAGTCTCTGGTGCTTCTGGAACATCATGATGCTAAAATTGTGTCCTGGCATCAGAGGTCCAGGTCTTCAGCATTCCCCATGTCACCTTTGGGCATCCCTCAGCCTTTCGAGGATGAGGATGGACACGATGGACTTTTGCACGGGGCTGCTGAGCCTGTAGAAGCGAAGTCAGGGTCATGATCCTTGCAAAGTCTGGAATGGGATTCTGCAGGCCTTGGTGCAAGCGCATGTCTTAGCCCATAGGGATGGCTACCGCGACCTGGAATCCACACAGGACCTGAGGAAGTAAGAACAGTAGGGCATCCTGCCCCTAGGTAATTAAAGGAACAGGTCCCTCTCACTGCAGGTTGGGGAGCTGCTGTTACGTCACTAGAGGGCGTTCCAGAGGTACTTCCAGAGATACCTCTTTCCTACAATGGCATTTCATAGGAGAAAATTTATTAGGAAAGGAAAAAAATGATTTAAGGTAAAGTTAACAGAAGTTAAAGCGCAGGAAGGACATCCATCAACAATATCCTTAGCTTGTGTCAGAGGAATGAAAAAATTATTTTATCAGCTGCATAGTTTCCTGATGAAAAAATGCATGGCTGTCAATTACATTAGAAAATAATGGACAGAAAGATTTCAGAGCAGAATCAGTATGTTGATTTCCTTCTGAAATTACATCTTTGAAATCCTGTATGGGAGCAAACGTGAGAGTAAACATGAGCAGCATAGAAAGGCATAGTTCTATTTGTCAAGAGATATTTCAGTGTCAAGAACAAAGAGAGTAGATTAAAATCTAGCATCGGAGAAAGAGAGGAAGTAGCCAAACGTGATAAAAAAAATCCCACTTCACACAAAAATCACAAAATGCAGTGGAAGTGTAGACTGGTCTCTGTCAGTTTCCTGATTAGCTGCAATATATATATATATATATATATATATATATATATATATATATATATATATATGTGCCAGTTATTTTCAGAATCCTTATACGTTAAAACACTCTAGAGTTGTTGAATAGGAACCTGTTTTTGGACAGAAACCAAATTTCAGGGTACCTGTTGAATTAAAACTAGGCGTGAATCTTTAGGAGGGTTAAAATAAACTATCCCAAGTTAGTCAGAACTCATTAGGGACTCATGCTCCTGTTTTAGAAAAAAGCAAATAACAAACAGCAATATCAAATCCAGTGTTAGGCAAATCAGAGAGTAGCCACTCTAAAATCCCTATTCTGTCAGCAGCGTCTGGGGGGGAAAGTAGTTCTGTAGGATTAGGTAAAAATATTGTATTAAGGGAAATCACGCGTATGAAGTGACCCCCAAACTCTGCAACTGCTGTAAATTCATTAGGAATTTTAAGTTCAGGGAGGAAAGGAGAAAAAACAGTCTGCAATAGCGATGAAGAATGAGTCTCACTGTCTGAGGTGGAAATCAGACCTGTATGCTATGTCTTAATTTTATAAACCACCATAGGGAACTGGAACTGAAAAGTAGCAAGTTCTGCTGTCAGTAGATTCAAACCAGCACTGCCCTTAGCGGCATGGCGCAGATTTGTCACAGGAGACTGTGTGTTAAAAGCAAGTGTGTTAGAAGATCATGCATAAATTGTGCCTAAGGAAGGTTCTAAACAGCTGAGGGGTGTAGGTTGGTCCTGCTGCTAGTACCCTTCTGGCTTTTAAGAGCCGCAAAACTGCCGCAACAACCGCAACTGTAATGAGTATGAGTTACTCGTGCGTAAACTGGTGCCTCTCTAGGCTAGTTTGCCTTGTTAAACCTTTCTGACTGCACAGCCCTTTCTCATCATGACTGTCTCAGTCACTAGCAGAATCCGTCAGTGGGCGTTTCTTGAATCTCTTCCAACATAAGAGTTGTTTGACACCCAATCTCCTCCGCCTCTCACTGCGCGGGAGCCTTCTGCGCAGGGTGGGCGTGGGTAGCGGGGGACCTGTCCCCTCCTCACTGAGTTCCAGTGAAGAGTCCGTGAGCCCTCTCTCCGATTTCCCCATCTGCTCACTTTTGTTCCTGGTGCTGCGCTTAAATGCTTCCCCCTCCACTGAGTTGCCTCTCCCCCTGCTGCTGGGTCCTTCTCCAGCATCATCCAGGAGCCTCCCCTTCGCCTCCCGCTCTGATGTCAGTTCCCTGACATCCACCTCCCCCCCAGAATCCCCTCCACCCCTGGACCGACCTGTGGGACCAACTTCATCCCCTTCGTCGGCCGAGGAGGCGGGGAAATCCCGGAAGGAACTGTCACTATCTTCTGTGGGTTCGAAACCCGCTTCCCAATCGCTCTTCCACCTACCTGATGCTTCTTCCTCCGAAACCTCTCCTCCCTCCTCGGAGTCAGAAAATCCCTCAAAAACCTCTTCCTCATCTGTGGTCCCAAATTGCTCCTCCCAGAATCTCTCCAGGGGTTTGGGTTTGTCCGGAAACCGGCGGTGGAATACCTCCACCAGATACCTGTCCTCGACGGCTTCCGTGGGGACCCACGTGTTTTCGGACCTGGGTTCCCCTTCCCACGCTACCAAATACTCCACCCGGCGCCCTTGCCACCTTGAGTCCAGTATTTCCGTGGCCCTGTGGTGGTGTTCCCTTTCTTCTACCTGCGGGTGTGTGGTGACTTCTCCCTCTTGCCCCTGGAATTCCCGCCCTTCCCTATGCGGTGAAAGCAGGGACCTATGGAAAACCGGGTGTATTTTCATGCTATCAGGCAACCTGAGCTTAAATGCCACGGGATTAACTTGCTGTGTTACCTCAAAAGGTCCCAGCCGTCTGGGCTGCAACTTCTTGCACCCCCCTTTGAAAGGTAGCCCTTGGGTGGACAACCACACCCTGTCCCCCACCCGTATGGTCTCCCCTTCCCTGCGGTGCTTGTCTGCCTGCCTCTTGTAAGTTTCCTTGGCCCGCTCCAAGTTCATCTTAAGTTGCTGGTGTAGGGCCTCCATTTCTTCCATGAACTGCTCTGCAGCGGGTACGCTCCAGCTTTCCTCCCCACTCCCCGGGAAGGCCCTGGGATGACACCCATGGTTGGCCATGAATGGGCTCATTCCCGTGGACACGTGTTCCGCGTTGTTGTACGCGAATTCAGCCAGCGCTAGTTTTTCTACCCAATCGTTCTGCCTCTCACTGACATAGCAGCGTAGGTATTGCTGGAGTATACTGTTCGCTCTTTCTGCTTGCCCGTTGGTTTCTGGGTGTCTCGCCGTCGAGAAACCCACCTCCACCTGCAGTAAGCTCATGAGCTTCCTCCAGAACCGGGAAGTAAATTGTTTTCCGCGGTCGGAGATAACCCTCAAGGGGGCGCCATGCAGCCGGAATATGTGCTCCACAAACAACTGGGCTGTTTCCTCTGCCGTTACAGCATGTGAGCAAGCTATAAAATGGCACATTTTTGTCAGTAGGTCGACCACTACCATGACTGCTGTCTTTCCCCGGGACTTGGGCAAATCTGTCATAAAATCAATGGATACCACCTCCCAGGGTTTTCCCGGTGTGGGTAAGGGTTCCAGCAATCCTGTGGGGGCAGCCCGCTCCCCCTTTGCCCTTTGGCAGCGGTCGCACCCCCGTACATATTCCCGTACATCCTCCCTCACCCTGGGCCACCAGAACTGCCTGGTCACAAGCATCATGGTTTTGTGCTGTCCAAAGTGCCCTGCTGTGGGGTTGTCGTGGAGTTGTTTGAGTACCTTTCCCCTCCGGGTCTCCCCCGGTACGTACAGCGCTCCCCTATAGTACAGTACCCCTTCCTTCTCCTCAAACCCTTCTTGGGTCCCTCTTCCGTCTCGTAGTTCCCGGATTTAAGTTTGCGCGAACACGTCGTTTCTGGTCAGCCCGGCTAGTTCTCGTTTCCCCACCAAAGTTCCCCCACACACCCATCGGTCCTCGGGGATCACGTGTCGTTTCTCCGGCGGCCCCTCTCCTTCCAGGTACTCCGGTTTACGCGAGAGAGCGTCTGCTCTTACGTTTTCTTCTCCGGGCACGTAGCGGATTTCAAAGAAAAACTTGGAGAACTCCTGTGCCCATCGAATCTGTCTCTGGTTGAGTACTCGTGCGGTTCTCCAGTACTCCAAGTTCTTGTGATCTGTGCAAACCTGGATCTGTTGTTGCGCCCCTATCAGTAGATGGCGCCAACGACGAAAGGCCGCGTAGATTGCCAGCAGTTCGCGGTCATACACTGTATAGTTTTGCTCCGACTTGCTCAGTTTTCTCGAGAAAAAGGCACACGGTTTCCATTCCTGCTTTCCCTTCCCTGGCTGCAAAAGGACCGCCCCTACGGCTCTGTCGGACGCGTCGGTCTCTAGCCTCAGGGGTTTCTCCAGATCTACGTGCAGGAGTTGCTCTTCCGATGCGAACGCCTTCTTCAGTCTTTCGAAGGATTGTTGGGCCTCTTCTGTCCACACAAACTTCTTTTTGCTACTGAGACAATCCGTGATGGGCGCTGTCAAGTGGGCGAAGTTCTTGATGAACTTCCTGTAGAAGTTGCTGAACCCTAGGAACCTCTGTACGTCCTTCCGTGTTTTGGGAGCCTTCCACTCCAGCACTGCCTGCACCTTGCTTGGGTCCATCGCTAAGCCTTTGTCAGACAACTTGTACCCCAGAAACTCGACTTCTCTGGCGTGAAACTGACATTTTTCCAGCTTGACCCACAACTGGTGCTTCTGCAGTCGTTGTAACACTTCCCTGACGTCTCTAACATGTTGTTCCTCATTGTCCGAATAAATTAAGACGTCGTCCAAGAAGGCTACGCAGTTCTTGTACAGCAGAGACCCCAACACGTGGTGCATGAAAGCTTGAAAACAGGCGGAGCCCGACTGTAATCCAAAAGGCATAACTAAGTACTCAAAGGCACCTAGGGGTGTGAACATTGTGGTCTTCCATTCGTCCCCCTCCCTCATCCTGATCAAATTGTATGCGCCCCTGAGGTCCAGCTTGGTAAAAATTTTGCCTTTCCTCACTCGCGTTAAAATGTCGTCAATCCTGGGCATTGGGAAGGTCACGGGTTCTGACACCAAATTGACAGCTCTATAGTCCACTACGAGCCTGGGTTTATTTGTGTCCTTTTTGTCCACAAAGAACACCGGACTGCCCCCTACTGCCTTTGATTCTCTTATGAAGCCTCTTTTCAGGTTCTTGTCGATAAATTCTCGCAACTCCTTCATCTCCCTGTCTGACATGGCGTACAGCTTACCCACTGGCAGCTGAGCCCCCGGAAGCAAGTTGATCTGGCAGTCAAAGGGCCTATGGGGTGGCAGTCTATCTGCCTCTTTCTCGTTGAAGACCTCCCGCAGATCTGCGTATTGTGGCGGCACCTCCCCTTTCCGCTCCACCGCCATCCCAGCCACCCTGGCCACGGTCATTCTTGGGGCTTCCCCCCCTAGACAGTGTTCCAGGCAGTAAGCTGACCCAAAGGTGACTGTCCTCTGATGCCACGCCACCACTGGATCATGTTGTGCTAGCCAGCTCATCCCTAATATTATTGGGGGTCCTGCTAGCGAGGCGACGTGAAAGGCGATGGTCTCCGAGTGCCTGGACACCCTCATTCTCATTGGCGGGGTCTGGTGTGTCACTTCCCCTCCTAGAAGCTCCCTGCCATCAATGGTGGTCACTTGCAAGGGAAAATCCAAAGGCAGTAAGTGGAGCTGGTGCTCTAATGCAAAGTCCTTGCTGAAGAAATTACATGAGCTGCCTGAATCCAGCATGCCTTTCACCTTGACTGGGTGCCCGTTCGGGAGTTCTAGCACCACTTCGATGGCTATTGCCGCCTTGGGGGGGTCTGGTTGGGGCACTTTTACTGGTGGCTGGCTTGGCTGTTGTGCCCCTTGATTGGCAGCCAAGCGTTCCCGTTTCCCTGTTCCTGTTCCTTTACCACCACCTCCTCACCCCCTGCAGTTCCCACCATTCCTTGCCAAGCCTTTCTTTGAGGGCAGGCTCTGGCAAGATGGCCTGGCTGCTGGCAAAGGTAACATTTCTTGGAGGTTTTCCAATCCTTTCCCTCCTTCTTGCGCCCTTCGCTGGTGCTTGAAACTTCCCGCGCGCGCGCCCCATCTATTTCCATTGGCTCTGCTGGCGGGGAGGGCTGCCTTGGTATTTCAGGAATGCGGTAGTCATGGCAACGTTGCTCTCTCCCTTCCCGCCTCTCCTGGGCCCGCGCTTCCTGGCGCACGCCAATCGCAAGCACAGCCTTGGTCAGCTGATCCATCCCCTGTGGGCGGGGTGCGCGGGAAAGTTCATCCCTAACCGTTGGGGACAACCCCTCCTCGAATAACATCTGTATGGGTTCGGAGCCCAGTTCCCACCCGAGGCGGTGAACTATCATGGCAAAGCGCGACCAGTAGTCCCTAACTGACTGGCTCCCCTGTTTACAGTTCATCAATTCCCGTTTTGTCACACTTTTTTGAACATCAGTGGAAAACATCGCGTCCATCGCTTGGAAGAATTTCCTCAGGTCCTGCATGGCGGAATTCTGCGTCGCCATGAGGGGTCTGACCCATTCCCTGGCCCCGTCCTGCAGGTGACCCACAACATATGCCACCCGCGCCGCGTCGTCTTCAAAATCGTTATGCTGCAATTCCAATGCGTACTCTATTTCCGTTCGAAACGCACTGTATTCTTGCGGCTTTCCCCCAAACTTATGCACCAGTCCCGGTACATTCCTTGCTATGGGGGTGGGTCTGACCTGTGCATCTTGAGACCGCCTTTCGTCCAGCCGTGCCGTCAGAATGGCCACATGCTGCTCCAAATCTCGGTTCCTCTCCTCCAGCGTTTGCCCTCCAGCTGCTCCCCCCTGGGTGCCTGCTTCTCCGGGCTTGCTCATGATGCTGCCTGCCTGCTGCTGCGCACGAGCAACTTTTCAGGGACTGACGGATTGCTGTAATGAGTATGAGTTACTCGTGCGTAAACTGGTGCCTCTCTAGGCTAGTTTGCCTTGTTAAACCTTTCTGACTGCACAGCCCTTTCTCATCATGACTGTCTCAGTCACTAGCAGAATCCGTCAGTGGGCGTTTCTTGAATCTCTTCCAACATAAGAGTTGTTTGACACCCAATCTCCTCCGCCTCTCACTGCGCGGGAGCCTTCTGCGCAGGGTGGGCGTGGGTAGCGGGGGACCTGTCCCCTCCTCACTGAGTTCCAGTGAAGAGTCCGTGAGCCCTCTCTCCGATTTCCCCATCTGCTCACTTTTGTTCCTGGTGCTGCGCTTAAATGCTTCCCCCTCCACTGAGTTGCCTCTCCCCCTGCTGCTGGGTCCTTCTCCAGCATCATCCAGGAGCCTCCCCTTCGCCTCCCGCTCTGATGTCAGTTCCCTGACAGCAACAAACAAGGGTTGTTTAAAAGATAGGGAATATAGAATGCAAAATGGCTGACAATTCAGACTGCCTGCTCTGGTCCAGTCCTGTACTGACAGTACCTTCCCAGAGTATGATATTGTGATGTTTCCTACATCTCAGCCGTTCAAACAGTGGCTTGGGTGGGTGGCACCAGTCGCAGATAAAGTGCCTTTGCCCGTGCAAGTGGGAGTTGGCCCCCTTCACACCTTTTGGACTTGGGAGCTTTCAGTGTGTTAAAAGGTCATTGTCCGCCTAGTCATAGGAGGCGATAGCAGTGGGGCAGCTACAAGAATTCTTGGAAAACACAGATGATTTAAATCCATGCCCATCTGGGTTCAATCCTGGCCGAAGAACTGAGTCAGTCTTGGTCGCCCTGATGGATGACCTTTGCAGACAGCTGCCTATGAAAATCTAAGGGTTATGAGAATCGGAGGCAGTGTATCTTTACTTAGTTGCTTCCATTTTAAGGGGGGAAGAGAAGCATGCATGTGTGAAAAACAATGTTGTCCAATGAAATTTGATATTGTGTCACACCAGGCCCACAGATGTTTGAAGAAAAATTCAGTGGTGCATCCCGGGGTATCAGCCCATGTCCCCCTAGACGGCATGAACACAACATGGGGTGTGCTGAAATTGCATGACCCCAGGGAATTTTGAGGGGGGCGCTTCAACATTTTGCGGCCCCTCAGCCGATGCCCCCCTAGATGGCACAAGAACATCATGTGGTGTGCTGAAATTGCATGACATGACCCTAGGGAATTTTGAGTGGGGCCCTTCAACATTTTGGGGGCCCTCAGCCCATGTCCCCCTAGACGGCATGTGCTGACATCACACCGCTCCAGGGCATTTTGAGGGGGGCACCCCCTTGAAAATTTGGAGTCCTTGGCCTCCCCATCTTGTATATGTCACAAGCACACCATGGGGGTGTGCTGACATTGTGTGATCCCAGGGAATTTTGAGGGGGCCCACGCCTATTGAAAATTTTGGGAGTACCTTGACCCCCTCGATATCTCAAGCACACCATAGGGAGTGTTAAAGTCTCACTGTCCCAGGGAATTTTGAAGGGGCCCACCCCTTCTTTAAAATTCCGGGGGTCCTCAGTCCTTTGCCACTATAGGCTGTGCAGTCATGCCACAGGGTGTGCTGATGTCAGGCCTCTGGATTTCCCTCTTGCATAGATGCTGTATTGGGTCCCTGGACAGCAGGTGGAGGATATCTGCAGGATTAGGAGCAACTGCGGAAAGACACAGTTGTTGAAAATTAGGCTTTGGGGTACTTATAGAGGAGAAGGAAGGGGTGAGGCATACAGAACTTGGCTGGGAGTGGGATTTGTGGGGCTGGCAGGGTGAGGTTTGGGGCTGGGGCTGCAGCAAGAAACTGCTAGGGTGTTTTCCTTGGGGGAACAGTTTGCGATATAACACTGGGGAAAGAGTTTGTGGTGTAAAAATCCTTTTTTAAAAAAGTTTGTATTTATTGATTGATACTTATTCTAAGACAGACAGAAATAATATTCATTATAAATATATATTTTATAATATACTGAGTTAAAACAGCTACTTAAGCTAAGAAAGAGCAGAAAGAAAGTCGGAAGGAAGAAAATACAAGAAAAAGAGAAAACAAAAGTAGAAGACAAAGGGAAAGAAAGAAAACAACTAAAGGGAGAGACTAGAATAAAAGGACTTCTGGGTTTCAGTAGCTACCTATGATACTGGTTTATAGAAAATAGAATGTTAAAGAGAGGTGTTTTTTTCCCAATCTTCAAATTCAGATACTGCAAGTTCATTTTCTCTTTCACACAAAAGGTCCATAGGAAACTTCCAATCCTTAACAAATGCTAGTAATGATTTTTCTCTAATTAAACATGTTAGCTTAGCCATCTAAGGCAATGTGGGGTAAAACTCCTGTGGTTGTAGATATTTTTATTTTATTTTTTGCAGCAAGGGAAGGGCTGGGAGCAAGGTCATTGAGGCTTTTCCCAGTCCATGAAATTCAGAAGCATTATAAACAAACATTACAATTCAACTTTAGCTTAAACACATTCCTACTTTCATCTCGGGTTTCCCCCACCTTAAAAAAGAAAGAAAGAAAGCTTTCAGACTACCCAAAAAGGATTAGCAATGAGATTGTAAACTTGAGGACGGGAACTATCTTTTTTGTTTGTGTGTGGGGAAAATTATTTACTTAGACATAATATTTGTACCTACTTAACATTTGGTTTATCAGTTTTCCTACTACATAAAAACCAAATATTAATACAACTTTTATAGTAGCAAAAAGCAGAGGCAGCTTTGCATAGCCTATTGCGTTTAGGCGTTATTCAAGCTTAAGCTTTAGGCCCGGACCAAAAATTTCAAAGCCAATGTTTCCAAAAGATTGTGCTGTTTTAATATTAAGTGTGAAAACATTTAAACAGTCGTCACTTACAGTTCCCATAGTTGTTTGCTAATAGGTAATGGAGAATCTGTGACTCTTTTGGATGCTATTGGGACTCTAGCTGGAAGAGAAGCTGGGGAAAGACACAGCTGTTGATAATGAGGCTTCAGCGTTCTTAGAGGAGAAAGGGGCGAGGCAGAAAGGCTTTTGATTTTCTTTCACCCATAGAAGCCCAGCTAATACATTTATATATATTAGAAAATTTCAGTACTTCCTAATCCATGAAATTCAGAAGCTTTATAACGAAACATCGCAGTACACCTTTAGCTTAAACACATTCCTGCTTTTCTCTCTGCTACTGAATGTGGGAAACACCCTATGTGCTTTACAGGCATTTCACACAACCTTGCCATTACTTGATAAGTGTAATTGCGTGTCAAGGTCCCCAAGCCACCCCTCAAATAACTCACAACACACACATAATTTTTGTTTAAGGTTTTTGGCATAATTTTGGCCACAACTTTATTAACATACATGATTGTTAGTGGTTGCTTAGGCACTGGTTAAGACCATCTGTCCCCCTCCCCGCCCCCCGCCTGGGGACAGAACTTACTTCCGGATTCCACCGAAAGCCAGTAAGGGAAAACAATATTGGGGAGAAATGGAGCTGAGCGACAGGCCCTCACTTCTCCCCGCATGCTCCCTAGGGCTTGCCGGTCCTAGCCCCATTCCAGGGATTCGGACGAAAACATGGCAAACCCCTGGATTCCTTTAACGGAACTCCCTTTCCGCGGCAGCGTTGGAGGGGCAGGCCCAGCCAATCCTTGCCCCTCTTCCAACCAATTTGATAACCAATGCCTAACCGCAACTTACAAGTTGTGACGATTTGCAGTAGGCAAAAAACAAATCAGCCAGATGGACAAAATTCCTACCAGTCCCCTGCCACAACAGCAGATGACCCCATGACAGGCATAGCAAGGTCAACGCAGAAAACCCTTAAATTTAGGGCGGGCGGGCGGGTGCACGCAGCAAAGAGAAAGTTTCCAAGCTGCGTGCACAGAATATAAAGCATTAGATCCCTCCCACCAAATTGCAACACATAAATTGCCCCAGCGACTCAACCAACTAATGATTGCCACAGGCCAACTTTCCAATCCTGCCTGGCAACCAAGGGGGGGTGGCCTGATAGACCCCACCGCAACCAGCGCTCTCCATTAAGGAGAACACTCTTTGTCACATGAAAGTGGTGGGGCGTGGGTGAGAAGGCAAAACCTGTTTACATCCCAGGGGAAAGAAATGACTTGGGTATCAATCACCCATTTTCTGACTTCCTTCTACACTTGACCAGATGTACCCTCTTCGGCTGTGTCTGTCTTTCCAACCAGGGAAATGTTAATGCAATTTGGACTGTAAACAGAGTCAGGTACAGCTGTCCCCATGATCATAGCTGGAAGAAAATTACATCTGTGTCCACAGAAATGCCTGCCAGTGTTTCAGTCAGTAGTTCAGTTCATGCTTACATGCCCACATGTGATTTCAGCTGAAGTCTGCTTATGTGCTAGGGAAATCAAGCAGGCAAACATTTGGCAGCAACTCGCCATGCACTCGTAATGTACAGTACTTCCAGTCTGTAGGATGGTTCAGTTAAGAGAGATGTGATGTTTCGTTTCTCTGTGCCAAGTAACTGCAGCATCACAAGCAAGTTCCCCAGAGGTTGCAAAACTTGACACAAACATTCCATAAGCCCCTCTGCTTCTCAAAAGGCTAAACTGTGCTCTCGCCTCTTTTTTTTGCTCATTGTTAGTGCCCTCACGTATGCATCTGGCTTTGTTGGGTTGCCAGGCTCCATAGCATGCTATATTTTTCCATTTTCAGCTAGCTGGCACTTATCACTTTATTTGTCTGTTCCCTAAGATTGCCCTCCCCCCCCCCCCATCTTTGAAACGTGTCATTCATTTAATAAATGAGGGAGATGGGAGGGGTGTGTGTCGGAGGCTAGCACAAAACTGCAGACAAACTTAGCAGGTCGGACAGCAAAAACCCTCAGTCTTGTCAAGTTTGTTTCAGAAATTCATCTCTGCTGCTACCATTGATAACCTGGATTACTAGACTATGCCAGTCCAGAGAACACAGGCTGTTTCAAAGTGAGTTTTAGGAACATAGGAAGCTGTTTCATACCAGGTCAGCTGGTTTGTCCATCAAGCACAGTGTTGTCTATTCTGACTGGCAGCACCTCTCCAAGGTGTCAAGCAGAAGTCTTTTCAATCACTTGCTATCTGATCTTCTAAGCAGGAAATGCCAAGATTTCAGTCTGGAACCTTAAACGTGCAGTGTATGTGCTGTGCCTCTAAGATTATGGTCTCTTCTTTGAAAGCAGATACCTTGTGTAGCAGCTCTAGACCCTTGGTTAGGGGTACTTAAAGGGTTAAGATGTTCTACATGAGCAGAGGCTTGGGCTCACAGGGCTCAAGTTTATTATTTCTTCAATACCAAGCTGCAATCTACTCTGAATTTTAGAGGCAAATGGCAAGTTGTCTTTTTTGAAGATTTCATTTAACTGGTGATACTGTAACAAGTTTTCTTATCCATTCTTGAATGTCTTTTGGAAGAGCATACATGAAAGAATGGTGCATGCACACACACACGCGCACACACACAAAAACGGCGGTGTAGTCCATACTTATTTAGCACCATGTAGTTAATCAGTTCCCTTTTCCTATTTGCAACCAGAACTTGAGGTATCTGGGGTTGACTTCTCTCCTGTTTGGAAGGTTAACCTTTGAAACCCTCAGAGATAGAACACTTAAAGCAAACGAATAAGAGAGTGTGGTTTCACTCATGGCCTACGGGTCCCAAGAATGTGGCCTCCAAACTACATCTCTTCCTTAAACCGGCAGGATGGCTATTATTTGGAAGAAGGGGGTAGTTCATCCCAATTCTGAGTTCTTATCTCTGCTTTGCTTTGTTGGTGGTCTGAACTAATTAGTGCCGAAAGTAGTCCTTGTTACCACATATGAGACTCTGGATAAGTGACAGGTCTTTGTGCAGATGTGAATCCTTTCTTTTTTGTAACTCACTGTTTTGTCTTGTCTGCATTCGGCATCCCACAGAACAAGCGTCTACCAAACCTCACCCATGCTGTGCAAAATCTATTGGAAACTGTCCCTATCTTCAAACGTACAAAGACATATTATCCTGATTTCTCCCTCTCTCTTTCCATAGACTATGATCAGGCATTCCTGAGCTAGCTTGTCTGCAACCTATTTCCTTCACTGAAACAATGCCTGAATTATATTATTGAAAGCAGGAGAGGATCATTCCCCCCCCCCTTTGTTTTCTTTTGAAAAGAACAACAACAAACAAGGTAGAGCAGAAATGGAGATCAAGGCAACAGATCTGGAAAGGTACTTTGAAAGTCAGAATACGAACTATTCTAGGCGAAAGGGTGGACAATAGAAGAAGATATACAGATTGACAGGGACTGGCCTCAGGCCTGCTGACTGGGAAGTGGCATTTATTGACTCCTGCTCGCAGGGCTGAGAACTGGGAAAGGTGGTAATTCCATCATCTTGTTTCATTGATTTCCATAGGATTTAAATATGACTAACGGAGTGGTATAACGGTTAATTCTGCAGTGCTAGAGCTAACCATGACAGTCCCAAGTCATGTCCTCAATGCAAGTAAATAGCACAAGGCCCAGTTTATTAGGGTCAGTATGTTCCTACATAAAGTTTCTTGGTGCAAAGCCGCATTGAGTGCAATGAAATTTATTTCTGGCTGCATAAGTACAACTTGCAAAACACACTGAGCTTTAACAAAATCTTCAGCCAGTGCAAATGCAGCTTTAGTTTTAATTAGAAATGCAAACAATATTGCACAGGAGTGTTACCATTCAAATTACTAATGTGCAGTAGGAACCCCCTCAAAGTAATGAAATGTGTGGCCTTCCTTGGTTACTTCCCTTGTTCTCTTGACCTCCTCCATTCTAACGTTACGAAGAAACTTGAATGAGGCAAGAATAAGGGTGTAAATTAACTGGACACCCCTGCAGATAATATCAACCCTCTGGTTCTGCAAAACGTCCAGGAATTAGATGCTTCTCTACATTCTCCTTTCAGCACACCACAGGACTAAAGTTTAACCAGTTCCATGTGTTTGTGATTTGCTCTGGTTAGCATATGTAACAACACCCAGAACTTAATTGTCTGCTTTTAAGTGGCATATTTCAAGTCTCCACCTCTCCTCAATTGCTGCTCAAAATAATGCATACCTTTTTTAAAAAAACCTGCCTGATAGAGCCATTTCCTTTTCTCTCACTTTTGTTTTGTTACACACACACACACACACACACACACACACACACGTAAGACAGAATGAAATGACATGGGTAAGGATATAAGGGGAACAGTTGAAGTTCTAACGAGGTCCTTGTGGATGGCATAATGACCCGCAGAGAATCTTGTGGTAGATAATGAGGTATGAAAAACAATAAATCACATTTTCTGCTACATTGTTAAGCATCAGGTCACCACTAGATCTTGACAATTTCCTGCAATGATCGGTGCTTAGAAAGCCTATGATTCAGTTCCAGGAGATATTGGTGACAGGCGCTGTAAGGCAAATACTGCTTCAGCCTACCAAGAAATTCCTCTTGAAAGAAATTTGTCTCTCACCTGAGGGATAATTACCTCCTGTACCTGGAAATGCTTCATTTCCACTTACCGTGGACTTGACTGTTCACATAATTTCACTCTCTGTGCTTATGTGCACATTCCACATGTACTAATCCAGGGATTCAAAGGGGAAAAGTAGGCGAATACGTAAGCAGTGGCGGCGGTGGGGGGAGAATGGTGGGGCCAGAATGCACAAACTTTTCAAGGCTAACTTTACTGAAGCTGCATAGGCAGACCAAGCAGCTACTCACAGGCAGGAGAAGGGATGGCGGGCACAATTCAAGAGGCAGCTGCTATTCTGTAATCAGCTTTTTGCCAAATTGCAGTCAAATTCCTCGGATGTGACCCAGGCGTGTCCATCCACGTCCATCGCATGTCCTACTTGGCTACCTACATCCCATGCCTCCTGTGGCTGCTCAAGACGGCCACTTGCAGTCCCATAACAACCCAGCGGTGGCCGGTGGCGGCCCCTTCGGTATCGGAGGGACTGATCCCCCTGCCTAGAAATATTGAGGGAGCTGAAGCCCCATATACCCGTTACCCCTGCTTTCTTGTATCTTTTGGTTTAGAAAGGGGTCCTTACTGTCACAGTTGCTTCTCTCATAGGAGATAGATGGTGAAGACTCCACCTGTTCTGATTCTCTCATGTCCCACTCGGCTACCTATGGTGTGTGCCTCCTGCAGCTGTAGGTGACTGTCATTTGCAGCCCCATAACTACAACCTGGCGATGGGGGATAGTGGGGGGGGGGGCGGGCTGAGCCCCCATGGCCAGGATTTAATCCAGCTGGGAATGGATTTAATAATCTTGTGTTTTCCGAGAATGCATGTAGCTGCCCCACCAGTTTGCCTGAGATGGGTGGGAGGAGTTATTAACATTCCAAATTCTCCTTCATCTTTCACTCAGTGGCCCGTCTGTGTGGTCAAATTCCTCAATGTGACCTAGATGTGTTCATCCACATCTGTCGTACGTCCCGCTCAGGTACCTACGCCCGGCGCCAAATGAATTGTTTGGTCCCATAGGCTGCATTAAGATGGGGTGAAAAACTAAGGATTTTGCTCTAGTTTGAGTTGCCAATCATTCTGGTTCCTTCCTCTTGGTTAAAAGTTGTTTATTTGTTTGGAAACCTGTTATGATACCCTGCAGTATGCAAATGGATTAAATCAAATTTCCCCCCTCCCCTCTCCTCCATCTTCGCCTCCCCTGCCAGGCGTGGCCATTCATATTTGTCGCATGTCCCTCGTGGCTAACAGGGCCCTTGGCCTCCCACGGCTGCTGGTGACAGTCATTTGTGGCCACAGCAACAGCCTGGTGGTGGGGGATGGCGGTCCCCTCAATACTGGGGGGACTGAGCACCCTTCCTAGAAATATTGAGGGGGCTAAAGCCCTGGGTGTCTACGAGGTCTGCCCTGCCTTGTACCTGCAGTCAGTCATTCCGGCCAACTGAGGCAACAAGTCCTCAGTCGAGAATCAGCTCTGCTGGGATCATTAGAATTCTGCAAATAGCAGGGGCAGCAGTGCCTTGGTACTTCATCCTCTGTTGGGTTCCTCATCGTCTTTTACAAAGGAAATGGGGCTGCTGCAGTTGGACAGTTGCCTTATTTGGTCATATGGCACAAATGGTTGGAGGCCCATGGTCTTAAAGCTTAAGACATGCCTGCAAGGAGGTGTGGGCCAGCTCTGACACAGAGCACTCTGCACTCAAATGGCAGGAAATGCAATCCAACTTCCGAATCTGAACTACACACAGGCTAACACCAGGCAGGCCCCAGAAGAAGGATCTTTCTTGTATCTTTTTGTTTACAAGGGGTCCTTGCACAAGCTATTTCCGATGCTCCTCTGACCCGGAAGTGACCGGAAATAGCATGTGCGCACGCATATGGGCAAGCACTCCCCCGCACTCTGGCCTGCTGCGCGATTGGCGCTGGAAACACTGGACCGAGGCACAGTAAGTTTGCTGACCCCTGTCCTAGACCAGTCACAGGGGAGTGGCGGGTTTGCCACCATCTTTTTACTTGAATTGTGGCCAATCCAAACAGGCCAAGTTGACAGGCCTTTAGACCCGATAAAGGTTGTCTGTATCTGAACCCAGGCTCCACAGTTGGTTGCAGAAAAACCCTCCTTATTCTCCCCCCCCCCATTTAATGATGCTCTGTGTTTATGTAAGCTAACATTGTCCTTCTAGGGCACTGCATTCCTTGGCTTTGTTGTGGTCCAATAATGGTTGCCATTTTCAGAGCCAGGAAGGAATTTTCCTCCAAACAGATTGACCCCGTTTGGAGGTTTTGTCTTCACCATAGCAATAGTCATAACTTTGGTGGATAAGGCATTGAAGGAGCATGGGATATGATGAGAGAAGCCCATCCTTAAGTTGCACTGGTTAAACTGCTTGAAATCCACATTGTAGATGTGATCTTGCAAAGAGAAGGCATGGTTCCACATGCCCTGCTCAAAAGCTGCAATGAGTGAAAAAGGCTCTTCACACTCCATCCATTTCCTTCCAGTAAGCCTACCATTGTTGACAAAGGAATCGGGGGTGCTGCAGTTGGACAGTTGCCTTGCTTGGTCAGATGGCCCAAATGGTTGGAGCACCATGGTATTTAAGGCATGCCTGCAAGGAGGTGTGGCCAGCTCTGACACAGAGCACTCTGCACTCAAATGGCAGGAAATGCAATCCAACTTCCGAATCTGAACTACACACAGGCTAACACACACAGTTTACTATACAGCGGAAAGGAGCAGCCAAGCATACTAGGACTCAATTTCTTGACTTTAAGAAAGCCGACTTCATAAAACTTAGGGAAGTGCTGGGTGAGATCCCATGGACAGTAATACTAAAAGGAAAGGGAGTTCATGATGGCTGGGAGTTTGTTAAGAGGGAGATAGTAAAAGCACAACTTCAGGCAATACCAATGAGACGGAAACATGGAAGGTGCCTAAAGAAGCCAGGGTGGCTATCTAAAGAACGTTTAACTGAGTTAAGATTAAAAAAGGATGTGTACAAAAAATGGAAAAGGGGGGAAACCACCAAAGAGGAATTCAAACAAATAGCCGGCACGTGTAGACACAAAGTCAGAAAAGCTAAAGCACAGAATGAACTCAGGCTTGCTAGAGAGGTTAAAAGCAACAAAAAAGGCTTTTATGGGTATGTTCGTAGCAAAAGGAAGAACACAGAAACAGTGGGGTCACTCAGAGGAGAAGATGGTGAAATGCAAACAGGGGACACAGAAAGGGCTGAACTCCTCAATGCCTTCTTTGCCTCAGTCTTCTCCGATAAAGAAAACAATGCCCGACCTGAAGAATTTGGAGCAAATGATTCAGCAGAGGAAACACAGCCCAGAATAACTAAGGAGATAGTACAAGAATACTTGGCTAGTTTAGATGTATTCAAGTCTCCAGGGCCAGATGAACTGCATCCAAGAGTATTAAAAGAACTGGCAGATGTGATCTCAGAACCACTGGCAGTCATCTTTGAGAATTCCTGGAGAACAGGCGAAGTCCCGGCAGACTGGAGGAGGGCAAATGTTGTCCCTATTTTCAAAAAGGGGAAAAGAGAGGACCCAAATAATTACCGCCCAGTCAGTCTGACATCCATACCAGGGAAGATTCTGGAGCAGATCATTAAGCAAACAGTCTGTGAGCACCTAGAAAGGAATGCTGTGATACCAATAGTCAGCATGGATTTCTGAAAAATAAGTCATGTCAGACTAACCTGATCTCGTTTTTTGACAGAATTACAAGCCTGGTAGATGAAGGGAACGCAGTGGATGTAGCCTACCTTGATTTCAGCAAGGCATTTGACAAGGTGCCCCATGATATTCTTGTAAAGAAGCTGGTAAAATGCGGTCTTGACTATGCTACCACTCAGTGGATTTGTAACTGGCTGACTGACCGAACCCAAAGGGTGCTCATCGATGGTTCCTCTTCATCCTGGAGAAGAGTGACTAGTGGGGTGCCGCGGGGTTCTGTCTTGGGCCCGGTCTTATTCAACATCTTTATCAACGACTTGGATGATGGACTCAAGGGCATCCTGATCAAATTTGCAGATGACACCAAACTGGGAGGGGTGGCTAACACCCCAGAGGACAGGATCACACTTCAAAACGACCTTGACAGATTAGAGAACTGGGCCAAAACAAACCAGATGAATTTTAACAGGGAGAAATGTAAAGTATTGCACTTGGGCAAAAAAAATGAGAGGCACAAATACAAGATGGGGGACACCTGGCTTGAGAGCAGTACATGTGAAAAGGATCTAGGAGTCTTGGTTGACCACAAACTTGACATGAGCCAACAGTGTGACGCGGCAGCTAAAAAAGCCAATGCAATTCTGGGCCTCATCAATAGGAGTATAGCATCTAGATCAAGGGAAGTAATAGTGCCACTGTATTCTGCTCTGGTCAGACCTCACCTGGAGTACTGTGTCCAGTTCTGGGCACCACAGTTCAAGAAGGACACTGACAAACTGGAACGTGTCCAGAGGAGGGCAACCAAAATGGTCAAAGGCCTGGAAACGATGCCTTATGAGGAACGGCTAAGGGAGCTGGGCATGTTTAGCCTGGAGAAGAGGAGGTTAAGGGGTGATATGATAGCCATGTTCAAATATATAAAAGGATGTCACATAGAGGAGGGAGAAAGGTTGTTTTCTGCTGCTCCAGAGAAGAAGCGGACACGGAGCAATGGATCCAAACTAAAAGAAAGAAGATTCCACCTAAACATTAGGAAGAACTTCCTGACAGTAAGAGCTGTTCGACAGTGGAATTTGCTGCCTCCTCCCCCAACAGGCCCATCTCCGCAGTGCACGCCTCCTGCTTCCTCTGTTCTGTGAGTAGCTAGTTCCGGGCACTGGCTCTCCCCCCTCCCTATTTCCTCCTCGGAGTCAGATGAGAGACTGCTGATGAGCTCTTTAGGCTCTCTGTAATTGCCTCTCTCCCCCCTCGGCTCTTTGGCAGCTTCCAATTCCCTGACAGGCGGCTTGCAACAAAATCTTAAAATAAAAGAGTTCGTCAAACGTTAAAAGCTTCCCTAAACTTAATGTTTTCCCTGGCTGGTATGTTGCATTGAATCTGATTGATAGCAATGGGCCTGGTGTGACATATTATCAAATAACATTGGACAACATTGCTTTTCACATATTTCTGTTCCCTCATTAAAATGGATGCAAAGAACTAAAGGTAAAGGTAAAGGACTCCTGGATGGTTAAGTCTAATAAAATTTGACTATGGGGTGCTCATCTCCGTTTTTAGGCCTTCCACTGAAGGAACTCCATCCCTTCCCACTGTAGCCCTCGCAGGAGAGGATCCTCTCGGTGTTTTTTGTGGGCTTTATCCTGCTGCATGGGTCCTCCTACCACCTCAAGAGGGCTCAGCTTTCACAATGGCAGAAGTGGCTCTTTTCAGGTGTAGCCTATCAGAAGGCAGAAGAGGCACATTTCCCAGATACACTCAGTAGAGGACCAGACCTCCTTGGACAGAGACCTTTTCCATGGCACAGGAGCGTCCTGGATAAAGCCTATTTGCACAGACATCTTTAACGCCTGCTTGGCCTTGTCAGTTAATAGCGCAGTTTACTTTGCTACTGTTTACTTTGCTAAGGAAGCCTCCTGCTTGAAGAACTATGCCAAGGAAGCCAACGACAAACTGTTTGGTGTTGATGGGTCACTATTGGAGAGGTAGCTCAAAGCTTAGGTGGTGTACCCCCAGATTTTTGAAGAAAAATTCAGTGGTGCATCCCGGGGTATCAGCCCACGTGTAGTTCAGATTCTGCAGTTTGATTGCACCCACATGGCAGAAAATGCATCGTGCTCTACATCTCACCCTTTTCATTTATTTATTATTTGTGTACAGGAAGGCTTAAGAGAAGAGAGGCATTGCGTCCTCATAATCTTCCGGCATGTGTTTCTGTATCACATGAAGATCTCTAGCAGACAGTCCTGAAGGGGGACGTGGAAAAAAGGTAGTGCAGAGAGAGAACAAGGAAGGGATACGTTTAAAAAAACAAGAAGTTCCAATTAAGGCAACAATGATTAGCACACCATACATGAGCCAGCTTCAAAACCACCCAATCTAACCAAGACCACAGAGCGTCCCACCAGGAGGGAAGAACATCCTGTGTGATTTTGTGTGCTAGTGCTTGCAATTGATCAATTTGATTTTGCACATGGTAACTATTATCAGTCAAATTAAAACAGCAAAGATTAGACACAACTTGACATCCTAGATGCTGGCGTAGCAAGAGATAGTCTACAGAAGCTTTCAGTGCAATAACAGCTTCTCTTAAAATCTTCTGTTCTTGATTTAAAAGAGCTAAAGCACATGAGGTATGATTTATAGATGTTGTCAAAGAACAGGCCAGGTGAGCACCCATGCGAGCATTGTATATAGCCAAAGTGTCTGTCATGCTCCTGCTGCGATTCCGAAAAGATCAGGATGTCATCCAAGAAACAGACGCACGTCTTGTAGAGGAGCCCCGCCAACACGTGATGCATGAAAGCTTGAAAAACGTGGGAGCCATTTTGCAATCCAAAAGGCATAACTCTATATTCGTAGGTGCCCAGGGGCGTGAACATGGCTGTCTTCCACTCATCTCCCTCCCGCATGCGAATGAGGTTGTATGCCCCTCGCAGGTCCAACTTGGTGAACACTCTGCCCTTCCGTACCTTTGCGAGGAGGTCGTCGATTCGGGGCATGGGGAAGTCCGATGGCTTGGTCACACTGTTCAAGATGCGAAAGTCCACTACAAGTCTTTTTTGGGGCGTGTCCCGCTTCTTAACAAAGAATACCGGACTGCCCCCCGCTGCCTTGGACTCTCGGATGAAACCGCGCTCCAAATTATGATCTATGAACTCTTTGAGTTCCTGCAGTTCGTCCTCAGACATGGAATACAGCTTCCCTTTGGGCAGCGCCGCCCCCGGCAGCAGGTCAATTTTGCAGTCATATGGTCTGTGGGGGGGTAGCCTGTCTGCCTCCTTCTCGCAGAAAACCTCCAAAAATTCTGCGTACTTGTGGGGAACCGCTTGCAGCGTGCCTAGCTGCAGCTGTGACTCCTCTTCCCCTCCTTCCTGCCTGGGCACGATGCAGTGTTCAGCGCAAAAGGAAGAGCCGAAGGTCAGCTGCCTCTGGTACCAAGCCAGCGTCGGGCTGTGCTTGTCCAGCCAACTCATGCCCAATACAATGGACGTGTCCGATAGTTGAGTGACATTGAAGCTGATGATTTCCCTGTGATTCCCAAGTCGCATCACCATTGGTGGCGTCTGCTTCACCACTTGCCCCCCTAGCAGCTCCCTGCCATCCACCGTGACAACCTGCAGGGGCAGCGTGGCAGGCAGCAACTGTATAGCGTGCCGGTCGACAAAGTCCTGCCCTATAAAGTCCGCATTGCTTCCGGAGTCAATGGTGATTGGCACGTCCATGGTGATTCCATTGGGCAGCTGGAGCGACGCGGTGAGCCTCACTACCGGTTTGGGCGGGAGGGGGTCCATGGGCTGTAAAATCTCTGGGGACTGCTTCACTGACACGTCTGGCTGGGCCCCAGTGCCTCTTCTTCCAACCAGACTCCGTCGTTTCCCTGCTGTGGTTGTCCTTGCTGCGTTGCTGCAGTTACCATTGCTGAGGCTGCAGTGTGCTTGTGGAGCCTCTGGGGACACTCTTTCGCCATATGCTGTGGATCATCGCAGATGTAACACTTCCTGTTCCCTCTAGGAGGCTTCGCTTTCACTGCTGCCGGTGCTAGGGCTCTGGCTGCTGACTGAGCCCTTGCACCTCCAACCTCCATAGGTTCCGCTCCTCCTACTGGCGGAGGCGTGGATTGCGCACGCGCTGCTTCTCTGGGAAGGAAGGAGGAGCCCCTGGCTGGTTCGCGCCCTCCACGCCCTTCGTCCCTGCTCCACGGACGTCCTTCCAGCCGCACCCCCACCGCCAGCGCCCTCTGAACGATCTCCTGCGTGGTCCGGGGTCTCTCCCCCCTCGCAATTTCATCTTTAACCGAGCCGTGCAATCCCTCCCAAAACAGGTCTCTTACAGGAGCCGAATCTCTGTCCCATTCCAGGGCACTGACCAAAGCGAAAAAGCGGGCATGGTACTGCCTTACGCTGGCCCTCCCTTGCTTCAGTCCATGTATCTGCTGCCGAGCAAGATCCACGTCAATGCTTGATAAAAAGCACCCATCCATCGCTTTAATAAAGGCATCCGCATTTTGGAGCGCCGGATCCTTATCTCTCCACAAATTGCGCAGCCATGCTTTAGCATCTCCATGCAAATGGGACATGATGAATCCCACCTTCTCTTGCTCATCTCTAAAGTCTTTGTTCAGCAGTTGCAGTGCACACATTACATCTGCTCTAAAGTTGGGGTACTGTTGCAAATTCCCATCGAAGTGAGAGACCAGACCGCCTGTTCGTCTCCCCAACCCAATCCCCTCCGGTTTGGGTGTCAGTTGCCCTTGCTTCGTAAGCACTTCCAACCTGACCTGGAGATCCCTGTAGGCGGCAGCTGCGTCCTCCTCTCTCTTCCTGGATGCAAGAGCCTCGGCATTCAGTCGTGTCACTGCTTCTCTGAGTTCCACTATCTGCTGTTCGGCCGTCATGTTGTCTGCCGTTCGTGAGCTCGCTAGTAGGCACCCGCTTTCTCTCCTCTCCGCGAGGACGTAGATGCCCACAATCTAGGGATGGAGCTTACTGTCAGAGCTGCTTCCAGATCCTAGCTCACAGAGGATCACGCTAGCCAGCGATCATTAAATAAAAGTCTTTATTGAGTTACAGTTTCCATTCTCAAGCTGCTGCGTGCAACTCTACGTCTCATGGTTAGATCGGCGAAGCTCCATCTGAGTCTCCGCCCCTTGTACACCAACTTAATATCCTAGCCTTGCTCCACCTTTTCCGCCTGACTGTTCTTCTCTGGGTCCCTCTGCCCCCCGGGGTCTCTTCCTTCCGGGATTCCTCTGACGCTGACGCTGACCCCCCTGACTCTTCTCCCTCCTTTCGGCGGGCTTTAGGACCTGGCTCCCTTTCCGGGCTGCCTACTGCGCCACTTTCCTGTGCATTTGAACTTGGCACGCGCGCCCAACCTTCCACCTTCCGTCTGACCGTTTCTTCGCTCCCCGATGGAGGTGTGGCCACTCCTGACTCGTGCCCTCCCCCCTGTTGTGAGCTGCCAGCGCTTGATCCCTGGCGCCCTTCCTCTTCCCTGCTCTCTGGCGGTGACGCTGGTCCTGATTTCCAACTGCTCCCCTCTGAGTCCCCTCTGGCTCTATCTTCCTGGGGTGTCCCCCTAGGCTCCCCCCTTGCCCTGGCCACTGGTGCTCCTTTCTGTGAATCTTCTGATTCACTGGAAAGACTCGGAGATCTCGGGTCGTCGTCATCACTCATCTTTTCTTCTGCCTCCTCTCCCTCGCTCTCTGTTTCCTCCCTTGCCCTTGCCTCTGCTCCTGAACCCCTGACAGATACGTTTAAAAAAACAAAAAGTTCCAATTAAGGCAACAATGATTAGCACACCATACATGAGCCAGCTTCAAAACCACCCAATCTAACCAAGACCACAGAGCGTCCCACCAGGAGGGAAGAACATCCTGTGTGATGTTGTGTGCTAGTGCTTGCAATTGATCAATTTGATTTTGCACATGGTAACTATTATCAGTCAAATTAAAACAGCAAAGATTAGACACAACTTGACATCCTAGATGCTGGCGTAGCAAGAGATAGTCTACAGAAGCTTTCAGTGCAATAACAGCTTCTCTTAAAATCTTCTGTTCTTGATTTAAAAGAGCTAAAGCACATGAGGTATGATTTATAGATGTTGTCAAAGAACAGGCCAGGTGAGCACCCATGCGAGCATTGTATATAGCCAAAGCAGGAACTCCCACTAAGGAAACAGCCAAGGAAGTATACTCTGCTTTGGAAAAAAGCTGTAGATTGGAGTCACACATGTCTGTTAATCTTTCGGCATGACGTTGAGGGCGCTTTGAGTGCTGCCGCCTGTTTTGTTCTAAAAGTGAGCAACTAGGCATAACTAACGTCAATCGGCTAAGGCAGCATTGAGCATCAGATAAATTGGCGGGAATGTAGTTACAACTTCTTTGATTACACGTGAAAAACCAGCCATCTGGTAAGCGCACATGAGCATAATTAAAAGTAATCTGCTGAACACGTGAACAATTCCAAGTTGGCCTTCCTGTGTCCAGACAGCGAGTTGCTTTCTTACTGCAATTCACAATCTGAGCACAAGAGGTGTCTGGCGGTGCTGCAACTCTAGGTGTGTATAATGAGATTGCACTGAGGGGTAACTTTGCGTCACCGTTCCCCAATCATGGAGATTGGTATAACCAATGATACCTTTAGAAATCCATTAAAAAACCCACTTTCCCACGTGTGTGGCATGTGCCATATGAAAAGCTGCTTACAAACTGGAATCATACAATTTTCTAAGGCAGTGTGCATATCATATGTTTCACTCAAACAAAAATGAGAGACATTAGTAATTTTAGCTAAACGCATCCACAAATTATAGGTATGACTAGAAGAAGTTTCAGGAGAAGATACATACATGAAGTACTAGGTAGCAAAAAAACCAAATGGTATACATGTAAAAATCAGCATAGAGTTCATATGTAGCTGAGTTATTAAAGCTACTAAAAAGTCTCTGGTGCTTCTGGAACATCATGATGCTAAAATTGTGTCCTGGCATCAGAGGTCCAGGTCTTCAGCATTCCCCATGTCACCTTTGGGCATCCCTCAGCCTTTCGAGGATGAGGATGGACACGATGGACTTTTGCACGGGGCTGCTGAGCCTGTAGAAGCGAAGTCAGGGTCATGATCCTTGCAAAGTCTGGAATGGGATTCTGCAGGCCTTGGTGCAAGCGCATGTCTTAGCCCATAGGGATGGCTACCGCGACCTGGAATCCACACAGGACCTGAGGAAGTAAGAACAGTAGGGCATCCTGCCCCTAGGTAATTAAAGGAACAGGTCCCTCTCACTGCAGGTTGGGGAGCTGCTGTTACGTCACTAGAGGGCGTTCCAGAGGTACTTCCAGAGATACCTCTTTCCTACAATGGCATTTCATAGGAGAAAATTTATTAGGAAAGGAAAAAAATGATTTAAGGTAAAGTTAACAGAAGTTAAAGCGCAGGAAGGACATCCATCAACAATATCCTTAGCTTGTGTCAGAGGAATGAAAACATTATTTTATCAGCTGCATAGTTCCCTGATGAAAAAATGCATGGCTGTCAATTACATTAGAAAATAATGGACAGAAAGATTTCAGAGCAGAATCAGTATGTTGATTTCCTTCTGAAATTACATCTTTGAAATCCTGTATGGGAGCAAACGTGAGAGTAAACATGAGCAGCATAGAAAGGCATAGTTCTATTTGTCAAGAGATATTTCAGTGTCAAGAACAAAGAGAGTAGATTAAAATCTAGCATCGGAGAAAGAGAGGAAGTAGCCAAACGTGATAAAAAAAATCCCACTTCACACAAAAATCACAAAATGCAGTGGAAGTGTAGACTGGTCTCTGTCAGTTTCCTGATTAGCTGCAATATATATATATATATATATATATATATATATATATATATATATATGTGTGTGTGCCAGTTATTTTCAGAATCCTTATACGTTAAAACACTCTAGAGTTGTTGAATAGGAACCTGTTTTTGGACAGAAACCAAATTTCAGGGTACCTGTTGAATTAAAACTAGGCGTGAATCTTTAGGAGGGTTAAAATAAACTATCCCAAGTTAGTCAGAACTCATTAGGGACTCATGCTCCTGTTTTAGAAAAAAGCAAATAACAAACAGCAATATCAAATCCAGTGTTAGGCAAATCAGAGAGTAGCCACTCTAAAATCCCTATTCTGTCAGCAGCGTCTGGGGGGAAAAGTAGTTCTGTAGGATTAGGTAAAAATATTGTATTAAGGGAAATCACGCGTATGAAGTGACCCCCAAACTCTGCAACTGCTGTAAATTCATTAGGAATTTTAAGTTCAGGGAGGAAAGGAGAAAAAACAGTCTGCAATAGCGATGAAGAATGAGTCTCACTGTCTGAGGTGGAAATCAGACCTGTATGCTATGTCTTAATTTTATAAACCACCATAGGGAACTGGAACTGAAAAGTAGCAAGTTCTGCTGTCAGTAGATTCAAACCAGCACTGCCCTTAGCGGCATGGCGCAGATTTGTCACAGGAGACTGTGTGTTAAAAGCAAGTGTGTTAGAAGATCATGCATAAATTGTGCCTAAGGAAGGTTCTAAACAGCTGAGGGGTGTAGGTTGGTCCTGCTGCTAGTACCCTTCTGGCTTTTAAGAGCCGCAAAACTGCCGCAACAACCGCAACTGTAATGAGTATGAGTTACTCGTGCGTAAACTGGTGCCTCTCTAGGCTAGTTTGCCTTGTTAAACCTTTCTGACTGCACAGCCCTTTCTCATCATGACTGTCTCAGTCACTAGCAGAATCCGTCAGTGGGCGTTTCTTGAATCTCTTCCAACATAAGAGTTGTTTGACACCCAATCTCCTCCGCCTCTCACTGCGCGGGAGCCTTCTGCGCAGGGTGGGCGTGGGTAGCGGGGGACCTGTCCCCTCCTCACTGAGTTCCAGTGAAGAGTCCGTGAGCCCTCTCTCCGATTTCCCCATCTGCTCACTTTTGTTCCTGGTGCTGCGCTTAAATGCTTCCCCCTCCACTGAGTTGCCTCTCCCCCTGCTGCTGGGTCCTTCTCCAGCATCATCCAGGAGCCTCCCCTTCGCCTCCCGCTCTGATGTCAGTTCCCTGACATCCACCTCCCCCCCAGAATCCCCTCCACCCCTGGACCGACCTGTGGGACCAACTTCATCCCCTTCGTCGGCCGAGGAGGCGGGGAAATCCCGGAAGGAACTGTCACTATCTTCTGTGGGTTCGAAACCCGCTTCCCAATCGCTCTTCCACCTACCTGATGCTTCTTCCTCCGAAACCTCTCCTCCCTCCTCGGAGTCAGAAAATCCCTCAAAAACCTCTTCCTCATCTGTGGTCCCAAATTGCTCCTCCCAGAATCTCTCCAGGGGTTTGGGTTTGTCCGGAAACCGGCGGTGGAATACCTCCACCAGATACCTGTCCTCGACGGCTTCCGTGGGGACCCACGTGTTTTCGGACCTGGGTTCCCCTTCCCACGCTACCAAATACTCCACCCGGCGCCCTTGCCACCTTGAGTCCAGTATTTCCGTGGCCCTGTGGTGGTGTTCCCTTTCTTCTACCTGCGGGTGTGTGGTGACTTCTCCCTCTTGCCCCTGGAATTCCCGCCCTTCCCTATGCGGTGAAAGCAGGGACCTATGGAAAACCGGGTGTATTTTCATGCTATCAGGCAACCTGAGCTTAAATGCCACGGGATTAACTTGCTGTGTTACCTCAAAAGGTCCCAGCCGTCTGGGCTGCAACTTCTTGCACCCCCCTTTGAAAGGTAGCCCTTGGGTGGACAACCACACCCTGTCCCCCACCCGTATGGTCTCCCCTTCCCTGCGGTGCTTGTCTGCCTGCCTCTTGTAAGTTTCCTTGGCCCGCTCCAAGTTCATCTTAAGTTGCTGGTGTAGGGCCTCCATTTCTTCCACAAACTGCTCTGCAGCGGGTACGCTCCAGCTTTCCTCCCCACTCCCCGGGAAGGCCCTGGGATGACACCCATGGTTGGCCATGAATGGGCTCATTCCCGTGGACACGTGTTCCGCGTTGTTGTACGCGAATTCAGCCAGCGCTAGTTTTTCTACCCAATCGTTCTGCCTCTCACTGACATAGCAGCGTAGGTATTGCTGGAGTATACTGTTCGCTCTTTCTGCTTGCCCGTTGGTTTCTGGGTGTCTCGCCGTCGAGAAACCCACCTCCACCTGCAGTAAGCTCATGAGCTTCCTCCAGAACCGGGAAGTAAATTGTTTTCCGCGGTCGGAGATAACCCTCAAGGGGGCGCCATGCAGCCGGAATATGTGCTCCACAAACAACTGGGCTGTTTCCTCTGCCGTTACAGCATGTGAGCAAGCTATAAAATGGCACATTTTTGTCAGTAGGTCGACCACTACCATGACTGCTGTCTTTCCCCGGGACTTGGGCAAATCTGTCATAAAATCAATGGATACCACCTCCCAGGGTTTTCCCGGTGTGGGTAAGGGTTCCAGCAATCCTGTGGGGGCAGCCCGCTCCCCCTTTGCCCTTTGGCAGCGGTCGCACCCCCGTACATATTCCCGTACATCCTCCCTCACCCTGGGCCACCAGAACTGCCTGGTCACAAGCATCATGGTTTTGTGCTGTCCAAAGTGCCCTGCTGTGGGGTTGTCGTGGAGTTGTTTGAGTACCTTTCCCCTCCGGGTCTCCCCCGGTACGTACAGCGCTCCCCTATAGTACAGTACCCCTTCCTTCTCCTCAAACCCTTCTTGGGTCCCTCTTCCGTCTCGTAGTTCCCGGATTTTAGTTTGCGCGAACACGTCGTTTCTGGTCAGCCCGGCTAGTTCTCGTTTCCCCACCAAAGTTCCCCCACACACCCATCGGTCCTCGGGGATCACGTGTCGTTTCTCCGGCGGCCCCTCTCCTTCCAGGTACTCCGGTTTACGCGAGAGAGCGTCTGCTCTTACGTTTTCTTCTCCGGGCACGTAGCGGATTTCAAAGAAAAACTTGGAGAACTCCTGTGCCCATCGAATCTGTCTCTGGTTGAGTACTCGTGCGGTTCTCCAGTACTCCAAGTTCTTGTGATCTGTGCAAACCTGGATCTGTTGTTGCGCCCCTATCAGTAGATGGCGCCAACGACGAAAGGCCGCGTAGATTGCCAGCAGTTCGCGGTCATACACTGTATAGTTTTGCTCCGACTTGCTCAGTTTTCTCGAGAAAAAGGCACACGGTTTCCATTCCTGCTTTCCCTTCCCTGGCTGCAAAAGGACCGCCCCTACGGCTCTGTCGGACGCGTCGGTCTCTAGCCTCAGGGGTTTCTCCAGATCTACGTGCAGGAGTTGCTCTTCCGATGCGAACGCCTTCTTCAGTCTTTCGAAGGATTGTTGGGCCTCTTCTGTCCACACAAACTTCTTTTTGCTACTGAGACAATCCGTGATGGGCGCTGTCAAGTGGGCGAAGTTCTTGATGAACTTCCTGTAGAAGTTGCTGAACCCTAGGAACCTCTGTACGTCCTTCCGTGTTTTGGGAGCCTTCCACTCCAGCACTGCCTGCACCTTGCTTGGGTCCATCGCTAAGCCTTTGTCAGACAACTTGTACCCCAGAAACTCGACTTCTCTGGCGTGAAACTGACATTTTTCCAGCTTGACCCACAACTGGTGCTTCTGCAGTCGTTGTAACACTTCCCTGACGTCTCTAACATGTTGTTCCTCATTGTCCGAATAAATTAAGACGTCGTCCAAGAAGGCTACGCAGTTCTTGTACAGCAGAGACCCCAACACGTGGTGCATGAAAGCTTGAAAACAGGCGGAGCCCGACTGTAATCCAAAAGGCATAACTAAGTACTCAAAGGCACCTAGGGGTGTGAACATTGTGGTCTTCCATTCGTCCCCCTCCCTCATCCTGATCAAATTGTATGCGCCCCTGAGGTCCAGCTTGGTAAAAATTTTGCCTTTCCTCACTCGCGTTAAAATGTCGTCAATCCTGGGCATTGGGAAGGTCACGGGTTCTGACACCAAACTGACAGCTCTATAGTCCACTACGAGCCTGGGTTTATTTGTGTCCTTTTTGTCCACAAAGAACACCGGACTGCCCCCTACTGCCTTTGATTCTCTTATGAAGCCTCTTTTCAGGTTCTTGTCGATAAATTCTCGCAACTCCTTCATCTCCCTGTCTGACATGGCGTACAGCTTACCCACTGGCAGCTGAGCCCCCGGAAGCAAGTTGATCTGGCAGTCAAAGGGCCTATGGGGTGGCAGTCTATCTGCCTCTTTCTCGTTGAAGACCTCCCGCAGATCTGCGTATTGTGGCGGCACCTCCCCTTTCCGCTCCACCGCCATCCTAGCCACCCTGGCCACGGTCATTCTTGGGGCTTCCCCCCCTAGACAGTGTTCCAGGCAGTAAGCTGACCCAAAGGTGACTGTCCTCTGATGCCACGCCACCACTGGATCATGTTGTGCTAGCCAGCTCATCCCTAATATTATTGGGGGTCCTGCTAGCGAGGCGACGTGAAAGGCGATGGTCTCCGAGTGCCTGGACACCCTCATTCTCATTGGCGGGGTCTGGTGTGTCACTTCCCCTCCTAGAAGCTCCCTGCCATCAATGGTGGTCACTTGCAAGGGAAAATCCAAAGGCAGTAAGTGGAGCTGGTGCTCTAATGCAAAGTCCTTGCTGAAGAAATTACATGAGCTGCCTGAATCCAGCATGCCTTTCACCTTGACTGGGTGCCCGTTCGGGAGTTCTAGCACCACTTCGATGGCTATTGCCGCCTTGGGGGGGTCTGGTTGGGGCACTTTTACTGGTGGCTGGCTTGGCTGTTGTGCCCCTTGATTGGCAGCCAAGCGTTCCCGTTTCCCTGTTCCTGTTCCTTTACCACCACCTCCTCACCCCCTGCAGTTCCCACCATTCCTTGCCAAGCCTTTCTTTGAGGGCAGGCTCTGGCAAGATGGCCTGGCTGCTGGCAAAGGTAACATTTCTTGGAGGTTTTCCAATCCTTTCCCTCCTTCTTGCGCCCTTCGCTGGTGCTTGAAACTTCCCGCGCGCGCGCCCCATCTATTTCCATTGGCTCTGCTGGCGGGGAGGGCTGCCTTGGTATTTCAGGAATGCGGTAGTCATGGCAACGTTGCTCTCTCCCTTCCCGCCTCTCCTGGGCCCGCGCTTCCTGGCGCACGCCAATCGCAAGCACAGCCTTGGTCAGCTGATCCATCCCCTGTGGGCGGGGTGCGCGGGAAAGTTCATCCCTAACCGTTGGGGACAACCCCTCCTCGAATAACATCTGTATGGGTTCGGAGCCCAGTTCCCACCCGAGGCGGTGAACTATCATGGCAAAGCGCGACCAGTAGTCCCTAACTGACTGGCTCCCCTGTTTACAGTTCATCAATTCCCGTTTTGTCACACTTTTTTGAACATCAGTGGAAAACATCGCGTCCATCGCTTGGAAGAATTTCCTCAGGTCCTGCATGGCGGAATTCTGCGTCGCCATGAGGGGTCTGACCCATTCCCTGGCCCCGTCCTGCAGGTGACCCACAACATATGCCACCCGCGCCGCGTCGTCTTCAAAATCGTTATGCTGCAATTCCAATGCGTACTCTATTTCCGTTCGAAACGCACTGTATTCTTGCGGCTTTCCCCCAAACTTATGCACCAGTCCCGGTACATTCCTTGCTATGGGGGTGGGTCTGACCTGTGCATCTTGAGACCGCCTTTCGTCCAGCCGTGCCGTCAGAATGGCCACATGCTGCTCCAAATCTCGGTTCCTCTCCTCCAGCGTTTGCCCTCCAGCTGCTCCCCCCTGGGTGCCTGCTTCTCCGGGCTTGCTCATGATGCTGCCTGCCTGCTGCTGCGCACGAGCAACTTTTCAGGGACTGACGGATTGCTGTAATGAGTATGAGTTACTCGTGCGTAAACTGGTGCCTCTCTAGGCTAGTTTGCCTTGTTAAACCTTTCTGACTGCACAGCCCTTTCTCATCATGACTGTCTCAGTCACTAGCAGAATCCGTCAGTGGGCGTTTCTTGACTCTCTTCCAACATAAGAGTTGTTTGACACCCAATCTCCTCCGCCTCTCACTGCGCGGGAGCCTTCTGCGCAGGGTGGGCGTGGGTAGCGGGGGACCTGTCCCCTCCTCACTGAGTTCCAGTGAAGAGTCCGTGAGCCCTCTCTCCGATTTCCCCATCTGCTCACTTTTGTTCCTGGTGCTGCGCTTAAATGCTTCCCCCTCCACTGAGTTGCCTCTCCCCCTGCTGCTGGGTCCTTCTCCAGCATCATCCAGGAGCCTCCCCTTCGCCTCCCGCTCTGATGTCAGTTCCCTGACAGCAACAAACAAGGGTTGTTTAAAAGATAGGGAATATAGAATGCAAAATGGCTGACAATTCAGACTGCGATGTTTCCTACATCTCAGCCGTTCAAACAGTGGCTTGGGTGGGTGGCACCAGTCGCAGATAAAGTGCCTTTGCCCGTGCAAGTGGGAGTTGGCCCCCTTCACACCTTTTGGACTTGGGAGCTTTCAGTGTGTTAAAAGGTCATTGTCCGCCTAGTCATAGGAGGCGATAGCAGTGGGGCAGCTACAAGAATTCTTGGAAAACACAGATGATTTAAATCCATGCCCATCTGGGTTCAATCCTGGCCGAAGAACTGAGTCAGTCTTGGTCGCCCTGATGGATGACCTTTGCAGACAGCTGCCTATGAAAATCTAAGGGTTATGAGAATCGGAGGCAGTGTATCTTTACTTAGTTGCTTCCATTTTAAGGGGGGAAGAGAAGCATGCATGTGTGAAAAACAATGTTGTCCAATGAAATTTGATATTGTGTCACACCAGGCCCACAGATGTTTGAAGAAAAATTCAGTGGTGCATCCCGGGGTATCAGCCCATGTCCCCCTAGACGGCATGAACACAACATGGGGTGTGCTGAAACTGCATGACCCCAGGGAATTTTGAGGGGGGCGCTTCAACATTTTGCGGCCCCTCAGCCGATGCCCCCCTAGATGGCACAAGAACATCATGTGGTGTGCTGAAATTGCATGACATGACCCTAGGGAATTTTGAGTGGGGCCCTTCAACATTTTGGGGGCCCTCAGCCCATGTCCCCCTAGACGGCATGAGCACAACATGGGGTGTGCTGAAACTGCATGACCCCAGGGAATTTTGAGGGGGGCGCTTCAACATTTTGGGGGCCCTCAGCCCATGTCCCCCTAGACGGCATGAGCACAACATGGGGTGTGCTGAAACTGCATGACCCCAGGGAATTTGAGGGGGGCCCTTCAACATTTTGGGGGCCCTCAGCCCATGTCCCCTTAGATGGCATGAGCACAACATGGGGTGTGCTGAAATTGCATGACCCCAGGGAATTTTGAGGGGGGCGCTTCAACATTTTGGGGGCCCTCAGCCCATGTCCCCCTAGACGGCATGAGCACAACATGGGGTGTGCTGAAACTGCATGACCCCAGGGAATTTGAGGGGGCCCTTCAACATATTGGGGGCCCTCAGCCCATGTCCCCTTAGATGGCATGTGCTGACATCACACCGCTCCAGGGCATTTTGAGGGGGGCACCCCCTTGAAAATTTGGAGTCCTTGGCCTCCCCATCTTGTATATGTCACAAGCACACCATGGGGGTGTGCTGACATTGTGTGATCCCAGGGAATTTTGAGGGGGCCCACGCCTATTGAAAATTTTGGGAGTACCTTGACCCCCTCGATATCTCAAGCACACCATAGGGAGTGTTAAAGTCTCACTGTCCCAGGGAATTTTGAAGGGGCCCACCCCTTCTTTAAAATTCCGGGGGTCCTCAGTCCTTTGCCACTATAGGCTGTGCAGTCATGCCACAGGGTGTGCTGATGTCAGGCCTCTGGATTTCCCTCTTGCATAGATGCTGTATTGGGTCCCTGGACAGCAGGTGGAGGATATCTGCAGGATTAGGAGCAACTGCGGAAAGACACAGTTGTTGAAAATTAGGCTTTGGGGTACTTATAGAGGAGAAGGAAGGGGTGAGGCATACAGAACTTGGCTGGGAGTGGGATTTGTGGGGCTGGCAGGGTGAGGTTTGGGGCTGGGGCTGCAGCAAGAAACTGCTAGGGTGTTTTCCTTGGGGGAACAGTTTGCGATATAACACTGGGGAAAGAGTTTGTGGTGTAAAAATCCTTTTTTAAAAAAGTTTGTATTTATTGATTGATACTTATTCTAAGACAGACAGAAATAATATTCATTATAAATATATATTTTATAATATACTGAGTTAAAACAGCTACTTAAGCTAAGAAAGAGCAGAAAGAAAGTCGGAAGGAAGAAAATACAAGAAAAAGAGAAAACAAAAGTAGAAGACAAAGGGAAAGAAAGAAAACAACTAAAGGGAGAGACTAGAATAAAAGGACTTCTGGGTTTCAGTAGCTACCTATGATACTGGTTTATAGAAAATAGAATGTTAAAGAGAGGTGTTTTTTTCCCAATCTTCAAATTCAGATACTGCAAGTTCATTTTCTCTTTCACACAAAAGGTCCATAGGAAACTTCCAATCCTTAACAAATGCTAGTAATGATTTTTCTCTAATTAAACATGTTAGCTTAGCCATCTAAGGCAATGTGGGGTAAAACTCCTGTGGTTGTAGATATTTTTATTTTATTTTTTGCAGCAAGGGAAGGGCTGGGAGCAAGGTCATTGAGGCTTTTCCCAGTCCATGAAATTCAGAAGCATTATAAACAAACATTACAATTCAACTTTAGCTTAAACACATTCCTACTTTCATCTCGGGTTTCCCCCACCTTAAAAAAGAAAGAAAGAAAGCTTTCAGACTACCCAAAAAGGATTAGCAATGAGATTGTAAACTTGAGGACGGGAACTATCTTTTTTGTTTGTGTGTGGGGAAAATTATTTACTTAGACATAATATTTGTACCTACTTAACATTTGGTTTATCAGTTTTCCTACTACATAAAAACCAAATATTAATACAACTTTTATAGTAGCAAAAAGCAGAGGCAGCTTTGCATAGCCTATTGCGTTTAGGCGTTATTCAAGCTTAAGCTTTAGGCCCGGACCAAAAATTTCAAAGCCAATGTTTCCAAAAGATTGTGCTGTTTTAATATTAAGTGTGAAAACATTTAAACAGTCGTCACTTACAGTTCCCATAGTTGTTTGCTAATAGGTAATGGAGAATCTGTGACTCTTTTGGATGCTATTGGGACTCTAGCTGGAAGAGAAGCTGGGGAAAGACACAGCTGTTGATAATGAGGCTTCAGCGTTCTTAGAGGAGAAAGGGGCGAGGCAGAAAGGCTTTTGATTTTCTTTCACCCATAGAAGCCCAGCTAATACATTTATATATATTAGAAAATTTCAGTACTTCCTAATCCATGAAATTCAGAAGCTTTATAACGAAACATCGCAGTACACCTTTAGCTTAAACACATTCCTGCTTTTCTCTCTGCTACTGAATGTGGGAAACACCCTATGTGCTTTACAGGCATTTCACACAACCTTGCCATTACTTGATAAGTGTAATTGCGTGTCAAGGTCCCCAAGCCACCCCTCAAATAACTCACAACACACACATAATTTTTGTTTAAGGTTTTTGGCATAATTTTGGCCACAACTTTATTAACATACATGATTGTTAGTGGTTGCTTAGGCACTGGTTAAGACTATCTGTCCCCCTCCCCGCCCCCCGCCTGGGGACAGAACTTACTTCCGGATTCCACCGAAAGCCAGTAAGGGAAAACAATATTGGGGAGAAATGGAGCTGAGCGACAGGCCCTCACTTCTCCCCGCATGCTCCCTAGGGCTTGCCGGTCCTAGCCCCATTCCAGGGATTCGGACGAAAACATGGCAAACCCCTGGGTTCCTTTAACGGAACTCCCTTTCCGCGGCAGCGTTGGAGGGGCAGGCCCAGCCAATCCTTGCCCCTCTTCCAACCAATTTGATAACCAATGCCTAACCGCAACTTACAAGTTGTGACGATTTGCAGTAGGCAAAAAACAAATCAGCCAGATGGACAAAATTCCTACCAGTCCCCTGCCACAACAGCAGATGACCCCATGACAGGCATAGCAAGGTCAACGCAGAAAACCCTTAAATTTAGGGCGGGCGGGCGGGTGCACGCAGCAAAGAGAAAGTTTCCAAGCTGCGTGCACAGAATATAAAACATTAGATCCCTCCCACCAAATTGCAACACATAAATTGCCCCAGCGACTCAACCAACTAATGATTGCCACAGGCCAACTTTCCAATCCTGCCTGGCAACCAAGGGGGGGTGGCCTGATAGACCCCACCGCAACCAGCGCTCTCCATTAAGGAGAACACTCTTTGTCACATGAAAGTGGTGGGGCGTGGGTGAGAAGGCAAAACCTGTTTACATCCCAGGGGAAAGAAATGACTTGGGTATCAATCACCCATTTTCTGACTTCCTTCTACACTTGACCAGATGTACCCTCTTCGGCTGTGTCTGTCTTTCCAACCAGGGAAATGTTAATGCAATTTGGACTGTAAACAGAGTCAGGTTGTTGCAGGAAAAATCTGAGGGCTCCCTTGGACAAAAATAAATCACCAACCAGAGCAAATTGAAGCAAATCAGCAGCCTGTAGGCTTGGTCTTTATTGAAGAAAGACTGTCGCGACAGGGTGCTCCCCTCACTCGCAGGTGAGAGGAAGGACCCAGAAAAATGGTGTGCCAGGTCTTATAAAAACTTTTGAAATTCCCCTCCTCTAGATCAAGCCCACCCCCAGAAACATCATGCATACATTACAGACAGGAGGGGTTGAGGGTGGAGTTGTGGTGGTAACATCATGCATACATTACAGAAAGGAGGGGTTGAGGGAGGAGTTGGTGGTAACCTGAGTGTCTTGTCACCTGGCTGGTTCCTCCCTTCCCCCCTACCCCTCGAGTCACTTCCAGGAGACAAAAGGGAGTTTGCAGTTTCCTGCCCCCTGAGGGAAGATCTGATCATTGTCCTTTGTTTCAGTCCATGCTGAATCCACTCCCATATGCAGGTTCTTTGTGATTTTGATTGTCTTCTGTCTGGGATCATCTGGGCAGGGCTCCTGCAGATGTGCTGAGACAGTGAAGGGATTTTGGCTGACCAGGGTCAAACCCCCCTCCCCTTTTCTTAGTTCTTGTCATATGGAGTAAAATAAAAATGGAACAGTGCAAATCCAATGTATGGTTGATTTTCTATGAATTTATAACAGAAATGTGGCGTATGTAGTGTGTGAGTGTGTGTGTGTATGAAGTTTGTACAAGCAGAATGATTGGGGTGGGGGGGTTCCTGCTACAGTTCCCCCCTTCGGAGATAAGATTGCAAAGGTGGCTACTTTGCAATCCTTTTCTCCGCACAATTTAAGGTGGTAAATATTAACCTGCTATTCTCCGTGTGTCCATGTGAACGTGAAAGGGACTTGGATGTCATGCTTCTTAAGGATATTTGCATAGAAATATAATGGTGTAACAGTGCACATAGTTAGACATAGGATATCATGCAAAATTAATATTTTGTTGCTCAGTTACTTGTGGCATTCTAGTACCTTGGAAGAGATATTTTCTCAATAGTGGCGTATGCTTTACATTTAGCAGGAAGGTCCACTAATGACTGAAAAATGCAGTTCGCTTTGTCCCCCGCCATTTTTGTGTTCTCAGGTGTCAAGGTAGCTCTTCTATGGTCTCACACTGGCATGGTGTCACAGCAGTGGCAATCCCTGGTGAATCCACTTAGGGCTTTCATATTAACCATGTTGTATGGCACCCACCATAGCTGGCACAGGTTTGGGCACGTCATGAGAGAAGTGTCTTTGCCTTGGCCGCTCTATGGGATTATTATTATAGGCTCTGGTCTTGCAGTCATGGGAAGTTGCTCACTTGCACTTTAAGGACCAAAAGCTAATTGCAGCCTGGATACACTTGCCCAATTCAAACTGAGTCCAATTTGAATTTATCTTGCCCCATGGTTCCCAACTTCTCAAACCAATCTGTTAAAACAAAACCATTCTTAGAGGGCATTTGTCCAAATAAGTCAATTTAACTCTATAAGGGATTATTCCTGCTAAACCAAAGCATATCCACCTTCATGTATCTTAGAAGCTTCTCCTTAGTAAAGCGAGTTTTAGCACATTTTTAAAATGGGTAGGGAAGGTTGGCATAGTGCCAGGTGGAACAACGAAATATGGTTATAAATTTATCTAATTCTAAACATTGGACTACATAATAGCCTGGTCTCTTAAAAGGCATAAAATGTATGAGAATCCTCCACTGGGTTGTAAGGAATAAGACATTAAACATAAAAACAATTATACAGAAAAATAGCCCCCAAAATAGCCCCCCCCCCTTTTAGAACGCATAAAATGTATGAGAATCTTCCACTGGGGTGTAAGGAATAAGACGTTAAACATAAAAACAATTACACACACAAATAGCCCCCCCCCCTTTGTGGAAATAACACACTGTCAGACACATTTCAACATTCCTACGTAATAACACATAATACAAAACAAACTAATTAAATATCAGTTGCATATCTTGAGATAATTGTGATCTTCTCAATCCTGGAGCACAGTCTTTAAGGTTCAAAAATGAGAAAATGTCCTTGCAATTCAACTCCACCCCCCTTTGTCAGCCCCACTCCCCCGTCAGTTTATATCCTTTGGTGTCTGTTGGTGTCTGTTGTTGGTGCAGCCGGTGGCTTTTTCATCATAGGTCTGTAGCAACACATCTGTAGAAGTGACATCCTGTAAGGGGCAGGGGTTTGGAGACTTAAAAGACAAGAGTTAGGAAAAGAAGGGGCAAAAGGCCCCTCCCCAAGATAATCTCCTTGAGTTATCAGCTGCAAATAATAAAATCTTAGCATGTTAAGCATTTTACTCATTTTAATATTATTATCACATTTCCATATAATTACTGTTATTATCTGCTAAGTTCGTTTGCTTTCCTTCACTTTGGAGAGAAAGAGAACTGAAAAAAAAAAATACAAGGTTAAAATAATGAAACACACACACACACAATGACTTATGAGGAACGAAAAATAAATAAATGCTAAGACACACAATTTTAAGTAATCTGAAGTAACAATGAAAATAAAAGAGTGTTTCTTGATGTGACAACATCGGCTAGAATGTTAATAGCAAAATGCTGGGAAATGACGTAATACCAAGAAAAATGAATGGCAATTTAAAATTGTGCAAGTACCTTGAACTAGCCAAAATGACAGAATTAATAAGAGATGCTCAGGCAAAGGTAAACAAGTACCATTTCACAAACAATGTTTGGTTGTGCTTCGATTAACTTCATAGACATCATGGAAAAACAGATTAAATACATGAAAACAGATTATTTGTAACTTTAAAAGTGTCAAAGCCACAAAGAGATGGAGGTCACTAATATAGCAGGGATTCAGACTTGTTTCACAGATCAGAAAGAAAGTTGCTGTGGGAGGAAAAAAAGGACAAACACTTTGTTATTGGGGTTCACATATCCTGTTAAAAGGGAAAATTATTTCATGTGAGAAGCCTGTCAGAAAATGCTGTTCCTAAGATGCACACAAACAAAGTCTGTGATTTAAATTCCATTGAGGGGGGGAATGCTTTGATATTTACCTGTGAAAAGAATTTTGGCATGTTAAGATTTGGAACCTGGAAAGCTCTTGACTTTTGATGGGCTAGTTTTTTTTTGACCCTTTTGTCTTACGTAGCCCCTGGAGCAAAGACACATTAAGGGTGATTTCCCTCAATGGTTCTAAGTTTTTTTACATAAGGAAATTTGAATAAGTTCCTCCCTGCAGCCCAGGTCTTGTGGAAACCTCCTCTCTACACCCTACAGTTCCCCCCTTTCCTCTCTCTCTCTCTCTCTCTCTCTCTCTCTCTCTCTCTCTCTCTCTTGACTGATCTAGCCTCTGTGTATGTGCAGAGTTCATGTCTCAGCAAACCTTTTATACTATTGAAAATGTTGCATCTTTTGGCTAAATTAGAATTTGAATAAGGGAAGGAAAGGGTAAGGAGTAGATTTTAAAAATAGGGTTAGGTTTTAAAACAAAAGGAGAAACTCAGCAATTCAAGTATTCACCAAAGCTAGCAATTGCAGCCCAAGCAAAGGACTGCTTCCTTTATGTACAGGAAAGGGCTAATATCCCTCTGGCTATTCGCAGAACAATGCCACGCCCTTATATATGGGGAAAATGGCCAGAGAGTCACAAATCATAGGATATTATTATTATTATTATTATTATTATTATTATTATTATTATAAATATTCTCAGTCATTTCAGCCTCACCATTTGCAGACAAAAAATTTTTTTCTGCCCTTTATTTACAGGATTGGTCAAGGCCCCCATATGTATTTGTATGTGCTTAAACTTTGAATTGACTCTGAAGTCTGATCCCCCCCCCCAATGATAAACAGTGTAATCACTCAAATGTTTGATATTACCCGTTGTGCTTCAAAACATCACAGCTTCACCTCTCACCTTTTAAAACTAAAGAGCAAAGCTAGGCTGATTTTCAACTCCATCAGCACACCAGAATTTAGGAATTACCCTCCAATGCTTGCAGACACATGTTCCTTCCACACAGCCACAAATTGGGAGAGTTGAAAGAGACCTTGGGGTCATCTAGTCCAACCCTCCAAAATATAGAGTTCACAGCAAGATTTCACAGCAGGATTTGTACTATCAAAGAGACATACACATTTAAGTACAGATTTACAACTGGGAAAGGAAACATCTATGCTCCTATCATGTACTAAGGAAGAGGAAAATAAAAGTACCCAACTTTACACAGAACCCTTTTTGCAGATCTTGAGATAGTGTGAGTGAGTTTGCTTCCTTAGACTAAAGAATGCAAGTTCTTAGAGAAATTATCTTTAAAGGAAGATTGAAGTGAACATTTTTCCTAAGATAGGGAGAGGATCTCTTATAAAGCAAAGTTAATTCAATTGATATAACCACTCACAAATAATTAAAACAGCCATAGATTTGATTTAAAAGGAATACAAAAGTGAACAATTTTTCCTGAACTTGCAGGGGAATAGTAAGCCCCCCCTTGCAGTTTCCTTTAAAGGAAGCTTACTCAGGAGTAAATGCACTTGGCACAGAAGTAAGAAGGAGAAGAAAGAGAGAGGGGGGAAAAACCTGAAAGAGACAGAATGAAACAGGGGGGGGCATCTTCTAAGAAAGAAGCCAGGAAGTCTTATAGAGACTGATATTTGGACTGGACTCATAGAATTTTGCTGGCCATGGAAGCCTCTACATTTAATAACAATTTTCTTAGAAAGAACACCACACTTTCATAGGCATGTGCTTAATGAAATACATACACTGCATTTTAGCTTGAGAGAGCAGTTGGCTCAACTTGGCTTTTGCAGCAGAAACATTAGTTGTTGTTTTTTTCACAGTACATTTCAAAATACTGGAACAAAAGACTGGAAAACGGATGTAGACTCACAAACTCAAAAGTTACAAGAAAACATCATTTACCACTAGACTTAAAATCACCCTCCTCACTTAAATTAGAGGAAGGAGGTGGGGTAATCCTCCTTTCAGAACACAGGTAGCATGTATACAGGATTTTACCACATGGGAGGAAAACTCTCTTTTAGAGCTTTTCTCAAATAATAAACATTTGCACACTTCATTCTCCATTTTGTTTTGTTTAAGATTGGCAAGGCCCAACATGGCTTCCTTAGTTTTTAAAAATTTTGAAGCAAGTTTGCAATTTAAAACTATGTGCATTTTAAGAACAGTCTGTGGATGCCGAGGCCAATGTAAATACAAACCCTTGAAATATTTCTAAATCTTTGAGTACATCTCTTATTCATTTATTATTATTATTTTTAATAACTAAGATCTCTATAATGCGTGGGCTCTCAGGCTGGGCTGTTATTATATCTACTGCCTTCTGAGCACCATTAAGTTTACGGTTTCATGTTCTAGCTTTAGGTTATAGTTTAACAACACAAATTTGATGTTTTCAGCTCTCCCTAAGGGTTCACACCCTGATTTTGTTGAAGGATCCCTGAGGTGGCTGCTGTGCCCTGGGTTCCAGGTGGTGAGCCTAAGCCACCCACTAAAAGTTACAACGGTCTCATACTTTGTACTTGAAAGACCATTTTGCCCCTTTATTTTTATTTATTTTTTCCAATTGGAGATGACAAGCTGGAGGGGCATATTAGAATCCTCTCTGGGGCAAAAAGGCTTCATGGAAGCTTTGTTGCCAGGAGGAGTCCAGCTAGGGTGTTTTAGTGAGCTCCCATTCTCTCATATGTCATTATTGGGCTTTTTTCGTTAACGACGTACACTAAAGACAGAAAGAGTGGAAACACACACACAAGGGAGGAGGGGCAATGGGAAAGAAAGGGGGGACAGATAAAAGATCCTTTCAGTACTCAAAGTACCCTTGACTAACACAATTCCTACTTATCTATAAACCACGAATTAATTTCTGGAGATCTCAAACCTGAACCTGAAACTCAAAACCACGGGTCCCTCTGCCCGAAAACTCAAACCACGGGTCTCTCTGCCCGGAATTCCTTTACCTCAGCGCTGTTTACAAGACTAAACCCCCTCTACCACCCACAACAGCCTCCTGCCTAGCCTTTGAGACTAAGTTCGGAATCCCCTACTGAACGCCTGCGCAATGCAGTGCCAGATCGGGGTCCAAGAAAACAACCAAGGTTTGAAAGGAAGCAAATGACCTTGTGTTAAAATACTTTTGAAAAGATGCCACCGGACGACTCCGAGGGAAGACATCAGAGAAACAGTAAAAGAGCCACGCTTTCCCGGACTCAATTCCAAGACGGAAAACGGGGGAGAAAAGGGATAGGTAGATTAAGACGTTCCTGGACGACCCCGAGAGGGAACGTCGGAAAACAGCAATAGTACCCCAATTTTCACGGTCACCTTCCGCGTAAGGAATTGGGGGAAGGGGAAGGGAAAGGATTTGACGTTCCTGGACGACCCCGAGGGGGAACGTCAGACAGTAAGGTTCCGCAACCTCCCTGGCCACTTTCCGAAAGGGGAGAATCGGGGGAGAAAAGGATAGAGCTAAAACGTTCCTGGCCGACCCCGAGAGGGAACGTAGGAAATGAAAGAAGGAAAGTCTGGCTGTCGTGGAGATGTTCCTTTTCCACCCCCCTCCCAATGTATTTACTTCAAACCATACTCACGTTCGAAGATGTCCCCTGCGGATCTCAGGATCCTTTCCCCTTAGCCGGCTTGACCTCGCCTTTGCTTCCCCTGGTTGGGCTTTTGGTGACGATTGATTACCGCCCGCAAAGAGGAGGCAGGGAGAGGAAGAAGGATCCCTGGGCTAAGGTTGCCCAGTGGCGCCTGATCCCCTCTATCTCCCCTCTCACCTTTGCAGGAGAACCAAGTGTCCCAGAGAATGGTCGCCAACTGTTGCAGGAAAAATCTGAGGGCTCCCTTGGACAAAAATAAATCACCAACCAGAGCAAATTGAAGCAAATCAGCAGCCTGTAGGCTTGGTCTTTATTGAAGAAAGACTGTCGCGACAGGGTGCTCCCCTCACTCGCAGGTGAGAGGAAGGACCCAGAAAAATGGTGTGCCAGGTCTTATAAAAACTTTTGAAATTCCCCTCCTCTAGATCAAGCCCACCCCCAGAAACATCATGCATACATTACAGACAGGAGGGGTTGAGGGTGGAGTTGTGGTGGTAACATCATGCATACATTACAGAAAGGAGGGGTTGAGGGAGGAGTTGGTGGTAACCTGAGTGTCTTGTCACCTGGCTGGTTCCTCCCTTCCCCCCTACCCCTCGAGTCACTTCCAGGAGACAAAAGGGAGTTTGCAGTTTCCTGCCCCCTGAGGGAAGATCTGATCATTGTCCTTTGTTTCAGTCCATGCTGAATCCACTCCCATATGCAGGTTCTTTGTGATTTTGATTGTCTTCTGTCTGGGATCATCTGGGCAGGGCTCCTGCAGATGTGCTGAGACAGTGAAGGGATTTTGGCTGACCAGGGTCAAACCCCCCTCCCCTTTTCTTAGTTCTTGTCATATGGAGTAAAATAAAAATGGAACAGTGCAAATCCAATGTATGGTTGATTTTCTATGAATTTATAACAGAAATGTGGCGTATGTAGTGTGTGAGTGTGTGTGTGTATGAAGTTTGTACAAGCAGAATGATTGGGGTGGGGGGGTTCCTGCTACAGGTACAGCTGTCCCCATGATCATAGCTGGAAGAAAATTACATCTGTGTCCACAGAAATGCCTGCCAGTGTTTCAGTCAGTAGTTCAGTTCATGCTTACATGCCCACATGTGATTTCAGCTGAAGTCTGCTTATGTGCTAGGGAAATCAAGCAGGCAAACATTTGGCAGCAACTCGCCATGCACTCGTAATGTACAGTACTTCCAGTCTGTAGGATGGTTCAGTTAAGAGAGATGTGATGTTTCGTTTCTCTGTGCCAAGTAACTGCAGCATCACAAGCAAGTTCCCCAGAGGTTGCAAAACTTGACACAAACATTCCATAAGCCCCTCTGCTTCTCAAAAGGCTAAACTGTGCTCTCGCCTCTTTTTTTTGCTCATTGTTAGTGCCCTCACGTATGCATCTGGCTTTGTTGGGTTGCCAGGCTCCATAGCATGCTATATTTTTCCATTTTCAGCTAGCTGGCACTTATCACTTTATTTGTCTGTTCCCTAAGATTGCCCTCCCCCCCCCCATCTTTGAAACGTGTCATTCATTTAATAAATGAGGGAGATGGGAGGGGTGTGTGTCGGAGGCTAGCACAAAACTGCAGACAAACTTAGCAGGTCGGACAGCAAAAACCCTCAGTCTTGTCAAGTTTGTTTCAGAAATTCATCTCTGCTGCTACCATTGATAACCTGGATTACTAGACTATGCCAGTCCAGAGAACACAGGCTGTTTCAAAGTGAGTTTTAGGAACATAGGAAGCTGTTTCATACCAGGTCAGCTGGTTTGTCCATCAAGCACAGTGTTGTCTATTCTGACTGGCAGCACCTCTCCAAGGTGTCAAGCAGAAGTCTTTTCAATCACTTGCTATCTGATCTTCTAAGCAGGAAATGCCAAGATTTCAGTCTGGAACCTTAAACGTGCAGTGTATGTGCTGTGCCTCTAAGATTATGGTCTCTTCTTTGAAAGCAGATACCTTGTGTAGCAGCTCTAGACCCTTGGTTAGGGGTACTTAAAGGGTTAAGATGTTCTACATGAGCAGAGGCTTGGGCTCACAGGGCTCAAGTTTATTATTTCTTCAATACCAAGCTGCAATCTACTCTGAATTTTAGAGGCAAATGGCAAGTTGTCTTTTTTGAAGATTTCATTTAACTGGTGATACTGTAACAAGTTTTCTTATCCATTCTTGAATGTCTTTTGGAAGAGCATACATGAAAGAATGGTGCATGCACACACACGCGCGCACACACACAAAAACGGCGGTGTAGTCCATACTTATTTAGCACCATGTAGTTAATCAGTTCCCTTTTCCTATTTGCAACCAGAACTTGAGGTATCTGGGGTTGACTTCTCTCCTGTTTGGAAGGTTAACCTTTGAAACCCTCAGAGATAGAACACTTAAAGCAAACGAATAAGAGAGTGTGGTTTCACTCATGGCCTACGGGTCCCAAGAATGTGGCCTCCAAACTACATCTCTTCCTTAAACCGGCAGGATGGCTATTATTTGGAAGAAGGGGGTAGTTCATCCCAATTCTGAGTTCTTATCTCTGCTTTGCTTTGTTGGTGGTCTGAACTAATTAGTGCCGAAAGCAGTCCTTGTTACCACATATGAGACTCTGGATAAGTGACAGGTCTTTGTGCAGATGTGAATCCTTTCTTTTTTGTAACTCACTGTTTTGTCTTGTCTGCATTCGGCATCCCACAGAACAAGCGTCTACCAAACCTCACCCATGCTGTGCAAAATCTATTGGAAACTGTCCCTATCTTCAAACGTACAAAGACATATTATCCTGATTTCTCCCTCTCTCTTTCCATAGACTATGATCAGGCATTCCTGAGCTAGCTTGTCTGCAACCTATTTCCTTCACTGAAACAATGCCTGAATTATATTATTGAAAGCAGGAGAGGATCATTCCCCCCCCCTTTGTTTTCTTTTGAAAAGAACAACAACAAACAAGGTAGAGCAGAAATGGAGATCAAGGCAACAGATCTGGAAAGGTACTTTGAAAGTCAGAATACGAACTATTCTAGGCGAAAGGGTGGACAATAGAAGAAGATATACAGATTGACAGGGACTGGCCTCAGGCCTGCTGACTGGGAAGTGGCATTTATTGACTCCTGCTCGCAGGGCTGAGAACTGGGAAAGGTGGTAATTCCATCATCTTGTTTCATTGATTTCCATAGGATTTAAATATGACTAACGGAGTGGTATAACGGTTAATTCTGCAGTGCTAGAGCTAACCATGACAGTCCCAAGTCATGTCCTCAATGCAAGTAAATAGCACAAGGCCCAGTTTATTAGGATCAGTATGTTCCTACATAAAGTTTCTTGGTGCAAAGCCGCATTGAGTGCAATGAAATTTATTTCTGGCTGCATAAGTACAACTTGCAAAACACACTGAGCTTTAACAAAATCTTCAGCCAGTGCAAATGCAGCTTTAGTTTTAATTAGAAATGCAAACAATATTGCACAGGAGTGTTACCATTCAAATTACTAATGTGCAGTAGGAACCCCCTCAAAGTAATGAAATGTGTGGCCTTCCTTGGTTACTTCCCTTGTTCTCTTGACCTCCTCCATTCTAACGTTACAAAGAAACTTGAATGAGGCAAGAATAAGGGTGTAAATTAACTGGACACCCCTGCAGATAATATCAACCCTCTGGTTCTGCAAAACGTCCAGGAATTAGATGCTTCTCTACATTCTCCTTTCAGCACACCACAGGACTAAAGTTTAACCAGTTCCATGTTTTTGTGATTTGCTCTGGTTAGCATATGTAACAACACCCAGAACTTAATTGTCTGCTTTTAAGTGGCATATTTCAAGTCTCCACCTCTCCTCAATTGCTGCTCAAAATAATGCATACCTTTTTTAAAAAAACCTGCCTGATAGAGCCATTTCCTTTTCTCTCACTTTTGTTTTGTTACACACACACACACACACACACACACGTAAGACAGAATGAAATGACATGGGTAAGGATATAAGGGGAACAGTTGAAGTTCTAACGAGGTCCTTGTGGATGGCATAATGACCCGCAGAGAATCTTGTGGTAGATAATGAGGTATGAAAAACAATAAATCACATTTTCTGCTACATTGTTAAGCATCAGGTCACCACTAGATCTTGACAATTTCCTGCAATGATCGGTGCTTAGAAAGCCTATGATTCAGTTCCAGGAGATATTGGTGACAGGCGCTGTAAGGCAAATACTGCTTCAGCCTACCAAGAAATTCCTCTTGAAAGAAATTTGTCTCTCACCTGAGGGATAATTACCTCCTGTACCTGGAAATGCTTCATTTCCACTTACCGTGGACTTGACTGTTCACATAATTTCACTCTCTGTGCTTATGTGCACATTCCACATGTACTAATCCAGGGATTCAAAGGGGGAAAGTAGGCGAATACGTAAGCAGTGGCGGCGGTGGGGGGAGAATGGTGGGGCCAGAATGCACAAACTTTTCAAGGCTAACTTTACTGAAGCTGCATAGGCAGACCAAGCAGCTACTCACAGGCAGGAGAAGGGATGGCGGGCACAATTCAAGAGGCAGCTGCTATTCTGTAATCAGCTTTTTGCCAAATTGCAGTCAAATTCCTCGGATGTGACCCAGGCGTGTCCATCCACGTCCATCGCATGTCCTACTTGGCTACCTACATCCCATGCCTCCTGTGGCTGCTCAAGACGGCCACTTGCAGTCCCATAACAACCCAGCAGTGGCCGGTGGCGGCCCCTTCGGTATCGGAGGGACTGATCCCCCTGCCTAGAAATATTGAGGGAGCTGAAGCCCCATATACCCGTTACCCCTGCTTTCTTGTATCTTTTGGTTTAGAAAGGGGTCCTTACTGTCACAGTTGCTTCTCTCATAGGAGATAGATGGTGAAGACTCCACCTGTTCTGATTCTCTCATGTCCCACTCGGCTACCTATGGTGTGTGCCTCCTGCAGCTGTAGGTGACTGTCATTTGCAGCCCCATAACTACAACCTGGCGATGGGGGATAGTGGGGGGGGGGCGGGCTGAGCCCCCATGGCCAGGATTTAATCCAGCTGGGAATGGATTTAATAATCTTGTGTTTTCCGAGAATGCATGTAGCTGCCCCACCAGTTTGCCTGAGATGGGTGGGAGGAGTTATTAACATTCCAAATTCTCCTTCATCTTTCACTCAGTGGCCCGTCTGTGTGGTCAAATTCCTCAATGTGACCTAGATGTGTTCATCCACATCTGTCGTACGTCCCGCTCAGGTACCTACGCCCGGCGCCAAATGAATTGTTTGGTCCCATAGGCTGCATTAAGATGGGGTGAAAAACTAAGGATTTTGCTCTAGTTTGAGTTGCCAATCATTCTGGTTCCTTCCTCTTGGTTAAAAGTTGTTTATTTGTTTGGAAACCTGTTATGATACCCTGCAGTATGCAAATGGATTAAATCAAATTTCCCCCCTCCCCTCTCCTCCATCTTCGCCTCCCCTGCCAGGCGTGGCCATTCATATTTGTCGCATGTCCCTCGTGGCTAACAGGGCCCTTGGCCTCCCACGGCTGCTGGTGACAGTCAGTTGTGGCCACAGCAACAGCCTGGTGGTGGGGGATGGCGGTCCCCTCAATACTGGGGGGACTGAGCACCCTTCCTAGAAATATTGAGGGGGCTAAAGCCCTGGGTGTCTACGAGGTCTGCCCTGCCTTGTACCTGCAGTCAGTCATTCCGGCCAACTGAGGCAACAAGTCCTCAGTCGAGAATCAGCTCTGCTGGGATCATTAGAATTCTGCAAATAGCAGGGGCAGCAGTGCCTTGGTACTTCATCCTCTGTTGGGTTCCTCATCGTCTTTTACAAAGGAAATGGGGCTGCTGCAGTTGGACAGTTGCCTTATTTGGTCATATGGCACAAATGGTTGGAGGCCCATGGTCTTAAAGCTTAAGACATGCCTGCAAGGAGGTGTGGGCCAGCTCTGACACAGAGCACTCTGCACTCAAATGGCAGGAAATGCAATCCAACTTCCGAATCTGAACTACACACAGGCTAACACCAGGCAGGCCCCAGAAGAAGGATCTTTCTTGTATCTTTTTGTTTACAAGGGGTCCTTGCACAAGCTATTTCCGATGCTCCTCTGACCCGGAAGTGACCGGAAATAGCATGTGCGCACGCATATGGGCAAGCACTCCCCCGCACTCTGGCCTGCTGCGCGATTGGCACTGGAAACACTGGACCGAGGCACAGTAAGTTTGCTGACCCCTGTCCTAGACCAGTCACAGGGGAGTGGCGGGTTTGCCACCATCTTTTTACTTGAATTGTGGCCAATCCAAACAGGCCAAGTTGACAGGCCTTTAGACCCGATAAAGGTTGTCTGTATCTGAACCCAGGCTCCACAGTTGGTTGCAGAAAAACCCTCCTTATTCTCCCCCCCCCCCCCATTTAATGATGCTCTGTGTTTATGTAAGCTAACATTGTCCTTCTAGGGCACTGCATTCCTTGGCTTTGTTGTGGTCCAATAATGGTTGCCATTTTCAGAGCCAGGAAGGAATTTTCCTCCAAACAGATTGACCCCGTTTGGAGGTTTTGTCTTCACCATAGCAATAGTCATAACTTTGGTGGATAAGGCATTGAAGGAGCATGGGATATGATGAGAGAAGCCCATCCTTAAGTTGCACTGGTTAAACTGCTTGAAATCCACATTGTAGATGTGATCTTGCAAAGAGAAGGCATGGTTCCACATGCCCTGCTCAAAAGCTGCAATGAGTGAAAAAGGCTCTTCATACTCCATCCATTTCCTTCCAGTAAGCCTACCATTGTTGACAAAGGAATCGGGGGTGCTGCAGTTGGACAGTTGCCTTGCTTGGTCAGATGGCCCAAATGGTTGGAGCACCATGGTATTTAAGGCATGCCTGCAAGGAGGTGTGGCCAGCTCTGACACAGAGCACTCTGCACTCAAATGGCAGGAAATGCAATCCAACTTCCGAATCTGAACTACACACAGGCTAACACACACAGTTTACTATACAGCGGAAAGGAGCAGCCAAGCATACTAGGACTCAATTTCTTGACTTTAAGAAAGCCGACTTCATAAAACTTAGGGAAGTGCTGGGTGAGATCCCATGGACAGTAATACTAAAAGGAAAGGGAGTTCATGATGGCTGGGAGTTTGTTAAGAGGGAGATAGTAAAAGCACAACTTCAGGCAATACCAATGAGACGGAAACATGGAAGGTGCCTAAAGAAGCCAGGGTGGCTATCTAAAGAACGTTTAACTGAGTTAAGATTAAAAAAGGATGTGTACAAAAAATGGAAAAGGGGGGAAACCACCAAAGAGGAATTCAAACAAATAGCCGGCACGTGTAGACACAAAGTCAGAAAAGCTAAAGCACAGAATGAACTCAGGCTTGCTAGAGAGGTTAAAAGCAACAAAAAAGGCTTTTATGGGTATGTTCGTAGCAAAAGGAAGAACACAGAAACAGTGGGGTCACTCAGAGGAGAAGATGGTGAAATGCAAACGGGGGACACAGAAAGGGCTGAACTCCTCAATGCCTTCTTTGCCTCAGTCTTCTCCGATAAAGAAAACAATGCCCGACCTGAAGAATTTGGAGCAAATGATTCAGCAGAGGAAACACAGCCCAGAATAACTAAGGAGATAGTACAAGAATACTTGGCTAGTTTAGATGTATTCAAGTCTCCAGGGCCAGATGAACTGCATCCAAGAGTATTAAAAGAACTGGCAGATGTGATCTCAGAACCACTGGCAGTCATCTTTGAGAATTCCTGGAGAACAGGCGAAGTCCCGGCAGACTGGAGGAGGGCAAATGTTGTCCCTATTTTCAAAAAGGGGAAAAGAGAGGACCCAAATAATTACCGCCCAGTCAGTCTGACATCCATACCAGGGAAGATTCTGGAGCAGATCATTAAGCAAACAGTCTGTGAGCACCTAGAAAGGAATGCTGTGATACCAATAGTCAGCATGGATTTCTGAAAAATAAGTCATGTCAGACTAACCTGATCTCGTTTTTTGACAGAATTACAAGCCTGGTAGATGAAGGGAACGCAGTGGATGTAGCCTACCTTGATTTCAGCAAGGCATTTGACAAGGTGCCCCATGATATTCTTGTAAAGAAGCTGGTAAAATGCGGTCTTGACTATGCTACCACTCAGTGGATTTGTAACTGGCTGACTGACCGAACCCAAAGGGTGCTCATCGATGGTTCCTCTTCATCCTGGAGAAGAGTGACTAGTGGGGTGCCGCGGGGTTCTGTCTTGGGCCCGGTCTTATTCAACATCTTTATCAACGACTTGGATGATGGACTCAAGGGCATCCTGATCAAATTTGCAGATGACACCAAACTGGGAGGGGTGGCTAACACCCCAGAGGACAGGATCACACTTCAAAACGACCTTGACAGATTAGAGAACTGGGCCAAAACAAACCAGATGAATTTTAACAGGGAGAAATGTAAAGTATTGCACTTGGGCAAAAAAAATGAGAGGCACAAATACAAGATGGGGGACACCTGGCTTGAGAGCAGTACATGTGAAAAGGATCTAGGAGTCTTGGTTGACCACAAACTTGACATGAGCCAACAGTGTGACGCGGCAGCTAAAAAAGCCAATGCAATTCTGGGCCTCATCAATAGGAGTATAGCATCTAGATCAAGGGAAGTAATAGTGCCACTGTATTCTGCTCTGGTCAGACCTCACCTGGAGTACTGTGTCCAGTTCTGGGCACCACAGTTCAAGAAGGACACTGACAAACTGGAACGTGTCCAGAGGAGGGCAACCAAAATGGTCAAAGGCCTGGAAACGATGCCTTATGAGGAACGGCTAAGGGAGCTGGGCATGTTTAGCCTGGAGAAGAGGAGGTTAAGGGGTGATATGATAGCCATGTTCAAATATATAAAAGGATGTCACATAGAGGAGGGAGAAAGGTTGTTTTCTGCTGCTCCAGAGAAGAAGCGGACACGGAGCAATGGATCCAAACTAAAAGAAAGAAGATTCCACCTAAACATTAGGAAGAACTTCCTGACAGTAAGAGCTGTTCGACAGTGGAATTTGCTGCCTCCTCCCCCAACAGGCCCATCTCCGCAGTGCACGCCTCCTGCTTCCTCTGTTCTGTGAGTAGCTAGTTCCGGGCACTGGCTCTCCCCCCTCCCTATTTCCTCCTCGGAGTCAGATGAGAGACTGCTGATGAGCTCTTTAGGCTCTCTGTAATTGCCTCTCTCCCCCCTCGGCTCTTTGGCAGCTTCCAATTCCCTGACAGGCGGCTTGCAACAAAATCTTAAAATAAAAGAGTTCGTCAAACGTTAAAAGCTTCCCTAAACTTAATGTTTTCCCTGGCTGGTATGTTGCATTGAATCTGATTGATAGCAATGGGCCTGGTGTGACATATTATCAAATAACATTGGACAACATTGCTTTTCACATATTTCTGTTCCCTCATTAAAATGGATGCAAAGAACTAAAGGTAAAGGTAAAGGACTCCTGGATGGTTAAGTCTAATAAAATTTGACTATGGGGTGCTCATCTCCGTTTTTAGGCCTTCCACTGAAGGAACTCCATCCCTTCCCACTGTAGCCCTCGCAGGAGAGGATCCTCTCGGTGTTTTTTGTGGGCTTTATCCTGCTGCATGGGTCCTCCTACCACCTCAAGAGGGCTCAGCTTTCACAATGGCAGAAGTGGCTCTTTTCAGGTGTAGCCTATCAGAAGGCAGAAGAGGCACATTTCCCAGATACACTCAGTAGAGGACCAGACCTCCTTGGACAGAGACCTTTTCCATGGCACAGGAGCGTCCTGGATAAAGCCTATTTGCACAGACATCTTTAACGCCTGCTTGGCCTTGTCAGTTAATAGCGCAGTTTACTTTGCTACTGTTTACTTTGCTAAGGAAGCCTCCTGCTTGAAGAACTATGCCAAGGAAGCCAACGACAAACTGTTTGGTGTTGATGGGTCACTATTGGAGAGGTAGCTCAAAGCTTAGGTGGTGTACCCCCAGATTTTTGAAGAAAAATTCAGTGGTGCATCCCGGGGTATCAGCCCACGTGTAGTTCAGATTCTGCAGTTTGATTGCACCCACATGGCAGAAAATGCATCGTGCTCTACATCTCACCCTTTTCATTTATTTATTATTTGTGTACAGGAAGGCTTAAGAGAAGAGAGGCATTGCGTCCTCATAATCTTCCGGCATGTGTTTCTGTATCACATGAAGATCTCTAGCAGACAGTCCTGAAGGGGGACGTGGAAAAAAGGTAGTGCAGAGAGAGAACAAGGAAGGGATACGTTTAAAAAAACAAGAAGTTCCAATTAAGGCAACAATGATTAGCACACCATACATGAGCCAGCTTCAAAACCACCCAATCTAACCAAGACCACAGAGCGTCCCACCAGGAGGGAAGAACATCCTGTGTGATGTTGTGTGCTAGTGCTTGCAATTGATCAATTTGATTTTGCACATGGTAACTATTATCAGTCAAATTAAAACAGCAAAGATTAGACACAACTTGACATCCTAGATGCTGGCGTAGCAAGAGATAGTCTACAGAAGCTTTCAGTGCAATAACAGCTTCTCTTAAAATCTTCTGTTCTTGATTTAAAAGAGCTAAAGCACATGAGGTATGATTTATAGATGTTGTCAAAGAACAGGCCAGGTGAGCACCCATGCGAGCATTGTATATAGCCAAAGCAGGAACTCCCACTAAGGAAACAGCCAAGGAAGTATACTCTGCTTTGGAAAAAAGCTGTAGATTGGAGTCACACATGTCTGTTAATCTTTCGGCATGACGTTGAGGGCGCTTTGAGTGCTGCCGCCTGTTTTGTTCTAAAAGTGAGCAACTAGGCATAACTAACGTCAATCGGCTAAGGCAGCATTGAGCATCAGATAAATTGGCGGGAATGTAGTTACAACTTCTTTGATTACACGTGAAAAACCAGCCATCTGGTAAGCGCACATGAGCATAATTAAAAGTAATCTGCTGAACACGTGAACAATTCCAAGTTGGCCTTCCTGTGTCCAGACAGCGAGTTGCTTTCTTACTGCAATTCACAATCTGAGCACAAGAGGTGTCTGGCGGTGCTGCAACTCTAGGTGTGTATAATGAGATTGCACTGAGGGGTAACTTTGCGTCACCGTTCCCCAATCATGGAGATTGGTATAACCAATGATACCTTTAGAAATCCATTAAAAAACCCACTTTCCCACGTGTGTGGCATGTGCCATATGAAAAGCTGCTTACAAACTGGAATCATACAATTTTCTAAGGCAGTGTGCATATCATATGTTTCACTCAAACAAAAATGAGAGACATTAGTAATTTTAGCTAAACGCATCCACAAATTATAGGTATGACTAGAAGAAGTTTCAGGAGAAGATACATACATGAAGTACTAGGTAGCAAAAAAACCAAATGGTATACATGTAAAAATCAGCATAGAGTTCATATGTAGCTGAGTTATTAAAGCTACTAAAAAGTCTCTGGTGCTTCTGGAACATCATGATGCTAAAATTGTGTCCTGGCATCAGAGGTCCAGGTCTTCAGCATTCCCCATGTCACCTTTGGGCATCCCTCAGCCTTTCGAGGATGAGGATGGACACGATGGACTTTTGCACGGGGCTGCTGAGCCTGTAGAAGCGAAGTCAGGGTCATGATCCTTGCAAAGTCTGGAATGGGATTCTGCAGGCCTTGGTGCAAGCGCATGTCTTAGCCCATAGGGATGGCTACCGCGACCTGGAATCCACACAGGACCTGAGGAAGTAAGAACAGTAGGGCATCCTGCCCCTAGGTAATTAAAGGAACAGGTCCCTCTCACTGCAGGTTGGGGAGCTGCTGTTACGTCACTAGAGGGCGTTCCAGAGGTACTTCCAGAGATACCTCTTTCCTACAATGGCATTTCATAGGAGAAAATTTATTAGGAAAGGAAAAAAATGATTTAAGGTAAAGTTAACAGAAGTTAAAGCGCAGGAAGGACATCCATCAACAATATCCTTAGCTTGTGTCAGAGGAATGAAAACATTATTTTATCAGCTGCATAGTTCCCTGATGAAAAAATGCATGGCTGTCAATTACATTAGAAAATAATGGACAGAAAGATTTCAGAGCAGAATCAGTATGTTGATTTCCTTCTGAAATTACATCTTTGAAATCCTGTATGGGAGCAAACGTGAGAGTAAACATGAGCAGCATAGAAAGGCATAGTTCTATTTGTCAAGAGATATTTCAGTGTCAAGAACAAAGAGAGTAGATTAAAATCTAGCATCGGAGAAAGAGAGGAAGTAGCCAAACGTGATAAAAAAAATCCCACTTCACACAAAAATCACAAAATGCAGTGGAAGTGTAGACTGGTCTCTGTCAGTTTCCTGATTAGCTGCAATATATATATATATATATATATATATATATATATATATATATATATGTGCCAGTTATTTTCAGAATCCTTATACGTTAAAACACTCTAGAGTTGTTGAATAGGAACCTGTTTTTGGACAGAAACCAAATTTCAGGGTACCTGTTGAATTAAAACTAGGCGTGAATCTTTAGGAGGGTTAAAATAAACTATCCCAAGTTAGTCAGAACTCATTAGGGACTCATGCTCCTGTTTTAGAAAAAAGCAAATAACAAACAGCAATATCAAATCCAGTGTTAGGCAAATCAGAGAGTAGCCACTCTAAAATCCCTATTCTGTCAGCAGCGTCTGGGGGGGAAAGTAGTTCTGTAGGATTAGGTAAAAATATTGTATTAAGGGAAATCACGCGTATGAAGTGACCCCCAAACTCTGCAACTGCTGTAAATTCATTAGGAATTTTAAGTTCAGGGAGGAAAGGAGAAAAAACAGTCTGCAATAGCGATGAAGAATGAGTCTCACTGTCTGAGGTGGAAATCAGACCTGTATGCTATGTCTTAATTTTATAAACCACCATAGGGAACTGGAACTGAAAAGTAGCAAGTTCTGCTGTCAGTAGATTCAAACCAGCACTGCCCTTAGCGGCATGGCGCAGATTTGTCACAGGAGACTGTGTGTTAAAAGCAAGTGTGTTAGAAGATCATGCATAAATTGTGCCTAAGGAAGGTTCTAAACAGCTGAGGGGTGTAGGTTGGTCCTGCTGCTAGTACCCTTCTGGCTTTTAAGAGCCGCAAAACTGCCGCAACAACCGCAACTGTAATGAGTATGAGTTACTCGTGCGTAAACTGGTGCCTCTCTAGGCTAGTTTGCCTTGTTAAACCTTTCTGACTGCACAGCCCTTTCTCATCATGACTGTCTCAGTCACTAGCAGAATCCGTCAGTGGGCGTTTCTTGAATCTCTTCCAACATAAGAGTTGTTTGACACCCAATCTCCTCCGCCTCTCACTGCGCGGGAGCCTTCTGCGCAGGGTGGGCGTGGGTAGCGGGGGACCTGTCCCCTCCTCACTGAGTTCCAGTGAAGAGTCCGTGAGCCCTCTCTCCGATTTCCCCATCTGCTCACTTTTGTTCCTGGTGCTGCGCTTAAATGCTTCCCCCTCCACTGAGTTGCCTCTCCCCCTGCTGCTGGGTCCTTCTCCAGCATCATCCAGGAGCCTCCCCTTCGCCTCCCGCTCTGATGTCAGTTCCCTGACATCCACCTCCCCCCCAGAATCCCCTCCACCCCTGGACCGACCTGTGGGACCAACTTCATCCCCTTCGTCGGCCGAGGAGGCGGGGAAATCCCGGAAGGAACTGTCACTATCTTCTGTGGGTTCGAAACCCGCTTCCCAATCGCTCTTCCACCTACCTGATGCTTCTTCCTCCGAAACCTCTCCTCCCTCCTCGGAGTCAGAAAATCCCTCAAAAACCTCTTCCTCATCTGTGGTCCCAAATTGCTCCTCCCAGAATCTCTCCAGGGGTTTGGGTTTGTCCGGAAACCGGCGGTGGAATACCTCCACCAGATACCTGTCCTCGACGGCTTCCGTGGGGACCCACGTGTTTTCGGACCTGGGTTCCCCTTCCCACGCTACCAAATACTCCACCCGGCGCCCTTGCCACCTTGAGTCCAGTATTTCCGTGGCCCTGTGGTGGTGTTCCCTTTCTTCTACCTGCGGGTGTGTGGTGACTTCTCCCTCTTGCCCCTGGAATTCCCGCCCTTCCCTATGCGGTGAAAGCAGGGACCTATGGAAAACCGGGTGTATTTTCATGCTATCAGGCAACCTGAGCTTAAATGCCACGGGATTAACTTGCTGTGTTACCTCAAAAGGTCCCAGCCGTCTGGGCTGCAACTTCTTGCACCCCCCTTTGAAAGGTAGCCCTTGGGTGGACAACCACACCCTGTCCCCCACCCGTATGGTCTCCCCTTCCCTGCGGTGCTTGTCTGTCTGCCTCTTGTAAGTTTCCTTGGCCCGCTCCAAGTTCATCTTAAGTTGCTGGTGTAGGGCCTCCATTTCTTCCACAAACTGCTCTGCAGCGGGTACGCTCCAGCTTTCCTCCCCACTCCCCGGGAAGGCCCTGGGATGACACCCATGGTTGGCCATGAATGGGCTCATTCCCGTGGACACGTGTTCCGCGTTGTTGTACGCGAATTCAGCCAGCGCTAGTTTTTCTACCCAATCGTTCTGCCTCTCACTGACATAGCAGCGTAGGTATTGCTGGAGTATACTGTTCGCTCTTTCTGCTTGCCCGTTGGTTTCTGGGTGTCTCGCCGTCGAGAAACCCACCTCCACCTGCAGTAAGCTCATGAGCTTCCTCCAGAACCGGGAAGTAAATTGTTTTCCGCGGTCGGAGATAACCCTCAAGGGGGCGCCATGCAGCCGGAATATGTGCTCCACAAACAACCGGGCTGTTTCCTCTGCCGTTACAGCATGTGAGCAAGCTATAAAATGGCACATTTTTGTCAGTAGGTCGACCACTACCATGACTGCTGTCTTTCCCCGGGACTTGGGCAAATCTGTCATAAAATCAATGGATACCACCTCCCAGGGTTTCCCCGGCGTGGGTAAGGGTTCCAGCAATCGTGTGGGGGCAGCCCGCTCCCCCTTTGCCCTTTGGCAGCGGTCGCACCCCCGTACATATTCCCGTACATCCTCCCTCACCCTGGGCCACCAGAACTGCCTGGTCACAAGCATCATGGTTTTGTGCTGTCCAAAGTGCCCTGCTGTGGGGTTGTCGTGGAGTTGTTTGAGTACCTTTCCCCTCCGGGTCTCCCCCGGTACGTACAGCGCTCCCCTATAGTACAGTACCCCTTCCTTCTCCTCAAACCCTTCTTGGGTCCCTCTTCCGTCTCGTAGTTCCCGGATTTTAGTTTGCGCGAACACGTCGTTTCTGGTCAGCCCGGCTAGTTCTCGTTTCCCCACCAAAGTTCCCCCACACACCCATCGGTCCTCGGGGATCACGTGTCGTTTCTCCGGCGGCCCCTCTCCTTCCAGGTACTCCGGTTTACGCGAGAGAGCGTCTGCTCTTACGTTTTCTTCTCCGGGCACGTAGCGGATTTCAAAGAAAAACTTGGAGAACTCCTGTGCCCATCGAATCTGTCTCTGGTTGAGTACTCGTGTGGTTCTCCAGTACTCCAAGTTCTTGTGATCTGTGCAAACCTGGATCTGTTGTTGCGCCCCTATCAGTAGCTGGCGCCAACGACGAAAGGCCGCGTAGATTGCCAGCAGTTCGCGGTCATACACTGTATAGTTTTGCTCCGACTTGCTCAGTTTTCTCGAGAAAAAGGCACACGGTTTCCATTCCTGCTTTCCCTTCCCTGGCTGCAAAAGGACCGCCCCTACGGCTCTGTCGGACGCGTCGGTCTCTAGCCTCAGGGGTTTCTCCAGATCTACGTGCAGGAGTTGCTCTTCCGATGCGAACGCCTTCTTCAGTCTTTCGAAGGATTGTTGGGCCTCTTCTGTCCACACAAACTTCTTTTTGCTACTGAGACAATCCGTGATGGGCGCTGTCAAGTGGGCGAAGTTCTTGATGAACTTCCTGTAGAAGTTGCTGAACCCTAGGAACCTCTGTACATCCTTCCGTGTTTTGGGAGCCTTCCACTCCAGCACTGCCTGCACCTTGCTTGGGTCCATCGCTAAGCCTTTGTCAGACAACTTGTACCCCAGAAACTCGACTTCTCTGGCGTGAAACTGACATTTTTCCAGCTTGACCCACAACTGGTGCTTCTGCAGTCGTTGTAACACTTCCCTGACGTCTCTAACATGTTGTTCCTCATTGTCCGAATAAATTAAGACGTCGTCCAAGAAGGCTACGCAGTTCTTGTACAGCAGAGACCCCAACACGTGGTGCATGAAAGCTTGAAAACAGGCGGAGCCCGACTGTAATCCAAAAGGCATAACTAAGTACTCAAAGGCACCTAGGGGTGTGAACATTGTGGTCTTCCATTCGTCCCCCTCCCTCATCCTGATCAAATTGTATGCGCCCCTGAGGTCCAGCTTGGTAAAAATTTTGCCTTTCCTCACTCGCGTTAAAATGTCGTCAATCCTGGGCATTGGGAAGGTCACCGGTTCTGACACCAAATTGACAGCTCTATAGTCCACTACGAGCCTGGGTTTATTTGTGTCCTTTTTGTCCACAAAGAACACCGGACTGCCCCCTACTGCCTTTGATTCTCTTATGAAGCCTCTTTTCAGGTTCTTGTCGATAAATTCTCGCAACTCCTTCATCTCCCTGTCTGACATGGCGTACAGCTTACCCACTGGCAGCTGAGCCCCCGGAAGCAAGTTGATCTGGCAGTCAAAGGGCCTATGGGGTGGCAGTCTATCTGCCTCTTTCTCGTTGAAGACCTCCCGCAGATCTGCGTATTGTGGCGGCACCTCCCCTTTCCGCTCCACCGCCATCCCAGCCACCCTGGCCACGGTCATTCTTGGGGCTTCCCCCCCTAGACAGTGTTCCAGGCAGTAAGCTGACCCAAAGGTGACTGTCCTCTGATGCCACGCCACCACTGGATCATGTTGTGCTAGCCAGCTCATCCCTAATATTATTGGGGGTCCTGCTAGCGAGGCGACGTGAAAGGCGATGGTCTCCGAGTGCCTGGACACCCTCATTCTCATTGGCGGGGTCTGGTGTGTCACTTCCCCTCCTAGAAGCTCCCTGCCATCAATGGTGGTCACTTGCAAGGGAAAATCCAAAGGCAGTAAGTGGAGCTGGTGCTCTAATGCAAAGTCCTTGCTGAAGAAATTACATGAGCTGCCTGAATCCAGCATGCCTTTCACCTTGACTGGGTGCCCGTTCGGGAGTTCTAGCACCACTTCGATGGCTATTGCCGCCTTGGGGGGGTCTGGTTGGGGCACTTTTACTGGTGGCTGGCTTGGCTGTTGTGCCCCTTGATTGGCAGCCAAGCGTTCCCGTTTCCCTGTTCCTGTTCCTTTACCACCACCTCCTCACCCCCTGCAGTTCCCACCATTCCTTGCCAAGCCTTTCTTTGAGGGCAGGCTCTGGCAAGATGGCCTGGCTGCTGGCAAAGGTAACATTTCTTGGAGGTTTTCCAATCCTTTCCCTCCTTCTTGCGCCCTTCGCTGGTGCTTGAAACTTCCCGCGCGCGCGCCCCATCTATTTCCATTGGCTCTGCTGGCGGGGAGGGCTGCCTTGGTATTTCAGGAATGCGGTAGTCATGGCAACGTTGCTCTCTCCCTTCCCGCCTCTCCTGGGCCCGCGCTTCCTGGCGCACGCCAATCGCAAGCACAGCCTTGGTCAGCTGATCCATCCCCTGTGGGCGGGGTGCGCGGGAAAGTTCATCCCTAACCGTTGGGGACAACCCCTCCTCGAATAACATCTGTATGGGTTCGGAGCCCAGTTCCCACCCGAGGCGGTGAACTATCATGGCAAAGCGCGACCAGTAGTCCCTAACTGACTGGCTCCCCTGTTTACAGTTCATCAATTCCCGTTTTGTCACACTTTTTTGAACATCAGTGGAAAACATCGCGTCCATCGCTTGGAAGAATTTCCTCAGGTCCTGCATGGCGGAATTCTGCGTCGCCATGAGGGGTCTGACCCATTCCCTGGCCCCGTCCTGCAGGTGACCCACAACATATGCCACCCGCGCCGCGTCGTCTTCAAAATCGTTATGCTGCAATTCCAATGCGTACTCTATTTCCGTTCGAAACGCACTGTATTCTTGCGGCTTTCCCCCAAACTTATGCACCAGTCCCGGTACATTCCTTGCTATGGGGGTGGGTCTGACCTGTGCATCTTGAGACCGCCTTTCGTCCAGCCGTGCCGTCAGAATGGCCACATGCTGCTCCAAATCTCGGTTCCTCTCCTCCAGCGTTTGCCCTCCAGCTGCTCCCCCCTGGGTGCCTGCTTCTCCGGGCTTGCTCATGATGCTGCCTGCCTGCTGCTGCGCACGAGCAACTTTTCAGGGACTGACGGATTGCTGTAATGAGTATGAGTTACTCGTGCGTAAACTGGTGCCTCTCTAGGCTAGTTTGCCTTGTTAAACCTTTCTGACTGCACAGCCCTTTCTCATCATGACTGTCTCAGTCACTAGCAGAATCCGTCAGTGGGCGTTTCTTGACTCTCTTCCAACATAAGAGTTGTTTGACACCCAATCTCCTCCGCCTCTCACTTCTGCGCAGGGTGGGCGTGGGTAGCGGGGGACCTGTCCCCTCCTCACTGAGTTCCAGTGAAGAGTCCGTGAGCCCTCTCTCCGATTTCCCCATCTGCTCACTTTTGTTCCTGGTGCTGCGCTTAAATGCTTCCCCCTCCACTGAGTTGCCTCTCCCCCTGCTGCTGGGTCCTTCTCCAGCATCATCCAGGAGCCTCCCCTTCGCCTCCCGCTCTGATGTCAGTTCCCTGACAGCAACAAACAAGGGTTGTTTAAAAGATAGGGAATATAGAATGCAAAATGGCTGACAATTCAGACTGCGATGTTTCCTACATCTCAGCCGTTCAAACAGTGGCTTGGGTGGGTGGCACCAGTCGCAGATAAAGTGCCTTTGCCCGTGCAAGTGGGAGTTGGCCCCCTTCACACCTTTTGGACTTGGGAGCTTTCAGTGTGTTAAAAGGTCATTGTCCGCCTAGTCATAGGAGGCGATAGCAGTGGGGCAGCTACAAGAATTCTTGGAAAACACAGATGATTTAAATCCATGCCCATCTGGGTTCAATCCTGGCCGAAGAACTGAGTCAGTCTTGGTCGCCCTGATGGATGACCTTTGCAGACAGCTGCCTATGAAAATCTAAGGGTTATGAGAATCGGAGGCAGTGTATCTTTACTTAGTTGCTTCCATTTTAAGGGGGGAAGAGAAGCATGCATGTGTGAAAAACAATGTTGTCCAATGAAATTTGATATTGTGTCACACCAGGCCCACAGATGTTTGAAGAAAAATTCAGTGGTGCATCCCGGGGTATCAGCCCATGTCCCCCTAGACGGCATGAACACAACATGGGGTGTGCTGAAACTGCATGACCCCAGGGAATTTTGAGGGGGGCGCTTCAACATTTTGCGGCCCCTCAGCCGATGCCCCCCTAGATGGCACAAGAACATCATGTGGTGTGCTGAAATTGCATGACATGACCCTAGGGAATTTTGAGTGGGGCCCTTCAACATTTTGGGGGCCCTCAGCCCATGTCCCCCTAGACAGCATGAGCACAACATGGGGTGTGCTGAAACTGCATGACCCCAGGGAATTTTGAGGGGGGCGCTTCAACATTTTGGGGGCCCTCAGCCCATGTCCCCCTAGACGGCATGAGCACAACATGGGGTGTGCTGAAACTGCATGACCCCAGGGAATTTGAGGGGGGCCCTTCAACATTTTGGGGGCCCTCAGCCCATGTCCCCTTAGATGGCATGAGCACAACATGGGGTGTGCTGAAATTGCATGACCCCAGGGAATTTTGAGGGGGGCGCTTCAACATTTTGGGGGCCCTCAGCCCATGTCCCCCTAGACGGCATGAGCACAACATGGGGTGTGCTGAAACTGCATGACCCCAGGGAATTTGAGGGGGCCCTTCAACATATTGGGGGCCCTCAGCCCATGTCCCCTTAGATGGCATGTGCTGACATCACACCGCTCCAGGGCATTTTGAGGGGGGCACCCCCTTGAAAATTTGGAGTCCTTGGCCTCCCCATCTTGTATATGTCACAAGCACACCATGGGGGTGTGCTGACATTGTGTGATCCCAGGGAATTTTGAGGGGGCCCACGCCTATTGAAAATTTTGGGAGTACCTTGACCCCCTCGATATCTCAAGCACACCATAGGGAGTGTTAAAGTCTCACTGTCCCAGGGAATTTTGAAGGGGCCCACCCCTTCTTTAAAATTCCGGGGGTCCTCAGTCCTTTGCCACTATAGGCTGTGCAGTCATGCCACAGGGTGTGCTGATGTCAGGCCTCTGGATTTCCCTCTTGCATAGATGCTGTATTGGGTCCCTGGACAGCAGGTGGAGGATATCTGCAGGATTAGGAGCAACTGCGGAAAGACACAGTTGTTGAAAATTAGGCTTTGGGGTACTTATAGAGGAGAAGGAAGGGGTGAGGCATACAGAACTTGGCTGGGAGTGGGATTTGTGGGGCTGGCAGGGTGAGGTTTGGGGCTGGGGCTGCAGCAAGAAACTGCTAGGGTGTTTTCCTTGGGGGAACAGTTTGCGATATAACACTGGGGAAAGAGTTTGTGGTGTAAAAATCCTTTTTTAAAAAAGTTTGTATTTATTGATTGATACTTATTCTAAGACAGACAGAAATAATATTCATTATAAATATATATTTTATAATATACTGAGTTAAAACAGCTACTTAAGCTAAGAAAGAGCAGAAAGAAAGTCGGAAGGAAGAAAATACAAGAAAAAGAGAAAACAAAAGTAGAAGACAAAGGGAAAGAAAGAAAACAACTAAAGGGAGAGACTAGAATAAAAGGACTTCTGGGTTTCAGTAGCTACCTATGATACTGGTTTATAGAAAATAGAATGTTAAAGAGAGGTGTTTTTTTCCCAATCTTCAAATTCAGATACTGCAAGTTCATTTTCTCTTTCACACAAAAGGTCCATAGGAAACTTCCAATCCTTAACAAATGCTAGTAATGATTTTTCTCTAATTAAACATGTTAGCTTAGCCATCTAAGGCAATGTGGGGTAAAACTCCTGTGGTTGTAGATATTTTTATTTTATTTTTTGCAGCAAGGGAAGGGCTGGGAGCAAGGTCATTGAGGCTTTTCCCAGTCCATGAAATTCAGAAGCATTATAAACAAACATTACAATTCAACTTTAGCTTAAACACATTCCTACTTTCATCTCGGGTTTCCCCCACCTTAAAAAAGAAAGAAAGAAAGCTTTCAGACTACCCAAAAAGGATTAGCAATGAGATTGTAAACTTGAGGACGGGAACTATCTTTTTTGTTTGTGTGTGGGGAAAATTATTTACTTAGACATAATATTTGTACCTACTTAACATTTGGTTTATCAGTTTTCCTACTACATAAAAACCAAATATTAATACAACTTTTATAGTAGCAAAAAGCAGAGGCAGCTTTGCATAGCCTATTGCGTTTAGGCGTTATTCAAGCTTAAGCTTTAGGCCCGGACCAAAAATTTCAAAGCCAATGTTTCCAAAAGATTGTGCTGTTTTAATATTAAGTGTGAAAACATTTAAACAGTCGTCACTTACAGTTCCCATAGTTGTTTGCTAATAGGTAATGGAGAATCTGTGACTCTTTTGGATGCTATTGGGACTCTAGCTGGAAGAGAAGCTGGGGAAAGACACAGCTGTTGATAATGAGGCTTCAGCGTTCTTAGAGGAGAAAGGGGCGAGGCAGAAAGGCTTTTGATTTTCTTTCACCCATAGAAGCCCAGCTAATACATTTATATATATTAGAAAATTTCAGTACTTCCTAATCCATGAAATTCAGAAGCTTTATAACGAAACATCGCAGTACACCTTTAGCTTAAACACATTCCTGCTTTTCTCTCTGGTACTGAATGTGGGAAACACCCTATGTGCTTTACAGGCATTTCACACAACCTTGCCATTACTTGATAAGTGTAATTGCGTGTCAAGGTCCCCAAGCCACCCCTCAAATAACTCACAACACACACATAATTTTTGTTTAAGGTTTTTGGCATAATTTTGGCCACAACTTTATTAACATACATGATTGTTAGTGGTTGCTTAGGCACTGGTTAAGACTATCTGTCCCCCTCCCCGCCCCCCGCCTGGGGACAGAACTTACTTCCGGATTCCACCGAAAGCCAGTAAGGGAAAACAATATTGGGGAGAAATGGAGCTGAGCGACAGGCCCTCACTTCTCCCCGCATGCTCCCTAGGGCTTGCCGGTCCTAGCCCCATTCCAGGGATTCGGACGAAAACATGGCAAGCCCCTGGGTTCCTTTAACGGAACTCCCTTTCCGCGGCAGCGTTGGAGGGGCAGGCCCAGCCAATCCTTGCCCCTCTTCCAACCAATTTGATAACCAATGCCTAACCGCAACTTACAAGTTGTGACGATTTGCAGTAGGCAAAAAACAAATCAGCCAGATGGACAAAATTCCTACCAGTCCCCTGCCACAACAGCAGATGACCCCATGACAGGCATAGCAAGGTCAACGCAGAAAACCCTTAAATTTAGGGCGGGCGGGCGGGTGCACGCAGCAAAGAGAAAGTTTCCAAGCTGCGTGCACAGAATATAAAGCATTAGATCCCTCCCACCAAATTGCAACACATAAATTGCCCCAGCGACTCAACCAACTAATGATTGCCACAGGCCAACTTTCCAATCCTGCCTGGCAACCAAGGGGGGGTGGCCTGATAGACCCCACCGCAACCAGCGCTCTCCATTAAGGAGAACACTCTTTGTCACATGAAAGTGGTGGGGCGTGGGTGAGAAGGCAAAACCTGTTTACATCCCAGGGGAAAGAAATGACTTGGGTATCAATCACCCATTTTCTGACTTCCTTCTACACTTGACCAGATGTACCCTCTTCGGCTGTGTCTGTCTTTCCAACCAGGGAAATGTTAATGCAATTTGGACTGTAAACAGAGTCAGGTACAGCTGTCCCCATGATCATAGCTGGAAGAAAATTACATCTGTGTCCACAGAAATGCCTGCCAGTGTTTCAGTCAGTAGTTCAGTTCATGCTTACATGTCCACATGTGATTTCAGCTGAAGTCTGCTTATGTGCTAGGGAAATCAAGCAGGCAAACATTTGGCAGCAACTCGCCATGCACTCGTAATGTACAGTACTTCCAGTCTGTAGGATGGTTCAGTTAAGAGAGATGTGATGTTTCGTTTCTCTGTGCCAAGTAACTGCAGCATCACAAGCAAGTTCCCCAGAGGTTGCAAAACTTGACACAAACATTCCATAAGCCCCTCTGCTTCTCAAAAGGCTAAACTGTGCTCTCGCCTCTTTTTTTTGCTCATTGTTAGTGCCCTCACGTATGCATCTGGCTTTGTTGGGTTGCCAGGCTCCATAGCATGCTATATTTTTCCATTTTCAGCTAGCTGGCACTTATCACTTTATTTGTCTGTTCCCTAAGATTGCCCTCCCCCCCCCCCATCTTTGAAACGTGTCATTCATTTAATAAATGAGGGAGATGGGAGGGGTGTGTGTCGGAGGCTAGCACAAAACTGCAGACAAACTTAGCAGGTCGGACAGCAAAAACCCTCAGTCTTGTCAAGTTTGTTTCAGAAATTCATCTCTGCTGCTACCATTGATAACCTGGATTACTAGACTATGCCAGTCCAGAGAACACAGGCTGTTTCAAAGTGAGTTTTAGGAACATAGGAAGCTGTTTCATACCAGGTCAGCTGGTTTGTCCATCAAGCACAGTGTTGTCTATTCTGACTGGCAGCACCTCTCCAAGGTGTCAAGCAGAAGTCTTTTCAATCACTTGCTATCTGATCTTCTAAGCAGGAAATGCCAAGATTTCAGTCTGGAACCTTAAACGTGCAGTGTATGTGCTGTGCCTCTAAGATTATGGTCTCTTCTTTGAAAGCAGATACCTTGTGTAGCAGCTCTAGACCCTTGGTTAGGGGTACTTAAAGGGTTAAGATGTTCTACATGAGCAGAGGCTTGGGCTCACAGGGCTCAAGTTTATTATTTCTTCAATACCAAGCTGCAATCTACTCTGAATTTTAGAGGCAAATGGCAAGTTGTCTTTTTTGAAGATTTCATTTAACTGGTGATACTGTAACAAGTTTTCTTATCCATTCTTGAATGTCTTTTGGAAGAGCATACATGAAAGAATGGTGCATGCACACACACACGCGCACACACACAAAAACGGCGGTGTAGTCCATACTTATTTAGCACCATGTAGTTAATCAGTTCCCTTTTCCTATTTGCAACCAGAACTTGAGGTATCTGGGGTTGACTTCTCTCCTGTTTGGAAGGTTAACCTTTGAAACCCTCAGAGATAGAACACTTAAAGCAAACGAATAAGAGAGTGTGGTTTCACTCATGGCCTACGGGTCCCAAGAATGTGGCCTCCAAACTACATCTCTTCCTTAAACCGGCAGGATGGCTATTATTTGGAAGAAGGGGGTAGTTCATCCCAATTCTGAGTTCTTATCTCTGCTTTGCATTGTTGGTGGTCTGAACTAATTAGTGCCGAAAGCAGTCCTTGTTACCACATATGAGACTCTGGATAAGTGACAGGTCTTTGTGCAGATGTGAATCCTTTCTTTTTTGTAACTCACTGTTTTGTCTTGTCTGCATTCGGCATCCCACAGAACAAGCGTCTACCAAACCTCACCCATGCTGTGCAAAATCTATTGGAAACTGTCCCTATCTTCAAACGTACAAAGACATATTATCCTGATTTCTCCCTCTCTCTTTCCATAGACTATGATCAGGCATTCCTGAGCTAGCTTGTCTGCAACCTATTTCCTTCACTGAAACAATGCCTGAATTATATTATTGAAAGCAGGAGAGGATCATTCCCCCCCCCTTTGTTTTCTTTTGAAAAGAACAACAACAAACAAGGTAGAGCAGAAATGGAGATCAAGGCAACAGATCTGGAAAGGTACTTTGAAAGTCAGAATACGAACTATTCTAGGCGAAAGGGTGGACAATAGAAGAAGATATACAGATTGACAGGGACTGGCCTCAGGCCTGCTGACTGGGAAGTGGCATTTATTGACTCCTGCTCGCAGGGCTGAGAACTGGGAAAGGTGGTAATTCCATCATCTTGTTTCATTGATTTCCATAGGATTTAAATATGACTAACGGAGTGGTATAACGGTTAATTCTGCAGTGCTAGAGCTAACCATGACAGTCCCAAGTCATGTCCTCAATGCAAGTAAATAGCACAAGGCCCACTTTATTAGGATCAGTATGTTCCTACATAAAGTTTCTTGGTGCAAAGCCGCATTGAGTGCAATGAAATTTATTTCTGGCTGCATAAGTACAACTTGCAAAACACACTGAGCTTTAACAAAATCTTCAGCCAGTGCAAATGCAGCTTTAGTTTTAATTAGAAATGCAAACAATATTGCACAGGAGTGTTACCATTCAAATTACTAATGTGCAGTAGGAACCCCCTCAAAGTAATGAAATGTGTGGCCTTCCTTGGTTACTTCCCTTGTTCTCTTGACCTCCTCCATTCTAACGTTACGAAGAAACTTGAATGAGGCAAGAATAAGGGTGTAAATTAACTGGACACCCCTGCAGATAATATCAACCCTCTGGTTCTGCAAAACGTCCAGGAATTAGATGCTTCTCTACATTCTCCTTTCAGCACACCACAGGACTAAAGTTTAACCAGTTCCATGTGTTTGTGATTTGCTCTGGTTAGCATATGTAACAACACCCAGAACTTAATTGTCTGCTTTTAAGTGGCATATTTCAAGTCTCCACCTCTCCTCAATTGCTGCTCAAAATAATGCATACCTTTTTTAAAAAAACCTGCCTGATAGAGCCATTTCCTTTTCTCTCACTTTTGTTTTGTTACACACACACACACACACACACACACACACACGTAAGACAGAATGAAATGACATGGGTAAGGATATAAGGGGAACAGTTGAAGTTCTAACGAGGTCCTTGTGGATGGCATAATGACCCGCAGAGAATCTTGTGGTAGATAATGAGGTATGAAAAACAATAAATCACATTTTCTGCTACATTGTTAAGCATCAGGTCACCACTAGATCTTGACAATTTCCTGCAATGATCGGTGCTTAGAAAGCCTATGATTCAGTTCCAGGAGATATTGGTGACAGGCGCTGTAAGGCAAATACTGCTTCAGCCTACCAAGAAATTCCTCTTGAAAGAAATTTGTCTCTCACCTGAGGGATAATTACCTCCTGTACCTGGAAATGCTTCATTTCCACTTACCGTGGACTTGACTGTTCACATAATTTCACTCTCTGTGCTTATGTGCACATTCCACATGTACTAATCCAGGGATTCAAAGGGGAAAAGTAGGCGAATACGTAAGCAGTGGCGGCGGTGGGGGGAGAATGGTGGGGCCAGAATGCACAAACTTTTCAAGGCTAACTTTACTGAAGCTGCATAGGCAGACCAAGCAGCTACTCACAGGCAGGAGAAGGGATGGCGGGCACAATTCAAGAGGCAGCTGCTATTCTGTAATCAGCTTTTTGCCAAATTGCAGTCAAATTCCTCGGATGTGACCCAGGCGTGTCCATCCACGTCCATCGCATGTCCTACTTGGCTACCTACATCCCATGCCTCCTGTGGCTGCTCAAGACGGCCACTTGCAGTCCCATAACAACCCAGCGGTGGCCGGTGGCGGCCCCTTCGGTATCGGAGGGACTGATCCCCCTGCCTAGAAATATTGAGGGAGCTGAAGCCCCATATACCCGTTACCCCTGCTTTCTTGTATCTTTTGGTTTAGAAAGGGGTCCTTACTGTCACAGTTGCTTTTCTCATAGGAGATAGATGGTGAAGACTCCACCTGTTCTGATTCTCTCATGTCCCACTCGGCTACCTATGGTGTGTGCCTCCTGCAGCTGTAGGTGACTGTCATTTGCAGCCCCATAACTACAACCTGGCGATGGGGGATAGTGGGGGGGGGGGGCGGGCTGAGCCCCCATGGCCAGGATTTAATCCAGCTGGGAATGGATTTAATAATCTTGTGTTTTCCGAGAATGCATGTAGCTGCCCCACCAGTTTGCCTGAGATGGGTGGGAGGAGTTATTAACATTCCAAATTCTCCTTCATCTTTCACTCAGTGGCCCGTCTGTGTGGTCAAATTCCTCAATGTGACCTAGATGTGTTCATCCACATCTGTCGTACGTCCCGCTCAGGTACCTACGCCCGGCGCCAAATGAATTGTTTGGTCCCATAGGCTGCATTAAGATGGGGTGAAAAACTAAGGATTTTGCTCTAGTTTGAGTTGCCAATCATTCTGGTTCCTTCCTCTTGGTTAAAAGTTGTTTATTTGTTTGGAAACCTGTTATGATACCCTGCAGTATGCAAATGGATTAAATCAAATTTCCCCCCTCCCCTCTCCTCCATCTTCGCCTCCCCTGCCAGGCGTGGCCATTCATATTTGTCGCATGTCCCTCGTGGCTAACAGGGCCCTTGGCCTCCCACGGCTGCTGGTGACAGTCAGTTGTGGCCACAGCAACAGCCTGGTGGTGGGGGATGGCGGTCCCCTCAATACTGGGGGGACTGAGCACCCTTCCTAGAAATATTGAGGGGGCTAAAGCCCTGGGTGTCTACGAGGTCTGCCCTGCCTTGTACCTGCAGTCCGTCATTCCGGCCAACTGAGGCAACAAGTCCTCAGTCGAGAATCAGCTCTGCTGGGATCATTAGAATTCTGCAAATAGCAGGGGCAGCAGTGCCTTGGTACTTCATCCTCTGTTGGGTTCCTCATCGTCTTTTACAAAGGAAATGGGGCTGCTGCAGTTGGACAGTTGCCTTATTTGGTCATATGGCACAAATGGTTGGAGGCCCATGGTCTTAAAGCTTAAGACATGCCTGCAAGGAGGTGTGGGCCAGCTCTGACACAGAGCACTCTGCACTCAAATGGCAGGAAATGCAATCCAACTTCCGAATCTGAACTACACACAGGCTAACACCAGGCAGGCCCCAGAAGAAGGATCTTTCTTGTATCTTTTTGTTTACAAGGGGTCCTTGCACAAGCTATTTCCGATGCTCCTCTGACCCGGAAGTGACCGGAAATAGCATGTGCGCACGCATATGGGCAAGCACTCCCCCGCACTCTGGCCTGCTGCGCGATTGGCACTGGAAACACTGGACCGAGGCACAGTAAGTTTGCTGACCCCTGTCCTAGACCAGTCACAGGGGAGTGGCGGGTTTGCCACCATCTTTTTACTTGAATTGTGGCCAATCCAAACAGGCCAAGTTGACAGGCCTTTAGACCCGATAAAGGTTGTCTGTATCTGAACCCAGGCTCCACAGTTGGTTGCAGAAAAACCCTCCTTATTCTCCCCCCCCCCCATTTAATGATGCTCTGTGTTTATGTAAGCTAACATTGTCCTTCTAGGGCACTGCATTCCTTGGCTTTGTTGTGGTCCAATAATGGTTGCCATTTTCAGAGCCAGGAAGGAATTTTCCTCCAAACAGATTGACCCCGTTTGGAGGTTTTGTCTTCACCATAGCAATAGTCATAACTTTGGTGGATAAGGCATTGAAGGAGCATGGGATATGATGAGAGAAGCCCATCCTTAAGTTGCACTGGTTAAACTGCTTGAAATCCACATTGTAGATGTGATCTTGCAAAGAGAAGGCATGGTTCCACATGCCCTGCTCAAAAGCTGCAATGAGTGAAAAAGGCTCTTCATACTCCATCCATTTCCTTCCAGTAAGCCTACCATTGTTGACAAAGGAATCGGGGGTGCTGCAGTTGGACAGTTGCCTTGCTTGGTCAGATGGCCCAAATGGTTGGAGCACCATGGTATTTAAGGCATGCCTGCAAGGAGGTGTGGCCAGCTCTGACACAGAGCACTCTGCACTCAAATGGCAGGAAATGCAATCCAACTTCCGAATCTGAACTACACACAGGCTAACACACACAGTTTACTATACAGCGGAAAGGAGCAGCCAAGCATACTAGGACTCAATTTCTTGACTTTAAGAAAGCCGACTTCATAAAACTTAGGGAAGTGCTGGGTGAGATCCCATGGACAGTAATACTAAAAGGAAAGGGAGTTCATGATGGCTGGGAGTTTGTTAAGAGGGAGATAGTAAAAGCACAACTTCAGGCAATACCAATGAGACGGAAACATGGAAGGTGCCTAAAGAAGCCAGGGTGGCTATCTAAAGAACGTTTAACTGAGTTAAGATTAAAAAAGGATGTGTACAAAAAATGGAAAAGGGGGGAAACCACCAAAGAGGAATTCAAACAAATAGCCGGCACGTGTAGACACAAAGTCAGAAAAGCTAAAGCACAGAATGAACTCAGGCTTGCTAGAGAGGTTAAAAGCAACAAAAAAGGCTTTTATGGGTATGTTCGTAGCAAAAGGAAGAACACAGAAACAGTGGGGTCACTCAGAGGAGAAGATGGTGAAATGCAAACAGGGGACACAGAAAGGGCTGAACTCCTCAATGCCTTCTTTGCCTCAGTCTTCTCCGATAAAGAAAACAATGCCCGACCTGAAGAATTTGGAGCAAATGATTCAGCAGAGGAAACACAGCCCAGAATAACTAAGGAGATAGTACAAGAATACTTGGCTAGTTTAGATGTATTCAAGTCTCCAGGGCCAGATGAACTGCATCCAAGAGTATTAAAAGAACTGGCAGATGTGATCTCAGAACCACTGGCAGTCATCTTTGAGAATTCCTGGAGAACAGGCGAAGTCCCGGCAGACTGGAGGAGGGCAAATGTTGTCCCTATTTTCAAAAAGGGGAAAAGAGAGGACCCAAATAATTACCGCCCAGTCAGTCTGACATCCATACCAGGGAAGATTCTGGAGCAGATCATTAAGCAAACAGTCTGTGAGCACCTAGAAAGGAATGCTGTGATACCAATAGTCAGCATGGATTTCTGAAAAATAAGTCATGTCAGACTAACCTGATCTCATTTTTTGACAGAATTACAAGCCTGGTAGATGAAGGGAACGCAGTGGATGTAGCCTACCTTGATTTCAGCAAGGCATTTGACAAGGTGCCCCATGATATTCTTGTAAAGAAGCTGGTAAAATGCGGTCTTGACTATGCTACCACTCAGTGGATTTGTAACTGGCTGACTGACCGAACCCAAAGGGTGCTCATCGATGGTTCCTCTTCATCCTGGAGAAGAGTGACTAGTGGGGTGCCGCGGGGTTCTGTCTTGGGCCCGGTCTTATTCAACATCTTTATCAACGACTTGGATGATGGACTCAAGGGCATCCTGATCAAATTTGCAGATGACACCAAACTGGGAGGGGTGGCTAACACCCCAGAGGACAGGATCACACTTCAAAACGACCTTGACAGATTAGAGAACTGGGCCAAAACAAACCAGATGAATTTTAACAGGGAGAAATGTAAAGTATTGCACTTGGGCAAAAAAAATGAGAGGCACAAATACAAGATGGGGGACACCTGGCTTGAGAGCAGTACATGTGAAAAGGATCTAGGAGTCTTGGTTGACCACAAACTTGACATGAGCCAACAGTGTGACGCGGCAGCTAAAAAAGCCAATGCAATTCTGGGCCTCATCAATAGGAGTATAGCATCTAGATCAAGGGAAGTAATAGTGCCACTGTATTCTGCTCTGGTCAGACCTCACCTGGAGTACTGTGTCCAGTTCTGGGCACCACAGTTCAAGAAGGACACTGACAAACTGGAACGTGTCCAGAGGAGGGCAACCAAAATGGTCAAAGGCCTGGAAACGATGCCTTATGAGGAACGGCTAAGGGAGCTGGGCATGTTTAGCCTGGAGAAGAGGAGGTTAAGGGGTGATATGATAGCCATGTTCAAATATATAAAAGGATGTCACATAGAGGAGGGAGAAAGGTTGTTTTCTGCTGCTCCAGAGAAGAAGCGGACACGGAGCAATGGATCCAAACTAAAAGAAAGAAGATTCCACCTAAACATTAGGAAGAACTTCCTGACAGTAAGAGCTGTTCGACAGTGGAATTTGCTGCCTCCTCCCCCAACAGGCCCATCTCCGCAGTGCACGCCTCCTGCTTCCTCTGTTCTGTGAGTAGCTAGTTCCGGGCACTGGCTCTCCCCCCTCCCTATTTCCTCCTCGGAGTCAGATGAGAGACTGCTGATGAGCTCTTTAGGCTCTCTGTAATTGCCTCTCTCCCCCCTCGGCTCTTTGGCAGCTTCCAATTCCCTGACAGGCGGCTTGCAACAAAATCTTAAAATAAAAGAGTTCGTCAAACGTTAAAAGCTTCCCTAAACTTAATGTTTTCCCTGGCTGGTATGTTGCATTGAATCTGATTGATAGCAATGGGCCTGGTGTGACATATTATCAAATAACATTGGACAACATTGCTTTTCACATATTTCTGTTCCCTCATTAAAATGGATGCAAAGAACTAAAGGTAAAGGTAAAGGACTCCTGGATGGTTAAGTCTAATAAAATTTGACTATGGGGTGCTCATCTCCGTTTTTAGGCCTTCCACTGAAGGAACTCCATCCCTTCCCACTGTAGCCCTCGCAGGAGAGGATCCTCTCGGTGTTTTTTGTGGGCTTTATCCTGCTGCATGGGTCCTCCTACCACCTCAAGAGGGCTCAGCTTTCACAATGGCAGAAGTGGCTCTTTTCAGGTGTAGCCTATCAGAAGGCAGAAGAGGCACATTTCCCAGATACACTCAGTAGAGGACCAGACCTCCTTGGACAGAGACCTTTTCCATGGCACAGGAGCGTCCTGGATAAAGCCTATTTGCACAGACATCTTTAACGCCTGCTTGGCCTTGTCAGTTAATAGCGCAGTTTACTTTGCTACTGTTTACTTTGCTAAGGAAGCCTCCTGCTTGAAGAACTATGCCAAGGAAGCCAACGACAAACTGTTTGGTGTTGATGGGTCACTATTGGAGAGGTAGCTCAAAGCTTAGGTGGTGTACCCCCAGATTTTTGAAGAAAAATTCAGTGGTGCATCCCGGGGTATCAGCCCACGTGTAGTTCAGATTCTGCAGTTTGATTGCACCCACATGGCAGAAAATGCATCGTGCTCTACATCTCACCCTTTTCATTTATTTATTATTTGTGTACAGGAAGGCTTAAGAGAAGAGAGGCATTGCGTCCTCATAATCTTCCGGCATGTGTTTCTGTATCACATGAAGATCTCTAGCAGACAGTCCTGAAGGGGGACGTGGAAAAAAGGTAGTGCAGAGAGAGAACAAGGAAGGGATACATTTAAAAAAACAAGAAGTTCCAATTAAGGCAACAATGATTAGCACACCATACATGAGCCAGCTTCAAAACCACCCAATCTAACCAAGACCACAGAGCGTCCCACCAGGAGGGAAGAACATCCTGTGTGATGTTGTGTGCTAGTGCTTGCAATTGATCAATTTGATTTTGCACATGGTAACTATTATCAGTCAAATTAAAACAGCAAAGATTAGACACAACTTGACATCCTAGATGCTGGCGTAGCAAGAGATAGTCTACAGAAGCTTTCAGTGCAATAACAGCTTCTCTTAAAATCTTCTGTTCTTGATTTAAAAGAGCTAAAGCACATGAGGTATGATTTATAGATGTTGTCAAAGAACAGGCCAGGTGAGCACCCATGCGAGCATTGTATATAGCCAAAGCAGGAACTCCCACTAAGGAAACAGCCAAGGAAGTATACTCTGCTTTGGAAAAAAGCTGTAGATTGGAGTCACACATGTCTGTTAATCTTTCGGCATGACGTTGAGGGCGCTTTGAGTGCTGCCGCCTGTTTTGTTCTAAAAGTGAGCAACTAGGCATAACTAACGTCAATCGGCTAAGGCAGCATTGAGCATCAGATAAATTGGCGGGAATGTAGTTACAACTTCTTTGATTACACGTGAAAAACCAGCCATCTGGTAAGCGCACATGAGCATAATTAAAAGTAATCTGCTGAACACGTGAACAATTCCAAGTTGGCCTTCCTGTGTCCAGACAGCGAGTTGCTTTCTTACTGCAATTCACAATCTGAGCACAAGAGGTGTCTGGCGGTGCTGCAACTCTAGGTGTGTATAATGAGATTGCACTGAGGGGTAACTTTGCGTCACCGTTCCCCAATCATGGAGATTGGTATAACCAATGATACCTTTAGAAATCCATTAAAAAACCCACTTTCCCACGTGTGTGGCATGTGCCATATGAAAAGCTGCTTACAAACTGGAATCATACAATTTTCTAAGGCAGTGTGCATATCATATGTTTCACTCAAACAAAAATGAGAGACATTAGTAATTTTAGCTAAACGCATCCACAAATTATAGGTATGACTAGAAGAAGTTTCAGGAGAAGATACATACATGAAGTACTAGGTAGCAAAAAAACCAAATGGTATACATGTAAAAATCAGCATAGAGTTCATATGTAGCTGAGTTATTAAAGCTACTAAAAAGTCTCTGGTGCTTCTGGAACATCATGATGCTAAAATTGTGTCCTGGCATCAGAGGTCCAGGTCTTCAGCATTCCCCATGTCACCTTTGGGCATCCCTCAGCCTTTCGAGGATGAGGATGGACACGATGGACTTTTGCACGGGGCTGCTGAGCCTGTAGAAGCGAAGTCAGGGTCATGATCCTTGCAAAGTCTGGAATGGGATTCTGCAGGCCTTGGTGCAAGCGCATGTCTTAGCCCATAGGGATGGCTACCGCGACCTGGAATCCACACAGGACCTGAGGAAGTAAGAACAGTAGGGCATCCTGCCCCTAGGTAATTAAAGGAACAGGTCCCTCTCACTGCAGGTTGGGGAGCTGCTGTTACGTCACTAGAGGGCGTTCCAGAGGTACTTCCAGAGATACCTCTTTCCTACAATGGCATTTCATAGGAGAAAATTTATTAGGAAAGGAAAAAAATGATTTAAGGTAAAGTTAACAGAAGTTAAAGCGCAGGAAGGACATCCATCAACAATATCCTTAGCTTGTGTCAGAGGAATGAAAACATTATTTTATCAGCTGCATAGTTTCCTGATGAAAAAATGCATGGCTGTCAATTACATTAGAAAATAATGGACAGAAAGATTTCAGAGCAGAATCAGTATGTTGATTTCCTTCTGAAATTACATCTTTGAAATCCTGTATGGGAGCAAACGTGAGAGTAAACATGAGCAGCATAGAAAGGCATAGTTCTATTTGTCAAGAGATATTTCAGTGTCAAGAACAAAGAGAGTAGATTAAAATCTAGCATCGGAGAAAGAGAGGAAGTAGCCAAACGTGATAAAAAAAATCCCACTTCACACAAAAATCACAAAATGCAGTGGAAGTGTAGACTGGTCTCTGTCAGTTTCCTGATTAGCTGCAATATGTGCCAGTTATTTTCAGAATCCTTATACGTTAAAACACTCTAGAGTTGTTGAATAGGAACCTGTTTTTGGACAGAAACCAAATTTCAGGGTACCTGTTGAATTAAAACTAGGCGTGAATCTTTAGGAGGGTTAAAATAAACTATCCCAAGTTAGTCAGAACTCATTAGGGACTCATGCTCCTGTTTTAGAAAAAAGCAAATAACAAACAGCAATATCAAATCCAGTGTTAGGCAAATCAGAGAGTAGCCACTCTAAAATCCCTATTCTGTCAGCAGCGTCTGGGGGGAAAAGTAGTTCTGTAGGATTAGGTAAAAATATTGTATTAAGGGAAATCACGCGTATGAAGTGACCCCCAAACTCTGCAACTGCTGTAAATTCATTAGGAATTTTAAGTTCAGGGAGGAAAGGAGAAAAAACAGTCTGCAATAGCGATGAAGAATGAGTCTCACTGTCTGAGGTGGAAATCAGACCTGTATGCTATGTCTTAATTTTATAAACCACCATAGGGAACTGGAACTGAAAAGTAGCAAGTTCTGCTGTCAGTAGATTCAAACCAGCACTGCCCTTAGCGGCATGGCGCAGATTTGTCACAGGAGACTGTGTGTTAAAAGCAAGTGTGTTAGAAGATCATGCATAAATTGTGCCTAAGGAAGGTTCTAAACAGCTGAGGGGTGTAGGTTGGTCCTGCTGCTAGTACCCTTCTGGCTTTTAAGAGCCGCAAAACTGCCGCAACAACCGCAACTGTAATGAGTATGAGTTACTCGTGCGTAAACTGGTGCCTCTCTAGGCTAGTTTGCCTTGTTAAACCTTTCTGACTGCACAGCCCTTTCTCATCATGACTGTCTCAGTCACTAGCAGAATCCGTCAGTGGGCGTTTCTTGAATCTCTTCCAACATAAGAGTTGTTTGACACCCAATCTCCTCCGCCTCTCACTGCGCGGGAGCCTTCTGCGCAGGGTGGGCGTGGGTAGCGGGGGACCTGTCCCCTCCTCACTGAGTTCCAGTGAAGAGTCCGTGAGCCCTCTCTCCGATTTCCCCATCTGCTCACTTTTGTTCCTGGTGCTGCGCTTAAATGCTTCCCCCTCCACTGAGTTGCCTCTCCCCCTGCTGCTGGGTCCTTCTCCAGCATCATCCAGGAGCCTCCCCTTCGCCTCCCGCTCTGATGTCAGTTCCCTGACATCCACCTCCCCCCCAGAATCCCCTCCACCCCTGGACCGACCTGTGGGACCAACTTCATCCCCTTCGTCGGCCGAGGAGGCGGGGAAATCCCGGAAGGAACTGTCACTATCTTCTGTGGGTTCGAAACCCGCTTCCCAATCGCTCTTCCACCTACCTGATGCTTCTTCCTCCGAAACCTCTCCTCCCTCCTCGGAGTCAGAAAATCCCTCAAAAACCTCTTCCTCATCTGTGGTCCCAAATTGCTCCTCCCAGAATCTCTCCAGGGGTTTGGGTTTGTCCGGAAACCGGCGGTGGAATACCTCCACCAGATACCTGTCCTCGACGGCTTCCGTGGGGACCCACGTGTTTTCGGACCTGGGTTCCCCTTCCCACGCTACCAAATACTCCACCCGGCGCCCTTGCCACCTTGAGTCCAGTATTTCCGTGGCCCTGTGGTGGTGTTCCCTTTCTTCTACCTGCGGGTGTGTGGTGACTTCTCCCTCTTGCCCCTGGAATTCCCGCCCTTCCCTATGCGGTGAAAGCAGGGACCTATGGAAAACCGGGTGTATTTTCATGCTATCAGGCAACCTGAGCTTAAATGCCACGGGATTAACTTGCTGTGTTACCTCAAAAGGTCCCAGCCGTCTGGGCTGCAACTTCTTGCACCCCCCTTTGAAAGGTAGCCCTTGGGTGGACAACCACACCCTGTCCCCCACCCGTATGGTCTCCCCTTCCCTGCGGTGCTTGTCTGTCTGCCTCTTGTAAGTTTCCTTGGCCCGCTCCAAGTTCATCTTAAGTTGCTGGTGTAGGGCCTCCATTTCTTCCACAAACTGCTCTGCAGCGGGTACGCTCCAGCTTTCCTCCCCACTCCCCGGGAAGGCCCTGGGATGACACCCATGGTTGGCCATGAATGGGCTCATTCCCGTGGACACGTGTTCCGCGTTGTTGTACGCGAATTCAGCCAGCGCTAGTTTTTCTACCCAATCGTTCTGCCTCTCACTGACATAGCAGCGTAGGTATTGCTGGAGTATACTGTTCGCTCTTTCTGCTTGCCCGTTGGTTTCTGGGTGTCTCGCCGTCGAGAAACCCACCTCCACCTGCAGTAAGCTCATGAGCTTCCTCCAGAACCGGGAAGTAAATTGTTTTCCGCGGTCGGAGATAACCCTCAAGGGGGCGCCATGCAGCCGGAATATGTGCTCCACAAACAACCGGGCTGTTTCCTCTGCCGTTACAGCATGTGAGCAAGCTATAAAATGGCACATTTTTGTCAGTAGGTCGACCACTACCATGACTGCTGTCTTTCCCCGGGACTTGGGCAAATCTGTCATAAAATCAATGGATACCACCTCCCAGGGTTTCCCCGGCGTGGGTAAGGGTTCCAGCAATCGTGTGGGGGCAGCCCGCTCCCCCTTTGCCCTTTGGCAGCGGTCGCACCCCCGTACATATTCCCGTACATCCTCCCTCACCCTGGGCCACCAGAACTGCCTGGTCACAAGCATCATGGTTTTGTGCTGTCCAAAGTGCCCTGCTGTGGGGTTGTCGTGGAGTTGTTTGAGTACCTTTCCCCTCAGGGTCTCCCCCGGTACGTACAGCGCTCCCCTATAGTACAGTACCCCTTCCTTCTCCTCAAACCCTTCTTGGGTCCCTCTTCCGTCTCGTAGTTCCCGGATTTTAGTTTGCGCGAACACGTCGTTTCTGGTCAGCCCGGCTAGTTCTCGTTTCCCCACCAAAGTTCCCCCACACACCCATCGGTCCTCGGGGATCACATGTCGTTTCTCCGGCGGCCCCTCTCCTTCCAGGTACTCCGGTTTACGCGAGAGAGCGTCTGCTCTTACGTTTTCTTCTCCGGGCACGTAGCGGATTTCAAAGAAAAACTTGGAGAACTCCTGTGCCCATCGAATCTGTCTCTGGTTGAGTACTCGTGCGGTTCTCCAGTACTCCAAGTTCTTGTGATCTGTGCAAACCTGGATCTGTTGTTGCGCCCCTATCAGTAGCTGGCGCCAACGACGAAAGGCCGCGTAGATTGCCAGCAGTTCGCGGTCATACACTGTATAGTTTTGCTCCGACTTGCTCAGTTTTCTCGAGAAAAAGGCACACGGTTTCCATTCCTGCTTTCCCTTCCCTGGCTGCAAAAGGACCGCCCCTACGGCTCTGTCGGACGCGTCGGTCTCTAGCCTCAGGGGTTTCTCCAGATCTACGTGCAGGAGTTGCTCTTCCGATGCGAACGCCTTCTTCAGTCTTTCGAAGGATTGTTGGGCCTCTTCTGTCCACACAAACTTCTTTTTGCTACTGAGACAATCCGTGATGGGCGCTGTCAAGTGGGCGAAGTTCTTGATGAACTTCCTGTAGAAGTTGCTGAACCCTAGGAACCTCTGTACGTCCTTCCGTGTTTTGGGAGCCTTCCACTCCAGCACTGCCTGCACCTTGCTTGGGTCCATCGCTAAGCCTTTGTCAGACAACTTGTACCCCAGAAACTCGACTTCTCTGGCGTGAAACTGACATTTTTCCAGCTTGACCCACAACTGGTGCTTCTGCAGTCGTTGTAACACTTCCCTGACGTCTCTAACATGTTGTTCCTCATTGTCCGAATAAATTAAGACGTCGTCCAAGAAGGCTACGCAGTTCTTGTACAGCAGAGACCCCAACACGTGGTGCATGAAAGCTTGAAAACAGGCGGAGCCCGACTGTAATCCAAAAGGCATAACTAAGTACTCAAAGGCACCTAGGGGTGTGAACATTGTGGTCTTCCATTCGTCCCCCTCCCTCATCCTGATCAAATTGTATGCGCCCCTGAGGTCCAGCTTGGTAAAAATTTTGCCTTTCCTCACTCGCGTTAAAATGTCGTCAATCCTGGGCATTGGGAAGGTCACGGGTTCTGACACCAAATTGACAGCTCTATAGTCCACTACGAGCCTGGGTTTATTTGTGTCCTTTTTGTCCACAAAGAACACCGGACTGCCCCCTACTGCCTTTGATTCTCTTATGAAGCCTCTTTTCAGGTTCTTGTCGATAAATTCTCGCAACTCCTTCATCTCCCTGTCTGACATGGCGTACAGCTTACCCACTGGCAGCTGAGCCCCCGGAAGCAAGTTGATCTGGCAGTCAAAGGGCCTATGGGGTGGCAGTCTATCTGCCTCTTTCTCGCTGAAGACCTCCCGCAGATCTGCGTATTGTGGCGGCACCTCCCCTTTCCGCTCCACCGCCATCCCAGCCACCCTGGCCACGGTCATTCTTGGGGCTTCCCCCCCTAGACAGTGTTCCAGGCAGTAAGCTGACCCAAAGGTGACTGTCCTCTGATGCCACGCCACCACTGGATCATGTTGTGCTAGCCAGCTCATCCCTAATATTATTGGGGGTCCTGCTAGCGAGGCGACGTGAAAGGCGATGGTCTCCGAGTGCCTGGACACCCTCATTCTCATTGGCGGGGTCTGGTGTGTCACTTCCCCTCCTAGAAGCTCCCTGCCATCAATGGTGGTCACTTGCAAGGGAAAATCCAAAGGCAGTAAGTGGAGCTGGTGCTCTAATGCAAAGTCCTTGCTGAAGAAATTACATGAGCTGCCTGAATCCAGCATGCCTTTCACCTTGACTGGGTGCCCGTTCGGGAGTTCTAGCACCACTTCGATGGCTATTGCCGCCTTGGGGGGGTCTGGTTGGGGCACTTTTACTGGTGGCTGGCTTGGCTGTTGTGCCCCTTGATTGGCAGCCAAGCGTTCCCGTTTCCCTGTTCCTGTTCCTTTACCACCACCTCCTCACCCCCTGCAGTTCCCACCATTCCTTGCCAAGCCTTTCTTTGAGGGCAGGCTCTGGCAAGATGGCCTGGCTGCTGGCAAAGGTAACATTTCTTGGAGGTTTTCCAATCCTTTCCCTCCTTCTTGCGCCCTTCGCTGGTGCTTGAAACTTCCCGCGCGCGCGCCCCATCTATTTCCATTGGCTCTGCTGGCGGGGAGGGCTGCCTTGGTATTTCAGGAATGCGGTAGTCATGGCAACGTTGCTCTCTCCCTTCCCGCCTCTCCTGGGCCCGCGCTTCCTGGCGCACGCCAATCGCAAGCACAGCCTTGGTCAGCTGATCCATCCCCTGTGGGCGGGGTGCGCGGGAAAGTTCATCCCTAACCGTTGGGGACAACCCCTCCTCGAATAACATCTGTATGGGTTCGGAGCCCAGTTCCCACCCGAGGCGGTGAACTATCATGGCAAAGCGCGACCAGTAGTCCCTAACTGACTGGCTCCCCTGTTTACAGTTCATCAATTCCCGTTTTGTCACACTTTTTTGAACATCAGTGGAAAACATCGCGTCCATCGCTTGGAAGAATTTCCTCAGGTCCTGCATGGCGGAATTCTGCGTCGCCATGAGGGGTCTGACCCATTCCCTGGCCCCGTCCTGCAGGTGACCCACAACATATGCCACCCGCGCCGCGTCGTCTTCAAAATCGTTATGCTGCAATTCCAATGCGTACTCTATTTCCGTTCGAAACGCACTGTATTCTTGCGGCTTTCCCCCAAACTTATGCACCAGTCCCGGTACATTCCTTGCTATGGGGGTGGGTCTGACCTGTGCATCTTGAGACCGCCTTTCGTCCAGCCGTGCCGTCAGAATGGCCACATGCTGCTCCAAATCTCGGTTCCTCTCCTCCAGCGTTTGCCCTCCAGCTGCTCCCCCCTGGGTGCCTGCTTCTCCGGGCTTGCTCATGATGCTGCCTGCCTGCTGCTGCGCACGAGCAACTTTTCAGGGACTGACGGATTGCTGTAATGAGTATGAGTTACTCGTGCGTAAACTGGTGCCTCTCTAGGCTAGTTTGCCTTGTTAAACCTTTCTGACTGCACAGCCCTTTCTCATCATGACTGTCTCAGTCACTAGCAGAATCCGTCAGTGGGCGTTTCTTGACTCTCTTCCAACATAAGAGTTGTTTGACACCCAATCTCCTCCGCCTCTCACTGCGCGGGAGCCTTCTGCGCAGGGTGGGCGTGGGTAGCGGGGGACCTGTCCCCTCCTCACTGAGTTCCAGTGAAGAGTCCGTGAGCCCTCTCTCCGATTTCCCCATCTGCTCACTTTTGTTCCTGGTGCTGCGCTTAAATGCTTCCCCCTCCACTGAGTTGCCTCTCCCCCTGCTGCTGGGTCCTTCTCCAGCATCATCCAGGAGCCTCCCCTTCGCCTCCCGCTCTGATGTCAGTTCCCTGACAGCAACAAACAAGGGTTGTTTAAAAGATAGGGAATATAGAATGCAAAATGGCTGACAATTCAGACTGCCTGCTCTGGTCCAGTCCTGTACTGACAGTACCTTCCCAGAGTATGATATTGTGATGTTTCCTACATCTCAGCCGTTCAAACAGTGGCTTGGGTGGGTGGCACCAGTCGCAGATAAAGTGCCTTTGCCCGTGCAAGTGGGAGTTGGCCCCCTTCACACCTTTTGGACTTGGGAGCTTTCAGTGTGTTAAAAGGTCATTGTCCGCCTAGTCATAGGAGGCGATAGCAGTGGGGCAGCTACAAGAATTCTTGGAAAACACAGATGATTTAAATCCATGCCCATCTGGGTTCAATCCTGGCCGAAGAACTGAGTCAGTCTTGGTCGCCCTGATGGATGACCTTTGCAGACAGCTGCCTATGAAAATCTAAGGGTTATGAGAATCGGAGGCAGTGTATCTTTACTTAGTTGCTTCCATTTTAAGGGGGGAAGAGAAGCATGCATGTGTGAAAAACAATGTTGTCCAATGAAATTTGATATTGTGTCACACCAGGCCCACAGATGTTTGAAGAAAAATTCAGTGGTGCATCCCGGGGTATCAGCCCATGTCCCCCTAGACGGCATGAACACAACATGGGGTGTGCTGAAATTGCATGACCCCAGGGAATTTTGAGGGGGGCGCTTCAACATTTTGCGGCCCCTCAGCCGATGCCCCCCTAGATGGCACAAGAACATCATGTGGTGTGCTGAAATTGCATGACATGACCCTAGGGAATTTTGAGTGGGGCCCTTCAACATTTTGGGGGCCCTCAGCCCATGTCCCCCTAGACAGCATGAGCACAACATGGGGTGTGCTGAAACTGCATGACCCCAGGGAATTTTGAGGGGGGCGCTTCAACATTTTGGGGGCCCTCAGCCCATGTCCCCCTAGACGGCATGAGCACAACATGGGGTGTGCTGAAACTGCATGACCCCAGGGAATTTGAGGGGGGCCCTTCAACATTTTGGGGGCCCTCAGCCCATGTCCCCTTAGATGGCATGAGCACAACATGGGGTGTGCTGAAATTGCATGACCCCAGGGAATTTTGAGGGGGGCGCTTCAACATTTTGGGGGCCCTCAGCCCATGTCCCCCTAGACGGCATGAGCACAACATGGGGTGTGCTGAAACTGCATGACCCCAGGGAATTTGAGGGGGCCCTTCAACATATTGGGGGCCCTCAGCCCATGTCCCCTTAGATGGCATGTGCTGACATCACACCGCTCCAGGGCATTTTGAGGGGGGCACCCCCTTGAAAATTTGGAGTCCTTGGCCTCCCCATCTTGTATATGTCACAAGCACACCATGGGGGTGTGCTGACATTGTGTGATCCCAGGGAATTTTGAGGGGGCCCACGCCTATTGAAAATTTTGGGAGTACCTTGACCCCCTCGATATCTCAAGCACACCATAGGGAGTGTTAAAGTCTCACTGTCCCAGGGAATTTTGAAGGGGCCCACCCCTTCTTTAAAATTCCGGGGGTCCTCAGTCCTTTGCCACTATAGGCTGTGCAGTCATGCCACAGGGTGTGCTGATGTCAGGCCTCTGGATTTCCCTCTTGCATAGATGCTGTATTGGGTCCCTGGACAGCAGGTGGAGGATATCTGCAGGATTAGGAGCAACTGCGGAAAGACACAGTTGTTGAAAATTAGGCTTTGGGGTACTTATAGAGGAGAAGGAAGGGGTGAGGCATACAGAACTTGGCTGGGAGTGGGATTTGTGGGGCTGGCAGGGTGAGGTTTGGGGCTGGGGCTGCAGCAAGAAACTGCTAGGGTGTTTTCCTTGGGGGAACAGTTTGCGATATAACACTGGGGAAAGAGTTTGTGGTGTAAAAATCCTTTTTTAAAAAAGTTTGTATTTATTGATTGATACTTATTCTAAGACAGACAGAAATAATATTCATTATAAATATATATTTTATAATATACTGAGTTAAAACAGCTACTTAAGCTAAGAAAGAGCAGAAAGAAAGTCGGAAGGAAGAAAATACAAGAAAAAGAGAAAACAAAAGTAGAAGACAAAGGGAAAGAAAGAAAACAACTAAAGGGAGAGACTAGAATAAAAGGACTTCTGGGTTTCAGTAGCTACCTATGATACTGGTTTATAGAAAATAGAATGTTAAAGAGAGGTGTTTTTTTCCCAATCTTCAAATTCAGATACTGCAAGTTCATTTTCTCTTTCACACAAAAGGTCCATAGGAAACTTCCAATCCTTAACAAATGCTAGTAATGATTTTTCTCTAATTAAACATGTTAGCTTAGCCATCTAAGGCAATGTGGGGTAAAACTCCTGTGGTTGTAGATATTTTTATTTTATTTTTTGCAGCAAGGGAAGGGCTGGGAGCAAGGTCATTGAGGCTTTTCCCAGTCCATGAAATTCAGAAGCATTATAAACAAACATTACAATTCAACTTTAGCTTAAACACATTCCTACTTTCATCTCGGGTTTCCCCCACCTTAAAAAAGAAAGAAAGAAAGCTTTCAGACTACCCAAAAAGGATTAGCAATGAGATTGTAAACTTGAGGACGGGAACTATCTTTTTTGTTTGTGTGTGGGGAAAATTATTTACTTAGACATAATATTTGTACCTACTTAACATTTGGTTTATCAGTTTTCCTACTACATAAAAACCAAATATTAATACAACTTTTATAGTAGCAAAAAGCAGAGGCAGCTTTGCATAGCCTATTGCGTTTAGGCGTTATTCAAGCTTAAGCTTTAGGCCCGGACCAAAAATTTCAAAGCCAATGTTTCCAAAAGATTGTGCTGTTTTAATATTAAGTGTGAAAACATTTAAACAGTCGTCACTTACAGTTCCCATAGTTGTTTGCTAATAGGTAATGGAGAATCTGTGACTCTTTTGGATGCTATTGGGACTCTAGCTGGAAGAGAAGCTGGGGAAAGACACAGCTGTTGATAATGAGGCTTCAGCGTTCTTAGAGGAGAAAGGGGCGAGGCAGAAAGGCTTTTGATTTTCTTTCACCCATAGAAGCCCAGCTAATACATTTATATATATTAGAAAATTTCAGTACTTCCTAATCCATGAAATTCAGAAGCTTTATAACGAAACATCGCAGTACACCTTTAGCTTAAACACATTCCTGCTTTTCTCTCTGGTACTGAATGTGGGAAACACCCTATGTGCTTTACAGGCATTTCACACAACCTTGCCATTACTTGATAAGTGTAATTGCGTGTCAAGGTCCCCAAGCCACCCCTCAAATAACTCACAACACACACATAATTTTTGTTTAAGGTTTTTGGCATAATTTTGGCCACAACTTTATTAACATACATGATTGTTAGTGGTTGCTTAGGCACTGGTTAAGACTATCTGTCCCCCTCCCCGCCCCCCGCCTGGGGACAGAACTTACTTCCGGATTCCACCGAAAGCCAGTAAGGGAAAACAATATTGGGGAGAAATGGAGCTGAGCGACAGGCCCTCACTTCTCCCCGCATGCTCCCTAGGGCTTGCCGGTCCTAGCCCCATTCCAGGGATTCGGACGAAAACATGGCAAGCCCCTGGGTTCCTTTAACGGAACTCCCTTTCCGCGGCAGCGTTGGAGGGGCAGGCCCAGCCAATCCTTGCCCCTCTTCCAACCAATTTGATAACCAATGCCTAACCGCAACTTACAAGTTGTGACGATTTGCAGTAGGCAAAAAACAAATCAGCCAGATGGACAAAATTCCTACCAGTCCCCTGCCACAACAGCAGATGACCCCATGACAGGCATAGCAAGGTCAACGCAGAAAACCCTTAAATTTAGGGCGGGCGGGCGGGTGCACGCAGCAAAGAGAAAGTTTCCAAGCTGCGTGCACAGAATATAAAACATTAGATCCCTCCCACCAAATTGCAACACTTAAATTGCCCCAGCGACTCAACCAACTAATGATTGCCACAGGCCAACTTTCCAATCCTGCCTGGCAACCAAGGGGGGGTGGCCTGATAGACCCCACCGCAACCAGCGCTCTCCATTAAGGAGAACACTCTTTGTCACATGAAAGTGGTGGGGCGTGGGTGAGAAGGCAAAACCTGTTTACATCCCAGGGGAAAGAAATGACTTGGGTATCAATCACCCATTTTCTGACTTCCTTCTACACTTGACCAGATGTACCCTCTTCGGCTGTGTCTGTCTTTCCAACCAGGGAAATGTTAATGCAATTTGGACTGTAAACAGAGTCAGGTACAGCTGTCCCCATGATCATAGCTGGAAGAAAATTACATCTGTGTCCACAGAAATGCCTGCCAGTGTTTCAGTCAGTAGTTCAGTTCATGCTTACATGTCCACATGTGATTTCAGCTGAAGTCTGCTTATGTGCTAGGGAAATCAAGCAGGCAAACATTTGGCAGCAACTCGCCATGCACTCGTAATGTACAGTACTTCCAGTCTGTAGGATGGTTCAGTTAAGAGAGATGTGATGTTTCGTTTCTCTGTGCCAAGTAACTGCAGCATCACAAGCAAGTTCCCCAGAGGTTGCAAAACTTGACACAAACATTCCATAAGCCCCTCTGCTTCTCAAAAGGCTAAACTGTGCTCTCGCCTCTTTTTTTTGCTCATTGTTAGTGCCCTCACGTATGCATCTGGCTTTGTTGGGTTGCCAGGCTCCATAGCATGCTATATTTTTCCATTTTCAGCTAGCTGGCACTTATCACTTTATTTGTCTGTTCCCTAAGATTGCCCTCCCCCCCCCCCCATCTTTGAAACGTGTCATTCATTTAATAAATGAGGGAGATGGGAGGGGTGTGTGTCGGAGGCTAGCACAAAACTGCAGACAAACTTAGCAGGTCGGACAGCAAAAACCCTCAGTCTTGTCAAGTTTGTTTCAGAAATTCATCTCTGCTGCTACCATTGATAACCTGGATTACTAGACTATGCCAGTCCAGAGAACACAGGCTGTTTCAAAGTGAGTTTTAGGAACATAGGAAGCTGTTTCATACCAGGTCAGCTGGTTTGTCCATCAAGCACAGTGTTGTCTATTCTGACTGGCAGCACCTCTCCAAGGTGTCAAGCAGAAGTCTTTTCAATCACTTGCTATCTGATCTTCTAAGCAGGAAATGCCAAGATTTCAGTCTGGAACCTTAAACGTGCAGTGTATGTGCTGTGCCTCTAAGATTATGGTCTCTTCTTTGAAAGCAGATACCTTGTGTAGCAGCTCTAGACCCTTGGTTAGGGGTACTTAAAGGGTTAAGATGTTCTACATGAGCAGAGGCTTGGGCTCACAGGGCTCAAGTTTATTATTTCTTCAATACCAAGCTGCAATCTACTCTGAATTTTAGAGGCAAATGGCAAGTTGTCTTTTTTGAAGATTTCATTTAACTGGTGATACTGTAACAAGTTTTCTTATCCATTCTTGAATGTCTTTTGGAAGAGCATACATGAAAGAATGGTGCATGCACACACACGCGCGCACACACACAAAAACGGCGGTGTAGTCCATACTTATTTAGCACCATGTAGTTAATCAGTTCCCTTTTCCTATTTGCAACCAGAACTTGAGGTATCTGGGGTTGACTTCTCTCCTGTTTGGAAGGTTAACCTTTGAAACCCTCAGAGATAGAACACTTAAAGCAAACGAATAAGAGAGTGTGGTTTCACTCATGGCCTACGGGTCCCAAGAATGTGGCCTCCAAACTACATCTCTTCCTTAAACCGGCAGGATGGCTATTATTTGGAAGAAGGGGGTAGTTCATCCCAATTCTGAGTTCTTATCTCTGCTTTGCTTTGTTGGTGGTCTGAACTAATTAGTGCCGAAAGCAGTCCTTGTTACCACATATGAGACTCTGGATAAGTGACAGGTCTTTGTGCAGATGTGAATCCTTTCTTTTTTGTAACTCACTGTTTTGTCTTGTCTGCATTCGGCATCCCACAGAACAAGCGTCTACCAAACCTCACCCATGCTGTGCAAAATCTATTGGAAACTGTCCCTATCTTCAAACGTACAAAGACATATTATCCTGATTTCTCCCTCTCTCTTTCCATAGACTATGATCAGGCATTCCTGAGCTAGCTTGTCTGCAACCTATTTCCTTCACTGAAACAATGCCTGAATTATATTATTGAAAGCAGGAGAGGATCATTCCCCCCCCTTTGTTTTCTTTTGAAAAGAACAACAACAAACAAGGTAGAGCAGAAATGGAGATCAAGGCAACAGATCTGGAAAGGTACTTTGAAAGTCAGAATACGAACTATTCTAGGCGAAAGGGTGGACAATAGAAGAAGATATACAGATTGACAGGGACTGGCCTCAGGCCTGCTGACTGGGAAGTGGCATTTATTGACTCCTGCTCGCAGGGCTGAGAACTGGGAAAGGTGGTAATTCCATCATCTTGTTTCATTGATTTCCATAGGATTTAAATATGACTAACGGAGTGGTATAACGGTTAATTCTGTAGTGCTAGAGCTAACCATGACAGTCCCAAGTCATGTCCTCAATGCAAGTAAATAGCACAAGGCCCAGTTTATTAGGGTCAGTATGTTCCTACATAAAGTTTCTTGGTGCAAAGCCGCATTGAGTGCAATGAAATTTATTTCTGGCTGCATAAGTACAACTTGCAAAACACACTGAGCTTTAACAAAATCTTCAGCCAGTGCAAATGCAGCTTTAGTTTTAATTAGAAATGCAAACAATATTGCACAGGAGTGTTACCATTCAAATTACTAATGTGCAGTAGGAACCCCCTCAAAGTAATGAAATGTGTGGCCTTCCTTGGTTACTTCCCTTGTTCTCTTGACCTCCTCCATTCTAACGTTACGAAGAAACTTGAATGAGGCAAGAATAAGGGTGTAAATTAACTGGACACCCCTGCAGATAATATCAACCCTCTGGTTCTGCAAAACGTCCAGGAATTAGATGCTTCTCTACATTCTCCTTTCAGCACACCACAGGACTAAAGTTTAACCAGTTCCATGTGTTTGTGATTTGCTCTGGTTAGCATATGTAACAACACCCAGAACTTAATTGTCTGCTTTTAAGTGGCATATTTCAAGTCTCCACCTCTCCTCAATTGCTGCTCAAAATAATGCATACCTTTTTTAAAAAAACCTGCCTGATAGAGCCATTTCCTTTTCTCTCACTTTTGTTTTGTTACACACACACACACACACACACACGTAAGACAGAATGAAATGACATGGGTAAGGATATAAGGGGAACAGTTGAAGTTCTAACGAGGTCCTTGTGGATGGCATAATGACCCGCAGAGAATCTTGTGGTAGATAATGAGGTATGAAAAACAATAAATCACATTTTCTGCTACATTGTTAAGCATCAGGTCACCACTAGATCTTGACAATTTCCTGCAATGATCGGTGCTTAGAAAGCCTATGATTCAGTTCCAGGAGATATTGGTGACAGGCGCTGTAAGGCAAATACTGCTTCAGCCTACCAAGAAATTCCTCTTGAAAGAAATTTGTCTCTCACCTGAGGGATAATTACCTCCTGTACCTGGAAATGCTTCATTTCCACTTACCGTGGACTTGACTGTTCACATAATTTCACTCTCTGTGCTTATGTGCACATTCCACATGTACTAATCCAGGGATTCAAAGGGGAAAAGTAGGCGAATACGTAAGCAGTGGCGGCGGTGGGGGGAGAATGGTGGGGCCAGAATGCACAAACTTTTCAAGGCTAACTTTACTGAAGCTGCATAGGCAGACCAAGCAGCTACTCACAGGCAGGAGAAGGGATGGCGGGCACAATTCAAGAGGCAGCTGCTATTCTGTAATCAGCTTTTTGCCAAATTGCAGTCAAATTCCTCGGATGTGACCCAGGCGTGTCCATCCACGTCCATCGCATGTCCTACTTGGCTACCTACATCCCATGCCTCCTGTGGCTGCTCAAGACGGCCACTTGCAGTCCCATAACAACCCAGCGGTGGCCGGTGGCGGCCCCTTCGGTATCGGAGGGACTGATCCCCCTGCCTAGAAATATTGAGGGAGCTGAAGCCCCATATACCCGTTACCCCTGCTTTCTTGTATCTTTTGGTTTAGAAAGGGGTCCTTACTGTCACAGTTGCTTCTCTCATAGGAGATAGATGGTGAAGACTCCACCTGTTCTGATTCTCTCATGTCCCACTCGGCTACCTATGGTGTGTGCCTCCTGCAGCTGTAGGTGACTGTCATTTGCAGCCCCATAACTACAACCTGGCGATGGGGGATAGTGGGGGGGGGGGGCGGGCTGAGCCCCCATGGCCAGGATTTAATCCAGCTGGGAATGGATTTAATAATCTTGTGTTTTCCGAGAATGCATGTAGCTGCCCCACCAGTTTGCCTGAGATGGGTGGGAGGAGTTATTAACATTCCAAATTCTCCTTCATCTTTCACTCAGTGGCCCGTCTGTGTGGTCAAATTCCTCAATGTGACCTAGATGTGTTCATCCACATCTGTCGTACGTCCCGCTCAGGTACCTACGCCCGGCGCCAAATGAATTGTTTGGTCCCATAGGCTGCATTAAGATGGGGTGAAAAACTAAGGATTTTGCTCTAGTTTGAGTTGCCAATCATTCTGGTTCCTTCCTCTTGGTTAAAAGTTGTTTATTTGTTTGGAAACCTGTTATGATACCCTGCAGTATGCAAATGGATTAAATCAAATTTCCCCCCTCCCCTCTCCTCCATCTTCGCCTCCCCTGCCAGGCGTGGCCATTCATATTTGTCGCATGTCCCTCGTGGCTAACAGGGCCCTTGGCCTCCCACGGCTGCTGGTGACAGTCATTTGTGGCCACAGCAACAGCCTGGTGGTGGGGGATGGCGGTCCCCTCAATACTGGGGGGACTGAGCACCCTTCCTAGAAATATTGAGGGGGCTAAAGCCCTGGGTGTCTACGAGGTCTGCCCTGCCTTGTACCTGCAGTCCGTCATTCCGGCCAACTGAGGCAACAAGTCCTCAGTCGAGAATCAGCTCTGCTGGGATCATTAGAATTCTGCAAATAGCAGGGGCAGCAGTGCCTTGGTACTTCATCCTCTGTTGGGTTCCTCATCGTCTTTTACAAAGGAAATGGGGCTGCTGCAGTTGGACAGTTGCCTTATTTGGTCATATGGCACAAATGGTTGGAGGCCCATGGTCTTAAAGCTTAAGACATGCCTGCAAGGAGGTGTGGGCCAGCTCTGACACAGAGCACTCTGCACTCAAATGGCAGGAAATGCAATCCAACCAGGCAGGCCCCAGAAGAAGGATCTTTCTTGTATCTTTTTGTTTACAAGGGGTCCTTGCACAAGCTATTTCCGATGCTCCTCTGACCCGGAAGTGACCGGAAATAGCATGTGCGCACGCATATGGGCAAGCACTCCCCCGCACTCTGGCCTGCTGCGCGATTGGCGCTGGAAACACTGGACCGAGGCACAGTAAGTTTGCTGACCCCTGTCCTAGACCAGTCACAGGGGAGTGGCGGGTTTGCCACCATCTTTTTACTTGAATTGTGGCCAATCCAAACAGGCCAAGTTGACAGGCCTTTAGACCCGATAAAGGTTGTCTGTATCTGAACCCAGGCTCCACAGTTGGTTGCAGAAAAACCCTCCTTATTCTCCCCCCCCCCCATTTAATGATGCTCTGTGTTTATGTAAGCTAACATTGTCCTTCTAGGGCACTGCATTCCTTGGCTTTGTTGTGGTCCAATAATGGTTGCCATTTTCAGAGCCAGGAAGGAATTTTCCTCCAAACAGATTGACCCCGTTTGGAGGTTTTGTCTTCACCATAGCAATAGTCATAACTTTGGTGGATAAGGCATTGAAGGAGCATGGGATATGATGAGAGAAGCCCATCCTTAAGTTGCACTGGTTAAACTGCTTGAAATCCACATTGTAGATGTGATCTTGCAAAGAGAAGGCATGGTTCCACATGCCCTGCTCAAAAGCTGCAATGAGTGAAAAAGGCTCTTCATACTCCATCCATTTCCTTCCAGTAAGCCTACCATTGTTGACAAAGGAATCGGGGGTGCTGCAGTTGGACAGTTGCCTTGCTTGGTCAGATGGCCCAAATGGTTGGAGCACCATGGTATTTAAGGCATGCCTGCAAGGAGGTGTGGCCAGCTCTGACACAGAGCACTCTGCACTCAAATGGCAGGAAATGCAATCCAACTTCCGAATCTGAACTACACACAGGCTAACACACACAGTTTACTATACAGCGGAAAGGAGCAGCCAAGCATACTAGGACTCAATTTCTTGACTTTAAGAAAGCCGACTTCATAAAACTTAGGGAAGTGCTGGGTGAGATCCCATGGACAGTAATACTAAAAGGAAAGGGAGTTCATGATGGCTGGGAGTTTGTTAAGAGGGAGATAGTAAAAGCACAACTTCAGGCAATACCAATGAGACGGAAACATGGAAGGTGCCTAAAGAAGCCAGGGTGGCTATCTAAAGAACGTTTAACTGAGTTAAGATTAAAAAAGGATGTGTACAAAAAATGGAAAAGGGGGGAAACCACCAAAGAGGAATTCAAACAAATAGCCGGCACGTGTAGACACAAAGTCAGAAAAGCTAAAGCACAGAATGAACTCAGGCTTGCTAGAGAGGTTAAAAGCAACAAAAAAGGCTTTTATGGGTATGTTCGTAGCAAAAGGAAGAACACAGAAACAGTGGGGTCACTCAGAGGAGAAGATGGTGAAATGCAAACGGGGGACACAGAAAGGGCTGAACTCCTCAATGCCTTCTTTGCCTCAGTCTTCTCCGATAAAGAAAACAATGCCCGACCTGAAGAATTTGGAGCAAATGATTCAGCAGAGGAAACACAGCCCAGAATAACTAAGGAGATAGTACAAGAATACTTGGCTAGTTTAGATGTATTCAAGTCTCCAGGGCCAGATGAACTGCATCCAAGAGTATTAAAAGAACTGGCAGATGTGATCTCAGAACCACTGGCAGTCATCTTTGAGAATTCCTGGAGAACAGGCGAAGTCCCGGCAGACTGGAGGAGGGCAAATGTTGTCCCTATTTTCAAAAAGGGGAAAAGAGAGGACCCAAATAATTACCGCCCAGTCAGTCTGACATCCATACCAGGGAAGATTCTGGAGCAGATCATTAAGCAAACAGTCTGTGAGCACCTAGAAAGGAATGCTGTGATACCAATAGTCAGCATGGATTTCTGAAAAATAAGTCATGTCAGACTAACCTGATCTCGTTTTTTGACAGAATTACAAGCCTGGTAGATGAAGGGAACGCAGTGGATGTAGCCTACCTTGATTTCAGCAAGGCATTTGACAAGGTGCCCCATGATATTCTTGTAAAGAAGCTGGTAAAATGCGGTCTTGACTATGCTACCACTCAGTGGATTTGTAACTGGCTGACTGACCGAACCCAAAGGGTGCTCATCGATGGTTCCTCTTCATCCTGGAGAAGAGTGACTAGTGGGGTGCCGCGGGGTTCTGTCTTGGGCCCGGTCTTATTCAACATCTTTATCAACGACTTGGATGATGGACTCAAGGGCATCCTGTTCAAATTTGCAGATGACACCAAACTGGGAGGGGTGGCTAACACCCCAGAGGACAGGATCACACTTCAAAACGACCTTGACAGATTAGAGAACTGGGCCAAAACAAACCAGATGAATTTTAACAGGGAGAAATGTAAAGTATTGCACTTGGGCAAAAAAAATGAGAGGCACAAATACAAGATGGGGGACACCTGGCTTGAGAGCAGTACATGTGAAAAGGATCTAGGAGTCTTGGTTGACCACAAACTTGACATGAGCCAACAGTGTGACGCGGCAGCTAAAAAAGCCAATGCAATTCTGGGCCTCATCAATAGGAGTATAGCATCTAGATCAAGGGAAGTAATAGTGCCACTGTATTCTGCTCTGGTCAGACCTCACCTGGAGTACTGTGTCCAGTTCTGGGCACCACAGTTCAAGAAGGACACTGACAAACTGGAACGTGTCCAGAGGAGGGCAACCAAAATGGTCAAAGGCCTGGAAACGATGCCTTATGAGGAACGGCTAAGGGAGCTGGGCATGTTTAGCCTGGAGAAGAGGAGGTTAAGGGGTGATATGATAGCCATGTTCAAATATATAAAAGGATGTCACATAGAGGAGGGAGAAAGGTTGTTTTCTGCTGCTCCAGAGAAGAAGCGGACACGGAGCAATGGATCCAAACTAAAAGAAAGAAGATTCCACCTAAACATTAGGAAGAACTTCCTGACAGTAAGAGCTGTTCGACAGTGGAATTTGCTGCCTCCTCCCCCAACAGGCCCATCTCCGCAGTGCACGCCTCCTGCTTCCTCTGTTCTGTGAGTAGCTAGTTCCGGGCACTGGCTCTCCCCCCTCCCTATTTCCTCCTCGGAGTCAGATGAGAGACTGCTGATGAGCTCTTTAGGCTCTCTGTAATTGCCTCTCTCCCCCCTCGGCTCTTTGGCAGCTTCCAATTCCCTGACAGGCGGCTTGCAACAAAATCTTAAAATAAAAGAGTTCGTCAAACGTTAAAAGCTTCCCTAAACTTAATGTTTTCCCTGGCTGGTATGTTGCATTGAATCTGATTGATAGCAATGGGCCTGGTGTGACATATTATCAAATAACATTGGACAACATTGCTTTTCACATATTTCTGTTCCCTCATTAAAATGGATGCAAAGAACTAAAGGTAAAGGTAAAGGACTCCTGGATGGTTAAGTCTAATAAAATTTGACTATGGGGTGCTCATCTCCGTTTTTAGGCCTTCCACTGAAGGAACTCCATCCCTTCCCACTGTAGCCCTCGCAGGAGAGGATCCTCTCGGTGTTTTTTGTGGGCTTTATCCTGCTGCATGGGTCCTCCTACCACCTCAAGAGGGCTCAGCTTTCACAATGGCAGAAGTGGCTCTTTTCAGGTGTAGCCTATCAGAAGGCAGAAGAGGCACATTTCCCAGATACACTCAGTAGAGGACCAGACCTCCTTGGACAGAGACCTTTTCCATGGCACAGGAGCGTCCTGGATAAAGCCTATTTGCACAGACATCTTTAACGCCTGCTTGGCCTTGTCAGTTAATAGCGCAGTTTACTTTGCTACTGTTTACTTTGCTAAGGAAGCCTCCTGCTTGAAGAACTATGCCAAGGAAGCCAACGACAAACTGTTTGGTGTTGATGGGTCACTATTGGAGAGGTAGCTCAAAGCTTAGGTGGTGTACCCCCAGATTTTTGAAGAAAAATTCAGTGGTGCATCCCGGGGTATCAGCCCACGTGTAGTTCAGATTCTGCAGTTTGATTGCACCCACATGGCAGAAAATGCATCGTGCTCTACATCTCACCCTTTTCATTTATTTATTATTTGTGTACAGGAAGGCTTAAGAGAAGAGAGGCATTGCGTCCTCATAATCTTCCGGCATGTGTTTCTGTATCACATGAAGATCTCTAGCAGACAGTCCTGAAGGGGGACGTGGAAAAAAGGTAGTGCAGAGAGAGAACAAGGAAGGGATACGTTTAAAAAAACAAGAAGTTCCAATTAAGGCAACAATGATTAGCACACCATACATGAGCCAGCTTCAAAACCACCCAATCTAACCAAGACCACAGAGCGTCCCACCAGGAGGGAAGAACATCCTGTGTGATGTTGTGTGCTAGTGCTTGCAATTGATCAATTTGATTTTGCACATGGTAACTATTATCAGTCAAATTAAAACAGCAAAGATTAGACACAACTTGACATCCTAGATGCTGGCGTAGCAAGAGATAGTCTACAGAAGCTTTCAGTGCAATAACAGCTTCTCTTAAAATCTTCTGTTCTTGATTTAAAAGAGCTAAAGCACATGAGGTATGATTTATAGATGTTGTCAAAGAACAGGCCAGGTGAGCACCCATGCGAGCATTGTATATAGCCAAAGCAGGAACTCCCACTAAGGAAACAGCCAAGGAAGTATACTCTGCTTTGGAAAAAAGCTGTAGATTGGAGTCACACATGTCTGTTAATCTTTCGGCATGACGTTGAGGGCGCTTTGAGTGCTGCCGCCTGTTTTGTTCTAAAAGTGAGCAACTAGGCATAACTAACGTCAATCGGCTAAGGCAGCATTGAGCATCAGATAAATTGGCGGGAATGTAGTTACAACTTCTTTGATTACACGTGAAAAACCAGCCATCTGGTAAGCGCACATGAGCATAATTAAAAGTAATCTGCTGAACACGTGAACAATTCCAAGTTGGCCTTCCTGTGTCCAGACAGCGAGTTGCTTTCTTACTGCAATTCACAATCTGAGCACAAGAGGTGTCTGGCGGTGCTGCAACTCTAGGTGTGTATAATGAGATTGCACTGAGGGGTAACTTTGCGTCACCGTTCCCCAATCATGGAGATTGGTATAACCAATGATACCTTTAGAAATCCATTAAAAAACCCACTTTCCCACGTGTGTGGCATGTGCCATATGAAAAGCTGCTTACAAACTGGAATCATACAATTTTCTAAGGCAGTGTGCATATCATATGTTTCACTCAAACAAAAATGAGAGACATTAGTAATTTTAGCTAAACGCATCCACAAATTATAGGTATGACTAGAAGAAGTTTCAGGAGAAGATACATACATGAAGTACTAGGTAGCAAAAAAACCAAATGGTATACATGTAAAAATCAGCATAGAGTTCATATGTAGCTGAGTTATTAAAGCTACTAAAAAGTCTCTGGTGCTTCTGGAACATCATGATGCTAAAATTGTGTCCTGGCATCAGAGGTCCAGGTCTTCAGCATTCCCCATGTCACCTTTGGGCATCCCTCAGCCTTTCGAGGATGAGGATGGACACGATGGACTTTTGCACGGGGCTGCTGAGCCTGTAGAAGCGAAGTCAGGGTCATGATCCTTGCAAAGTCTGGAATGGGATTCTGCAGGCCTTGGTGCAAGCGCATGTCTTAGCCCATAGGGATGGCTACCGCGACCTGGAATCCACACAGGACCTGAGGAAGTAAGAACAGTAGGGCATCCTGCCCCTAGGTAATTAAAGGAACAGGTCCCTCTCACTGCAGGTTGGGGAGCTGCTGTTACGTCACTAGAGGGCGTTCCAGAGGTACTTCCAGAGATACCTCTTTCCTACAATGGCATTTCATAGGAGAAAATTTATTAGGAAAGGAAAAAAATGATTTAAGGTAAAGTTAACAGAAGTTAAAGCGCAGGAAGGACATCCATCAACAATATCCTTAGCTTGTGTCAGAGGAATGAAAACATTATTTTATCAGCTGCATAGTTCCCTGATGAAAAAATGCATGGCTGTCAATTACATTAGAAAATAATGGACAGAAAGATTTCAGAGCAGAATCAGTATGTTGATTTCCTTCTGAAATTACATCTTTGAAATCCTGTATGGGAGCAAACGTGAGAGTAAACATGAGCAGCATAGAAAGGCATAGTTCTATTTGTCAAGAGATATTTCAGTGTCAAGAACAAAGAGAGTAGATTAAAATCTAGCATCGGAGAAAGAGAGGAAGTAGCCAAACGTGATAAAAAAAATCCCACTTCACACAAAAATCACAAAATGCAGTGGAAGTGTAGACTGGTCTCTGTCAGTTTCCTGATTAGCTGCAATATATATATATATATATATATATATATATATATATATATATATGCCAGTTATTTTCAGAATCCTTATACGTTAAAACACTCTAGAGTTGTTGAATAGGAACCTGTTTTTGGACAGAAACCAAATTTCAGGGTACCTGTTGAATTAAAACTAGGCGTGAATCTTTAGGAGGGTTAAAATAAACTATCCCAAGTTAGTCAGAACTCATTAGGGACTCATGCTCCTGTTTTAGAAAAAAGCAAATAACAAACAGCAATATCAAATCCAGTGTTAGGCAAATCAGAGAGTAGCCACTCTAAAATCCCTATTCTGTCAGCAGCGTCTGGGGGGAAAAGTAGTTCTGTAGGATTAGGTAAAAATATTGTATTAAGGGAAATCACGCGTATGAAGTGACCCCCAAACTCTGCAACTGCTGTAAATTCATTAGGAATTTTAAGTTCAGGGAGGAAAGGAGAAAAAACAGTCTGCAATAGCGATGAAGAATGAGTCTCACTGTCTGAGGTGGAAATCAGACCTGTATGCTATGTCTTAATTTTATAAACCACCATAGGGAACTGGAACTGAAAAGTAGCAAGTTCTGCTGTCAGTAGATTCAAACCAGCACTGCCCTTAGCGGCATGGCGCAGATTTGTCACAGGAGACTGTGTGTTAAAAGCAAGTGTGTTAGAAGATCATGCATAAATTGTGCCTAAGGAAGGTTCTAAACAGCTGAGGGGTGTAGGTTGGTCCTGCTGCTAGTACCCTTCTGGCTTTTAAGAGCCGCAAAACTGCCGCAACAACCGCAACTGTAATGAGTATGAGTTACTCGTGCGTAAACTGGTGCCTCTCTAGGCTAGTTTGCCTTGTTAAACCTTTCTGACTGCACAGCCCTTTCTCATCATGACTGTCTCAGTCACTAGCAGAATCCGTCAGTGGGCGTTTCTTGAATCTCTTCCAACATAAGAGTTGTTTGACACCCAATCTCCTCCGCCTCTCACTGCGCGGGAGCCTTCTGCGCAGGGTGGGCGTGGGTAGCGGGGGACCTGTCCCCTCCTCACTGAGTTCCAGTGAAGAGTCCGTGAGCCCTCTCTCCGATTTCCCCATCTGCTCACTTTTGTTCCTGGTGCTGCGCTTAAATGCTTCCCCCTCCACTGAGTTGCCTCTCCCCCTGCTGCTGGGTCCTTCTCCAGCATCATCCAGGAGCCTCCCCTTCGCCTCCCGCTCTGATGTCAGTTCCCTGACATCCACCTCCCCCCCAGAATCCCCTCCACCCCTGGACCGACCTGTGGGACCAACTTCATCCCCTTCGTCGGCCGAGGAGGCGGGGAAATCCCGGAAGGAACTGTCACTATCTTCTGTGGGTTCGAAACCCGCTTCCCAATCGCTCTTCCACCTACCTGATGCTTCTTCCTCCGAAACCTCTCCTCCCTCCTCGGAGTCAGAAAATCCCTCAAAAACCTCTTCCTCATCTGTGGTCCCAAATTGCTCCTCCCAGAATCTCTCCAGGGGTTTGGGTTTGTCCGGAAACCGGCGGTGGAATACCTCCACCAGATACCTGTCCTCGACGGCTTCCGTGGGGACCCACGTGTTTTCGGACCTGGGTTCCCCTTCCCACGCTACCAAATACTCCACCCGGCGCCCTTGCCACCTTGAGTCCAGTATTTCCGTGGCCCTGTGGTGGTGTTCCCTTTCTTCTACCTGCGGGTGTGTGGTGACTTCTCCCTCTTGCCCCTGGAATTCCCGCCCTTCCCTATGCGGTGAAAGCAGGGACCTATGGAAAACCGGGTGTATTTTCATGCTATCAGGCAACCTGAGCTTAAATGCCACGGGATTAACTTGCTGTGTTACCTCAAAAGGTCCCAGCCGTCTGGGCTGCAACTTCTTGCACCCCCCTTTGAAAGGTAGCCCTTGGGTGGACAACCACACCCTGTCCCCCACCCGTATGGTCTCCCCTTCCCTGCGGTGCTTGTCTGCCTGCCTCTTGTAAGTTTCCTTGGCCCGCTCCAAGTTCATCTTAAGTTGCTGGTGTAGGGCCTCCATTTCTTCCACAAACTGCTCTGCAGCGGGTACGCTCCAGCTTTCCTCCCCACTCCCCGGGAAGGCCCTGGGATGACACCCATGGTTGGCCATGAATGGGCTCATTCCCGTGGACACGTGTTCCGCGTTGTTGTACGCGAATTCAGCCAGCGCTAGTTTTTCTACCCAATCGTTCTGCCTCTCACTGACATAGCAGCGTAGGTATTGCTGGAGTATACTGTTCGCTCTTTCTGCTTGCCCGTTGGTTTCTGGGTGTCTCGCCGTCGAGAAACCCACCTCCACCTGCAGTAAGCTCATGAGCTTCCTCCAGAACCGGGAAGTAAATTGTTTTCCGCGGTCGGAGATAACCCTCAAGGGGGCGCCATGCAGCCGGAATATGTGCTCCACAAACAACTGGGCTGTTTCCTCTGCCGTTACAGCATGTGAGCAAGCTATAAAATGGCACATTTTTGTCAGTAGGTCGACCACTACCATGACTGCTGTCTTTCCCCGGGACTTGGGCAAATCTGTCATAAAATCAATGGATACCACCTCCCAGGGTTTTCCCGGTGTGGGTAAGGGTTCCAGCAATCCTGTGGGGGCAGCCCGCTCCCCCTTTGCCCTTTGGCAGCGGTCGCACCCCCGTACATATTCCCGTACATCCTCCCTCACCCTGGGCCACCAGAACTGCCTGGTCACAAGCATCATGGTTTTGTGCTGTCCAAAGTGCCCTGCTGTGGGGTTGTCGTGGAGTTGTTTGAGTACCTTTCCCCTCCGGGTCTCCCCCGGTACGTACAGCGCTCCCCTATAGTACAGTACCCCTTCCTTCTCCTCAAACCCTTCTTGGGTCCCTCTTCCGTCTCGTAGTTCCCGGATTTTAGTTTGCGCGAACACGTCGTTTCTGGTCAGCCCGGCTAGTTCTCGTTTCCCCACCAAAGTTCCCCCACACACCCATCGGTCCTCGGGGATCACGTGTCGTTTCTCCGGCGGCCCCTCTCCTTCCAGGTACTCCGGTTTACGCGAGAGAGCGTCTGCTCTTACGTTTTCTTCTCCGGGCACGTAGCGGATTTCAAAGAAAAACTTGGAGAACTCCTGTGCCCATCGAATCTGTCTCTGGTTGAGTACTCGTGCGGTTCTCCAGTACTCCAAGTTCTTGTGATCTGTGCAAACCTGGATCTGTTGTTGCGCCCCTATCAGTAGATGGCGCCAACGACGAAAGGCCGCGTAGATTGCCAGCAGTTCGCGGTCATACACTGTATAGTTTTGCTCCGACTTGCTCAGTTTTCTCGAGAAAAAGGCACACGGTTTCCATTCCTGCTTTCCCTTCCCTGGCTGCAAAAGGACCGCCCCTACGGCTCTGTCGGACGCGTCGGTCTCTAGCCTCAGGGGTTTCTCCAGATCTACGTGCAGGAGTTGCTCTTCCGATGCGAACGCCTTCTTCAGTCTTTCGAAGGATTGTTGGGCCTCTTCTGTCCACACAAACTTCTTTTTGCTACTGAGACAATCCATGATGGGCGCTGTCAAGTGGGCGAAGTTCTTGATGAACTTCCTGTAGAAGTTGCTGAACCCTAGGAACCTCTGTACGTCCTTCCGTGTTTTGGGAGCCTTCCACTCCAGCACTGCCTGCACCTTGCTTGGGTCCATCGCTAAGCCTTTGTCAGACAACTTGTACCCCAGAAACTCGACTTCTCTGGCGTGAAACTGACATTTTTCCAGCTTGACCCACAACTGGTGCTTCTGCAGTCGTTGTAACACTTCCCTGACGTCTCTAACATGTTGTTCCTCATTGTCCGAATAAATTAAGACGTCGTCCAAGAAGGCTACGCAGTTCTTGTACAGCAGAGACCCCAACACGTGGTGCATGAAAGCTTGAAAACAGGCGGAGCCCGACTGTAATCCAAAAGGCATAACTAAGTACTCAAAGGCACCTAGGGGTGTGAACATTGTGGTCTTCCATTCGTCCCCCTCCCTCATCCTGATCAAATTGTATGCGCCCCTGAGGTCCAGCTTGGTAAAAATTTTGCCTTTCCTCACTCGCGTTAAAATGTCGTCAATCCTGGGCATTGGGAAGGTCACGGGTTCTGACACCAAATTGACAGCTCTATAGTCCACTACGAGCCTGGGTTTATTTGTGTCCTTTTTGTCCACAAAGAACACCGGACTGCCCCCTACTGCCTTTGATTCTCTTATGAAGCCTCTTTTCAGGTTCTTGTCGATAAATTCTCGCAACTCCTTCATCTCCCTGTCTGACATGGCGTACAGCTTACCCACTGGCAGCTGAGCCCCCGGAAGCAAGTTGATCTGGCAGTCAAAGGGCCTATGGGGTGGCAGTCTATCTGCCTCTTTCTCGTTGAAGACCTCCCGCAGATCTGCGTATTGTGGCGGCACCTCCCCTTTCCGCTCCACCGCCATCCCAGCCACCCTGGCCACGGTCATTCTTGGGGCTTCCCCCCCTAGACAGTGTTCCAGGCAGTAAGCTGACCCAAAGGTGACTGTCCTCTGATGCCACGCCACCACTGGATCATGTTGTGCTAGCCAGCTCATCCCTAATATTATTGGGGGTCCTGCTAGCGAGGCGACGTGAAAGGCGATGGTCTCCGAGTGCCTGGACACCCTCATTCTCATTGGCGGGGTCTGGTGTGTCACTTCCCCTCCTAGAAGCTCCCTGCCATCAATGGTGGTCACTTGCAAGGGAAAATCCAAAGGCAGTAAGTGGAGCTGGTGCTCTAATGCAAAGTCCTTGCTGAAGAAATTACATGAGCTGCCTGAATCCAGCATGCCTTTCACCTTGACTGGGTGCCCGTTCGGGAGTTCTAGCACCACTTCGATGGCTATTGCCGCCTTGGGGGGGTCTGGTTGGGGCACTTTTACTGGTGGCTGGCTTGGCTGTTGTGCCCCTTGATTGGCAGCCAAGCGTTCCCGTTTCCCTGTTCCTGTTCCTTTACCACCACCTCCTCACCCCCTGCAGTTCCCACCATTCCTTGCCAAGCCTTTCTTTGAGGGCAGGCTCTGGCAAGATGGCCTGGCTGCTGGCAAAGGTAACATTTCTTGGAGGTTTTCCAATCCTTTCCCTCCTTCTTGCGCCCTTCGCTGGTGCTTGAAACTTCCCGCGCGCGCGCCCCATCTATTTCCATTGGCTCTGCTGGCGGGGAGGGCTGCCTTGGTATTTCAGGAATGCGGTAGTCATGGCAACGTTGCTCTCTCCCTTCCCGCCTCTCCTGGGCCCGCGCTTCCTGGCGCACGCCAATCGCAAGCACAGCCTTGGTCAGCTGATCCATCCCCTGTGGGCGGGGTGCGCGGGAAAGTTCATCCCTAACCGTTGGGGACAACCCCTCCTCGAATAACATCTGTATGGGTTCGGAGCCCAGTTCCCACCCGAGGCGGTGAACTATCATGGCAAAGCGCGACCAGTAGTCCCTAACTGACTGGCTCCCCTGTTTACAGTTCATCAATTCCCGTTTTGTCACACTTTTTTGAACATCAGTGGAAAACATCGCGTCCATCGCTTGGAAGAATTTCCTCAGGTCCTGCATGGCGGAATTCTGCGTCGCCATGAGGGGTCTGACCCATTCCCTGGCCCCGTCCTGCAGGTGACCCACAACATATGCCACCCGCGCCGCGTCGTCTTCAAAATCGTTATGCTGCAATTCCAATGCGTACTCTATTTCCGTTCGAAACGCACTGTATTCTTGCGGCTTTCCCCCAAACTTATGCACCAGTCCCGGTACATTCCTTGCTATGGGGGTGGGTCTGACCTGTGCATCTTGAGACCGCCTTTCGTCCAGCCGTGCCGTCAGAATGGCCACATGCTGCTCCAAATCTCGGTTCCTCTCCTCCAGCGTTTGCCCTCCAGCTGCTCCCCCCTGGGTGCCTGCTTCTCCGGGCTTGCTCATGATGCTGCCTGCCTGCTGCTGCGCACGAGCAACTTTTCAGGGACTGACGGATTGCTGTAATGAGTATGAGTTACTCGTGCGTAAACTGGTGCCTCTCTAGGCTAGTTTGCCTTGTTAAACCTTTCTGACTGCACAGCCCTTTCTCATCATGACTGTCTCAGTCACTAGCAGAATCCGTCAGTGGGCGTTTCTTGACTCTCTTCCAACATAAGAGTTGTTTGACACCCAATCTCCTCCGCCTCTCACTTCTGCGCAGGGTGGGCGTGGGTAGCGGGGGACCTGTCCCCTCCTCACTGAGTTCCAGTGAAGAGTCCGTGAGCCCTCTCTCCGATTTCCCCATCTGCTCACTTTTGTTCCTGGTGCTGCGCTTAAATGCTTCCCCCTCCACTGAGTTGCCTCTCCCCCTGCTGCTGGGTCCTTCTCCAGCATCATCCAGGAGCCTCCCCTTCGCCTCCCGCTCTGATGTCAGTTCCCTGACAGCAACAAACAAGGGTTGTTTAAAAGATAGGGAATATAGAATGCAAAATGGCTGACAATTCAGACTGCGATGTTTCCTACATCTCAGCCGTTCAAACAGTGGCTTGGGTGGGTGGCACCAGTCGCAGATAAAGTGCCTTTGCCCGTGCAAGTGGGAGTTGGCCCCCTTCACACCTTTTGGACTTGGGAGCTTTCAGTGTGTTAAAAGGTCATTGTCCGCCTAGTCATAGGAGGCGATAGCAGTGGGGCAGCTACAAGAATTCTTGGAAAACACAGATGATTTAAATCCATGCCCATCTGGGTTCAATCCTGGCCGAAGAACTGAGTCAGTCTTGGTCGCCCTGATGGATGACCTTTGCAGACAGCTGCCTATGAAAATCTAAGGGTTATGAGAATCGGAGGCAGTGTATCTTTACTTAGTTGCTTCCATTTTAAGGGGGGAAGAGAAGCATGCATGTGTGAAAAACAATGTTGTCCAATGAAATTTGATATTGTGTCACACCAGGCCCACAGATGTTTGAAGAAAAATTCAGTGGTGCATCCCGGGGTATCAGCCCATGTCCCCCTAGACGGCATGAACACAACATGGGGTGTGCTGAAACTGCATGACCCCAGGGAATTTTGAGGGGGGCGCTTCAACATTTTGCGGCCCCTCAGCCGATGCCCCCCTAGATGGCACAAGAACATCATGTGGTGTGCTGAAATTGCATGACATGACCCTAGGGAATTTTGAGTGGGGCCCTTCAACATTTTGGGGGCCCTCAGCCCATGTCCCCCTAGACAGCATGAGCACACCATGGGGGTGTGCTGACATTGTGTGATCCCAGGGAATTTTGAGGGGGCCCACGCCTATTGAAAATTTTGGGAGTACCTTGACCCCCTCGATATCTCAAGCACACCATAGGGAGTGTTAAAGTCTCACTGTCCCAGGGAATTTTGAAGGGGCCCACCCCTTCTTTAAAATTCCGGGGGTCCTCAGTCCTTTGCCACTATAGGCTGTGCAGTCATGCCACAGGGTGTGCTGATGTCAGGCCTCTGGATTTCCCTCTTGCATAGATGCTGTATTGGGTCCCTGGACAGCAGGTGGAGGATATCTGCAGGATTAGGAGCAACTGCGGAAAGACACAGTTGTTGAAAATTAGGCTTTGGGGTACTTATAGAGGAGAAGGAAGGGGTGAGGCATACAGAACTTGGCTGGGAGTGGGATTTGTGGGGCTGGCAGGGTGAGGTTTGGGGCTGGGGCTGCAGCAAGAAACTGCTAGGGTGTTTTCCTTGGGGGAACAGTTTGCGATATAACACTGGGGAAAGAGTTTGTGGTGTAAAAATCCTTTTTTAAAAAAGTTTGTATTTATTGATTGATACTTATTCTAAGACAGACAGAAATAATATTCATTATAAATATATATTTTATAATATACTGAGTTAAAACAGCTACTTAAGCTAAGAAAGAGCAGAAAGAAAGTCGGAAGGAAGAAAATACAAGAAAAAGAGAAAACAAAAGTAGAAGACAAAGGGAAAGAAAGAAAACAACTAAAGGGAGAGACTAGAATAAAAGGACTTCTGGGTTTCAGTAGCTACCTATGATACTGGTTTATAGAAAATAGAATGTTAAAGAGAGGTGTTTTTTTCCCAATCTTCAAATTCAGATACTGCAAGTTCATTTTCTCTTTCACACAAAAGGTCCATAGGAAACTTCCAATCCTTAACAAATGCTAGTAATGATTTTTCTCTAATTAAACATGTTAGCTTAGCCATCTAAGGCAATGTGGGGTAAAACTCCTGTGGTTGTAGATATTTTTATTTTATTTTTTGCAGCAAGGGAAGGGCTGGGAGCAAGGTCATTGAGGCTTTTCCCAGTCCATGAAATTCAGAAGCATTATAAACAAACATTACAATTCAACTTTAGCTTAAACACATTCCTACTTTCATCTCGGGTTTCCCCCACCTTAAAAAAGAAAGAAAGAAAGCTTTCAGACTACCCAAAAAGGATTAGCAATGAGATTGTAAACTTGAGGACGGGAACTATCTTTTTTGTTTGTGTGTGGGGAAAATTATTTACTTAGACATAATATTTGTACCTACTTAACATTTGGTTTATCAGTTTTCCTACTACATAAAAACCAAATATTAATACAACTTTTATAGTAGCAAAAAGCAGAGGCAGCTTTGCATAGCCTATTGCGTTTAGGCGTTATTCAAGCTTAAGCTTTAGGCCCGGACCAAAAATTTCAAAGCCAATGTTTCCAAAAGATTGTGCTGTTTTAATATTAAGTGTGAAAACATTTAAACAGTCGTCACTTACAGTTCCCATAGTTGTTTGCTAATAGGTAATGGAGAATCTGTGACTCTTTTGGATGCTATTGGGACTCTAGCTGGAAGAGAAGCTGGGGAAAGACACAGCTGTTGATAATGAGGCTTCAGCGTTCTTAGAGGAGAAAGGGGCGAGGCAGAAAGGCTTTTGATTTTCTTTCACCCATAGAAGCCCAGCTAATACATTTATATATATTAGAAAATTTCAGTACTTCCTAATCCATGAAATTCAGAAGCTTTATAACGAAACATCGCAGTACACCTTTAGCTTAAACACATTCCTGCTTTTCTCTCTGCTACTGAATGTGGGAAACACCCTATGTGCTTTACAGGCATTTCACACAACCTTGCCATTACTTGATAAGTGTAATTGCGTGTCAAGGTCCCCAAGCCACCCCTCAAATAACTCACAACACACACATAATTTTTGTTTAAGGTTTTTGGCATAATTTTGGCCACAACTTTATTAACATACATGATTGTTAGTGGTTGCTTAGGCACTGGTTAAGACTATCTGTCCCCCTCCCCGCCCCCCGCCTGGGGACAGAACTTACTTCCGGATTCCACCGAAAGCCAGTAAGGGAAAACAACATTGGGGAGAAATGGAGCTGAGCGACAGGCCCTCACTTCTCCCCGCATGCTCCCTAGGGCTTGCCGGTCCTAGCCCCATTCCAGGGATTCGGACGAAAACATGGCAAGCCCCTGGGTTCCTTTAACGGAACTCCCTTTCCGCGGCAGCGTTGGAGGGGCAGGCCCAGCCAATCCTTGCCCCTCTTCCAACCAATTTGATAACCAATGCCTAACCGCAACTTACAAGTTGTGACGATTTGCAGTAGGCAAAAAACAAATCAGCCAGATGGACAAAATTCCTACCAGTCCCCTGCCACAACAGCAGATGACCCCATGACAGGCATAGCAAGGTCAACGCAGAAAACCCTTAAATTTAGGGCGGGCGGGCGGGTGCACGCAGCAAAGAGAAAGTTTCCAAGCTGCGTGCACAGAATATAAAACATTAGATCCCTCCCACCAAATTGCAACACTTAAATTGCCCCAGCGACTCAACCAACTAATGATTGCCACAGGCCAACTTTCCAATCCTGCCTGGCAACCAAGGGGGGGTGGCCTGATAGACCCCACCGCAACCAGCGCTCTCCATTAAGGAGAACACTCTTTGTCACATGAAAGTGGTGGGGCGTGGGTGAGAAGGCAAAACCTGTTTACATCCCAGGGGAAAGAAATGACTTGGGTATCAATCACCCATTTTCTGACTTCCTTCTACACTTGACCAGATGTACCCTCTTCGGCTGTGTCTGTCTTTCCAACCAGGGAAATGTTAATGCAATTTGGACTGTAAACAGAGTCAGGTACAGCTGTCCCCATGATCATAGCTGGAAGAAAATTACATCTGTGTCCACAGAAATGCCTGCCAGTGTTTCAGTCAGTAGTTCAGTTCATGCTTACATGTCCACATGTGATTTCAGCTGAAGTCTGCTTATGTGCTAGGGAAATCAAGCAGGCAAACATTTGTCAGCAACTCGCCATGCACTCGTAATGTACAGTACTTCCAGTCTGTAGGATGGTTCAGTTAAGAGAGATGTGATGTTTCGTTTCTCTGTGCCAAGTAACTGCAGCATCACAAGCAAGTTCCCCAGAGGTTGCAAAACTTGACACAAACATTCCATAAGCCCCTCTGCTTCTCAAAAGGCTAAACTGTGCTCTCGCCTCTTTTTTTTGCTCATTGTTAGTGCCCTCACGTATGCATCTGGCTTTGTTGGGTTGCCAGGCTCCATAGCATGCTATATTTTTCCATTTTCAGCTAGCTGGCACTTATCACTTTATTTGTCTGTTCCCTAAGATTGCCCTCCCCCCCCCCATCTTTGAAACGTGTCATTCATTTAATAAATGAGGGAGATGGGAGGGGTGTGTGTCGGAGGCTAGCACAAAACTGCAGACAAACTTAGCAGGTCGGACAGCAAAAACCCTCAGTCTTGTCAAGTTTGTTTCAGAAATTCATCTCTGCTGCTACCATTGATAACCTGGATTACTAGACTATGCCAGTCCAGAGAACACAGGCTGTTTCAAAGTGAGTTTTAGGAACATAGGAAGCTGTTTCATACCAGGTCAGCTGGTTTGTCCATCAAGCACAGTGTTGTCTATTCTGACTGGCAGCACCTCTCCAAGGTGTCAAGCAGAAGTCTTTTCAATCACTTGCTATCTGATCTTCTAAGCAGGAAATGCCAAGATTTCAGTCTGGAACCTTAAACGTGCAGTGTATGTGCTGTGCCTCTAAGATTATGGTCTCTTCTTTGAAAGCAGATACCTTGTGTAGCAGCTCTAGACCCTTGGTTAGGGGTACTTAAAGGGTTAAGATGTTCTACATGAGCAGAGGCTTGGGCTCACAGGGCTCAAGTTTATTATTTCTTCAATACCAAGCTGCAATCTACTCTGAATTTTAGAGGCAAATGGCAAGTTGTCTTTTTTGAAGATTTCATTTAACTGGTGATACTGTAACAAGTTTTCTTATCCATTCTTGAATGTCTTTTGGAAGAGCATACATGAAAGAATGGTGCATGCACACACACGCGCGCACACACACAAAAACGGCGGTGTAGTCCATACTTATTTAGCACCATGTAGTTAATCAGTTCCCTTTTCCTATTTGCAACCAGAACTTGAGGTATCTGGGGTTGACTTCTCTCCTGTTTGGAAGGTTAACCTTTGAAACCCTCAGAGATAGAACACTTAAAGCAAACGAATAAGAGAGTGTGGTTTCACTCATGGCCTACGGGTCCCAAGAATGTGGCCTCCAAACTACATCTCTTCCTTAAACCGGCAGGATGGCTATTATTTGGAAGAAGGGGGTAGTTCATCCCAATTCTGAGTTCTTATCTCTGCTTTGCTTTGTTGGTGGTCTGAACTAATTAGTGCCGAAAGCAGTCCTTGTTACCACATATGAGACTCTGGATAAGTGACAGGTCTTTGTGCAGATGTGAATCCTTTCTTTTTTGTAACTCACTGTTTTGTCTTGTCTGCATTCGGCATCCCACAGAACAAGCGTCTACCAAACCTCACCCATGCTGTGCAAAATCTATTGGAAACTGTCCCTATCTTCAAACGTACAAAGACATATTATCCTGATTTCTCCCTCTCTCTTTCCATAGACTATGATCAGGCATTCCTGAGCTAGCTTGTCTGCAACCTATTTCCTTCACTGAAACAATGCCTGAATTATATTATTGAAAGCAGGAGAGGATCATTCCCCCCCCCCTTTGTTTTCTTTTGAAAAGAACAACAACAAACAAGGTAGAGCAGAAATGGAGATCAAGGCAACAGATCTGGAAAGGTACTTTGAAAGTCAGAATACGAACTATTCTAGGCGAAAGGGTGGACAATAGAAGAAGATATACAGATTGACAGGGACTGGCCTCAGGCCTGCTGACTGGGAAGTGGCATTTATTGACTCCTGCTCGCAGGGCTGAGAACTGGGAAAGGTGGTAATTCCATCATCTTGTTTCATTGATTTCCATAGGATTTAAATATGACTAACGGAGTGGTATAACGGTTAATTCTGCAGTGCTAGAGCTAACCATGACAGTCCCAAGTCATGTCCTCAATGCAAGTAAATAGCACAAGGCCCAGTTTATTAGGATCAGTATGTTCCTACATAAAGTTTCTTGGTGCAAAGCCGCATTGAGTGCAATGAAATTTATTTCTGGCTGCATAAGTACAACTTGCAAAACACACTGAGCTTTAACAAAATCTTCAGCCAGTGCAAATGCAGCTTTAGTTTTAATTAGAAATGCAAACAATATTGCACAGGAGTGTTACCATTCAAATTACTAATGTGCAGTAGGAACCCCCTCAAAGTAATGAAATGTGTGGCCTTCCTTGGTTACTTCCCTTGTTCTCTTGACCTCCTCCATTCTAACGTTACAAAGAAACTTGAATGAGGCAAGAATAAGGGTGTAAATTAACTGGACACCCCTGCAGATAATATCAACCCTCTGGTTCTGCAAAACGTCCAGGAATTAGATGCTTCTCTACATTCTCCTTTCAGCACACCACAGGACTAAAGTTTAACCAGTTCCATGTTTTTGTGATTTGCTCTGGTTAGCATATGTAACAACACCCAGAACTTAATTGTCTGCTTTTAAGTGGCATATTTCAAGTCTCCACCTCTCCTCAATTGCTGCTCAAAATAATGCATACCTTTTTTAAAAAAACCTGCCTGATAGAGCCATTTCCTTTTCTCTCACTTTTGTTTTGTTACACACACACACACACACACACACGTAAGACAGAATGAAATGACATGGGTAAGGATATAAGGGGAACAGTTGAAGTTCTAACGAGGTCCTTGTGGATGGCATAATGACCCGCAGAGAATCTTGTGGTAGATAATGAGGTATGAAAAACAATAAATCACATTTTCTGCTACATTGTTAAGCATCAGGTCACCACTAGATCTTGACAATTTCCTGCAATGATCGGTGCTTAGAAAGCCTATGATTCAGTTCCAGGAGATATTGGTGACAGGCGCTGTAAGGCAAATACTGCTTCAGCCTACCAAGAAATTCCTCTTGAAAGAAATTTGTCTCTCACCTGAGGGATAATTACCTCCTGTACCTGGAAATGCTTCATTTCCACTTACCGTGGACTTGACTGTTCACATAATTTCACTCTCTGTGCTTATGTGCACATTCCACATGTACTAATCCAGGGATTCAAAGGGGAAAAGTAGGCGAATACGTAAGCAGTGGCGGCGGTGGGGGGAGAATGGTGGGGCCAGAATGCACAAACTTTTCAAGGCTAACTTTACTGAAGCTGCATAGGCAGACCAAGCAGCTACTCACAGGCAGGAGAAGGGATGGCGGGCACAATTCAAGAGGCAGCTGCTATTCTGTAATCAGCTTTTTGCCAAATTGCAGTCAAATTCCTCGGATGTGACCCAGGCGTGTCCATCCACGTCCATCGCATGTCCTACTTGGCTACCTACATCCCATGCCTCCTGTGGCTGCTCAAGACGGCCACTTGCAGTCCCATAACAACCCAGCGGTGGCCGGTGGCGGCCCCTTCGGTATCGGAGGGACTGATCCCCCTGCCTAGAAATATTGAGGGAGCTGAAGCCCCATATACCCGTTACCCCTGCTTTCTTGTATCTTTTGGTTTAGAAAGGGGTCCTTACTGTCACAGTTGCTTCTCTCATAGGAGATAGATGGTGAAGACTCCACCTGTTCTGATTCTCTCATGTCCCACTCGGCTACCTATGGTGTGTGCCTCCTGCAGCTGTAGGTGACTGTCATTTGCAGCCCCATAACTACAACCTGGCGATGGGGGATAGTGGGGGGGGGGGCGGGCTGAGCCCCCATGGCCAGGATTTAATCCAGCTGGGAATGGATTTAATAATCTTGTGTTTTCCGAGAATGCATGTAGCTGCCCCACCAGTTTGCCTGAGATGGGTGGGAGGAGTTATTAACATTCCAAATTCTCCTTCATCTTTCACTCAGTGGCCCGTCTGTGTGGTCAAATTCCTCAATGTGACCTAGATGTGTTCATCCACATCTGTCGTACGTCCCGCTCAGGTACCTACGCCCGGCGCCAAATGAATTGTTTGGTCCCATAGGCTGCATTAAGATGGGGTGAAAAACTAAGGATTTTGCTCTAGTTTGAGTTGCCAATCATTCTGGTTCCTTCCTCTTGGTTAAAAGTTGTTTATTTGTTTGGAAACCTGTTATGATACCCTGCAGTATGCAAATGGATTAAATCAAATTTCCCCCCTCCCCTCTCCTCCATCTTCGCCTCCCCTGCCAGGCGTGGCCATTCATATTTGTCGCATGTCCCTCGTGGCTAACAGGGCCCTTGGCCTCCCACGGCTGCTGGTGACAGTCATTTGTGGCCACAGCAACAGCCTGGTGGTGGGGGATGGCGGTCCCCTCAATACTGGGGGGACTGAGCACCCTTCCTAGAAATATTGAGGGGGCTAAAGCCCTGGGTGTCTACGAGGTCTGCCCTGCCTTGTACCTGCAGTCCGTCATTCCGGCCAACTGAGGCAACAAGTCCTCAGTCGAGAATCAGCTCTGCTGGGATCATTAGAATTCTGCAAATAGCAGGGGCAGCAGTGCCTTGGTACTTCATCCTCTGTTGGGTTCCTCATCGTCTTTTACAAAGGAAATGGGGCTGCTGCAGTTGGACAGTTGCCTTATTTGGTCATATGGCACAAATGGTTGGAGGCCCATGGTCTTAAAGCTTAAGACATGCCTGCAAGGAGGTGTGGGCCAGCTCTGACACAGAGCACTCTGCACTCAAATGGCAGGAAATGCAATCCAACTTCCGAATCTGAACTACACACAGGCTAACACCAGGCAGGCCCCAGAAGAAGGATCTTTCTTGTATCTTTTTGTTTACAAGGGGTCCTTGCACAAGCTATTTCCGATGCTCCTCTGACCCGGAAGTGACCGGAAATAGCATGTGCGCACGCATATGGGCAAGCACTCCCCCGCACTCTGGCCTGCTGCGCGATTGGCGCTGGAAACACTGGACCGAGGCACAGTAAGTTTGCTGACCCCTGTCCTAGACCAGTCACAGGGGAGTGGCGGGTTTGCCACCATCTTTTTACTTGAATTGTGGCCAATCCAAACAGGCCAAGTTGACAGGCCTTTAGACCCGATAAAGGTTGTCTGTATCTGAACCCAGGCTCCACAGTTGGTTGCAGAAAAACCCTCCTTATTCTCCCCCCCCCCATTTAATGATGCTCTGTGTTTATGTAAGCTAACATTGTCCTTCTAGGGCACTGCATTCCTTGGCTTTGTTGTGGTCCAATAATGGTTGCCATTTTCAGAGCCAGGAAGGAATTTTCCTCCAAACAGATTGACCCCGTTTGGAGGTTTTGTCTTCACCATAGCAATAGTCATAACTTTGGTGGATAAGGCATTGAAGGAGCATGGGATATGATGAGAGAAGCCCATCCTTAAGTTGCACTGGTTAAACTGCTTGAAATCCACATTGTAGATGTGATCTTGCAAAGAGAAGGCATGGTTCCACATGCCCTGCTCAAAAGCTGCAATGAGTGAAAAAGGCTCTTCATACTCCATCCATTTCCTTCCAGTAAGCCTACCATTGTTGACAAAGGAATCGGGGGTGCTGCAGTTGGACAGTTGCCTTGCTTGGTCAGATGGCCCAAATGGTTGGAGCACCATGGTATTTAAGGCATGCCTGCAAGGAGGTGTGGCCAGCTCTGACACAGAGCACTCTGCACTCAAATGGCAGGAAATGCAATCCAACTTCCGAATCTGAACTACACACAGGCTAACACACACAGTTTACTATACAGCGGAAAGGAGCAGCCAAGCATACTAGGACTCAATTTCTTGACTTTAAGAAAGCCGACTTCATAAAACTTAGGGAAGTGCTGGGTGAGATCCCATGGACAGTAATACTAAAAGGAAAGGGAGTTCATGATGGCTGGGAGTTTGTTAAGAGGGAGATAGTAAAAGCACAACTTCAGGCAATACCAATGAGACGGAAACATGGAAGGTGCCTAAAGAAGCCAGGGTGGCTATCTAAAGAACGTTTAACTGAGTTAAGATTAAAAAAGGATGTGTACAAAAAATGGAAAAGGGGGGAAACCACCAAAGAGGAATTCAAACAAATAGCCGGCACGTGTAGACACAAAGTCAGAAAAGCTAAAGCACAGAATGAACTCAGGCTTGCTAGAGAGGTTAAAAGCAACAAAAAAGGCTTTTATGGGTATGTTCGTAGCAAAAGGAAGAACACAGAAACAGTGGGGTCACTCAGAGGAGAAGATGGTGAAATGCAAACGGGGGACACAGAAAGGGCTGAACTCCTCAATGCCTTCTTTGCCTCAGTCTTCTCCGATAAAGAAAACAATGCCCGACCTGAAGAATTTGGAGCAAATGATTCAGCAGAGGAAACACAGCCCAGAATAACTAAGGAGATAGTACAAGAATACTTGGCTAGTTTAGATGTATTCAAGTCTCCAGGGCCAGATGAACTGCATCCAAGAGTATTAAAAGAACTGGCAGATGTGATCTCAGAACCACTGGCAGTCATCTTTGAGAATTCCTGGAGAACAGGCGAAGTCCCGGCAGACTGGAGGAGGGCAAATGTTGTCCCTATTTTCAAAAAGGGGAAAAGAGAGGACCCAAATAATTACCGCCCAGTCAGTCTGACATCCATACCAGGGAAGATTCTGGAGCAGATCATTAAGCAAACAGTCTGTGAGCACCTAGAAAGGAATGCTGTGATACCAATAGTCAGCATGGATTTCTGAAAAATAAGTCATGTCAGACTAACCTGATCTCGTTTTTTGACAGAATTACAAGCCTGGTAGATGAAGGGAACGCAGTGGATGTAGCCTACCTTGATTTCAGCAAGGCATTTGACAAGGTGCCCCATGATATTCTTGTAAAGAAGCTGGTAAAATGCGGTCTTGACTATGCTACCACTCAGTGGATTTGTAACTGGCTGACTGACCGAACCCAAAGGGTGCTCATCGATGGTTCCTCTTCATCCTGGAGAAGAGTGACTAGTGGGGTGCCGCGGGGTTCTGTCTTGGGCCCGGTCTTATTCAACATCTTTATCAACGACTTGGATGATGGACTCAAGGGCATCCTGTTCAAATTTGCAGATGACACCAAACTGGGAGGGGTGGCTAACACCCCAGAGGACAGGATCACACTTCAAAACGACCTTGACAGATTAGAGAACTGGGCCAAAACAAACCAGATGAATTTTAACAGGGAGAAATGTAAAGTATTGCACTTGGGCAAAAAAAATGAGAGGCACAAATACAAGATGGGGGACACCTGGCTTGAGAGCAGTACATGTGAAAAGGATCTAGGAGTCTTGGTTGACCACAAACTTGACATGAGCCAACAGTGTGACGCGGCAGCTAAAAAAGCCAATGCAATTCTGGGCCTCATCAATAGGAGTATAGCATCTAGATCAAGGGAAGTAATAGTGCCACTGTATTCTGCTCTGGTCAGACCTCACCTGGAGTACTGTGTCCAGTTCTGGGCACCACAGTTCAAGAAGGACACTGACAAACTGGAACGTGTCCAGAGGAGGGCAACCAAAATGGTCAAAGGCCTGGAAACGATGCCTTATGAGGAACGGCTAAGGGAGCTGGGCATGTTTAGCCTGGAGAAGAGGAGGTTAAGGGGTGATATGATAGCCATGTTCAAATATATAAAAGGATGTCACATAGAGGAGGGAGAAAGGTTGTTTTCTGCTGCTCCAGAGAAGAAGCGGACACGGAGCAATGGATCCAAACTAAAAGAAAGAAGATTCCACCTAAACATTAGGAAGAACTTCCTGACAGTAAGAGCTGTTCGACAGTGGAATTTGCTGCCTCCTCCCCCAACAGGCCCATCTCCGCAGTGCACGCCTCCTGCTTCCTCTGTTCTGTGAGTAGCTAGTTCCGGGCACTGGCTCTCCCCCCTCCCTATTTCCTCCTCGGAGTCAGATGAGAGACTGCTGATGAGCTCTTTAGGCTCTCTGTAATTGCCTCTCTCCCCCCTCGGCTCTTTGGCAGCTTCCAATTCCCTGACAGGCGGCTTGCAACAAAATCTTAAAATAAAAGAGTTCGTCAAACGTTAAAAGCTTCCCTAAACTTAATGTTTTCCCTGGCTGGTATGTTGCATTGAATCTGATTGATAGCAATGGGCCTGGTGTGACATATTATCAAATAACATTGGACAACATTGCTTTTCACATATTTCTGTTCCCTCATTAAAATGGATGCAAAGAACTAAAGGTAAAGGTAAAGGACTCCTGGATGGTTAAGTCTAATAAAATTTGACTATGGGGTGCTCATCTCCGTTTTTAGGCCTTCCACTGAAGGAACTCCATCCCTTCCCACTGTAGCCCTCGCAGGAGAGGATCCTCTCGGTGTTTTTTGTGGGCTTTATCCTGCTGCATGGGTCCTCCTACCACCTCAAGAGGGCTCAGCTTTCACAATGGCAGAAGTGGCTCTTTTCAGGTGTAGCCTATCAGAAGGCAGAAGAGGCACATTTCCCAGATACACTCAGTAGAGGACCAGACCTCCTTGGACAGAGACCTTTTCCATGGCACAGGAGCGTCCTGGATAAAGCCTATTTGCACAGACATCTTTAACGCCTGCTTGGCCTTGTCAGTTAATAGCGCAGTTTACTTTGCTACTGTTTACTTTGCTAAGGAAGCCTCCTGCTTGAAGAACTATGCCAAGGAAGCCAACGACAAACTGTTTGGTGTTGATGGGTCACTATTGGAGAGGTAGCTCAAAGCTTAGGTGGTGTACCCCCAGATTTTTGAAGAAAAATTCAGTGGTGCATCCCGGGGTATCAGCCCACGTGTAGTTCAGATTCTGCAGTTTGATTGCACCCACATGGCAGAAAATGCATCGTGCTCTACATCTCACCCTTTTCATTTATTTATTATTTGTGTACAGGAAGGCTTAAGAGAAGAGAGGCATTGCGTCCTCATAATCTTCCGGCATGTGTTTCTGTATCACATGAAGATCTCTAGCAGACAGTCCTGAAGGGGGACGTGGAAAAAAGGTAGTGCAGAGAGAGAACAAGGAAGGGATACGTTTAAAAAAACAAGAAGTTCCAATTAAGGCAACAATGATTAGCACACCATACATGAGCCAGCTTCAAAACCACCCAATCTAACCAAGACCACAGAGCGTCCCACCAGGAGGGAAGAACATCCTGTGTGATGTTGTGTGCTAGTGCTTGCAATTGATCAATTTGATTTTGCACATGGTAACTATTATCAGTCAAATTAAAACAGCAAAGATTAGACACAACTTGACATCCTAGATGCTGGCGTAGCAAGAGATAGTCTACAGAAGCTTTCAGTGCAATAACAGCTTCTCTTAAAATCTTCTGTTCTTGATTTAAAAGAGCTAAAGCACATGAGGTATGATTTATAGATGTTGTCAAAGAACAGGCCAGGTGAGCACCCATGCGAGCATTGTATATAGCCAAAGCAGGAACTCCCACTAAGGAAACAGCCAAGGAAGTATACTCTGCTTTGGAAAAAAGCTGTAGATTGGAGTCACACATGTCTGTTAATCTTTCGGCATGACGTTGAGGGCGCTTTGAGTGCTGCCGCCTGTTTTGTTCTAAAAGTGAGCAACTAGGCATAACTAACGTCAATCGGCTAAGGCAGCATTGAGCATCAGATAAATTGGCGGGAATGTAGTTACAACTTCTTTGATTACACGTGAAAAACCAGCCATCTGGTAAGCGCACATGAGCATAATTAAAAGTAATCTGCTGAACACGTGAACAATTCCAAGTTGGCCTTCCTGTGTCCAGACAGCGAGTTGCTTTCTTACTGCAATTCACAATCTGAGCACAAGAGGTGTCTGGCGGTGCTGCAACTCTAGGTGTGTATAATGAGATTGCACTGAGGGGTAACTTTGCGTCACCGTTCCCCAATCATGGAGATTGGTATAACCAATGATACCTTTAGAAATCCATTAAAAAACCCACTTTCCCACGTGTGTGGCATGTGCCATATGAAAAGCTGCTTACAAACTGGAATCATACAATTTTCTAAGGCAGTGTGCATATCATATGTTTCACTCAAACAAAAATGAGAGACATTAGTAATTTTAGCTAAACGCATCCACAAATTATAGGTATGACTAGAAGAAGTTTCAGGAGAAGATACATACATGAAGTACTAGGTAGCAAAAAAACCAAATGGTATACATGTAAAAATCAGCATAGAGTTCATATGTAGCTGAGTTATTAAAGCTACTAAAAAGTCTCTGGTGCTTCTGGAACATCATGATGCTAAAATTGTGTCCTGGCATCAGAGGTCCAGGTCTTCAGCATTCCCCATGTCACCTTTGGGCATCCCTCAGCCTTTCGAGGATGAGGATGGACACGATGGACTTTTGCACGGGGCTGCTGAGCCTGTAGAAGCGAAGTCAGGGTCATGATCCTTGCAAAGTCTGGAATGGGATTCTGCAGGCCTTGGTGCAAGCGCATGTCTTAGCCCATAGGGATGGCTACCGCGACCTGGAATCCACACAGGACCTGAGGAAGTAAGAACAGTAGGGCATCCTGCCCCTAGGTAATTAAAGGAACAGGTCCCTCTCACTGCAGGTTGGGGAGCTGCTGTTACGTCACTAGAGGGCGTTCCAGAGGTACTTCCAGAGATACCTCTTTCCTACAATGGCATTTCATAGGAGAAAATTTATTAGGAAAGGAAAAAAATGATTTAAGGTAAAGTTAACAGAAGTTAAAGCGCAGGAAGGACATCCATCAACAATATCCTTAGCTTGTGTCAGAGGAATGAAAACATTATTTTATCAGCTGCATAGTTCCCTGATGAAAAAATGCATGGCTGTCAATTACATTAGAAAATAATGGACAGAAAGATTTCAGAGCAGAATCAGTATGTTGATTTCCTTCTGAAATTACATCTTTGAAATCCTGTATGGGAGCAAACGTGAGAGTAAACATGAGCAGCATAGAAAGGCATAGTTCTATTTGTCAAGAGATATTTCAGTGTCAAGAACAAAGAGAGTAGATTAAAATCTAGCATCGGAGAAAGAGAGGAAGTAGCCAAACGTGATAAAAAAAATCCCACTTCACACAAAAATCACAAAATGCAGTGGAAGTGTAGACTGGTCTCTGTCAGTTTCCTGATTAGCTGCAATATATATATGTATATATATATATATATATATATATATATATATATATGTGCCAGTTATTTTCAGAATCCTTATACGTTAAAACACTCTAGAGTTGTTGAATAGGAACCTGTTTTTGGACAGAAACCAAATTTCAGGGTACCTGTTGAATTAAAACTAGGCGTGAATCTTTAGGAGGGTTAAAATAAACTATCCCAAGTTAGTCAGAACTCATTAGGGACTCATGCTCCTGTTTTAGAAAAAAGCAAATAACAAACAGCAATATCAAATCCAGTGTTAGGCAAATCAGAGAGTAGCCACTCTAAAATCCCTATTCTGTCAGCAGCGTCTGGGGGGGAAAGTAGTTCTGTAGGATTAGGTAAAAATATTGTATTAAGGGAAATCACGCGTATGAAGTGACCCCCAAACTCTGCAACTGCTGTAAATTCATTAGGAATTTTAAGTTCAGGGAGGAAAGGAGAAAAAACAGTCTGCAATAGCGATGAAGAATGAGTCTCACTGTCTGAGGTGGAAATCAGACCTGTATGCTATGTCTTAATTTTATAAACCACCATAGGGAACTGGAACTGAAAAGTAGCAAGTTCTGCTGTCAGTAGATTCAAACCAGCACTGCCCTTAGCGGCATGGCGCAGATTTGTCACAGGAGACTGTGTGTTAAAAGCAAGTGTGTTAGAAGATCATGCATAAATTGTGCCTAAGGAAGGTTCTAAACAGCTGAGGGGTGTAGGTTGGTCCTGCTGCTAGTACCCTTCTGGCTTTTAAGAGCCGCAAAACTGCCGCAACAACCGCAACTGTAATGAGTATGAGTTACTCGTGCGTAAACTGGTGCCTCTCTAGGCTAGTTTGCCTTGTTAAACCTTTCTGACTGCACAGCCCTTTCTCATCATGACTGTCTCAGTCACTAGCAGAATCCGTCAGTGGGCGTTTCTTGAATCTCTTCCAACATAAGAGTTGTTTGACACCCAATCTCCTCCGCCTCTCACTGCGCGGGAGCCTTCTGCGCAGGGTGGGCGTGGGTAGCGGGGGACCTGTCCCCTCCTCACTGAGTTCCAGTGAAGAGTCCGTGAGCCCTCTCTCCGATTTCCCCATCTGCTCACTTTTGTTCCTGGTGCTGCGCTTAAATGCTTCCCCCTCCACTGAGTTGCCTCTCCCCCTGCTGCTGGGTCCTTCTCCAGCATCATCCAGGAGCCTCCCCTTCGCCTCCCGCTCTGATGTCAGTTCCCTGACATCCACCTCCCCCCCAGAATCCCCTCCACCCCTGGACCGACCTGTGGGACCAACTTCATCCCCTTCGTCGGCCGAGGAGGCGGGGAAATCCCGGAAGGAACTGTCACTATCTTCTGTGGGTTCGAAACCCGCTTCCCAATCGCTCTTCCACCTACCTGATGCTTCTTCCTCCGAAACCTCTCCTCCCTCCTCGGAGTCAGAAAATCCCTCAAAAACCTCTTCCTCATCTGTGGTCCCAAATTGCTCCTCCCAGAATCTCTCCAGGGGTTTGGGTTTGTCCGGAAACCGGCGGTGGAATACCTCCACCAGATACCTGTCCTCGACGGCTTCCGTGGGGACCCACGTGTTTTCGGACCTGGGTTCCCCTTCCCACGCTACCAAATACTCCACCCGGCGCCCTTGCCACCTTGAGTCCAGTATTTCCGTGGCCCTGTGGTGGTGTTCCCTTTCTTCTACCTGCGGGTGTGTGGTGACTTCTCCCTCTTGCCCCTGGAATTCCCGCCCTTCCCTATGCGGTGAAAGCAGGGACCTATGGAAAACCGGGTGTATTTTCATGCTATCAGGCAACCTGAGCTTAAATGCCACGGGATTAACTTGCTGTGTTACCTCAAAAGGTCCCAGCCGTCTGGGCTGCAACTTCTTGCACCCCCCTTTGAAAGGTAGCCCTTGGGTGGACAACCACACCCTGTCCCCCACCCGTATGGTCTCCCCTTCCCTGCGGTGCTTGTCTGTCTGCCTCTTGTAAGTTTCCTTGGCCCGCTCCAAGTTCATCTTAAGTTGCTGGTGTAGGGCCTCCATTTCTTCCACAAACTGCTCTGCAGCGGGTACGCTCCAGCTTTCCTCCCCACTCCCCGGGAAGGCCCTGGGATGACACCCATGGTTGGCCATGAATGGGCTCATTCCCGTGGACACGTGTTCCGCGTTGTTGTACGCGAATTCAGCCAGCGCTAGTTTTTCTACCCAATCGTTCTGCCTCTCACTGACATAGCAGCGTAGGTATTGCTGGAGTATACTGTTCGCTCTTTCTGCTTGCCCGTTGGTTTCTGGGTGTCTCGCCGTCGAGAAACCCACCTCCACCTGCAGTAAGCTCATGAGCTTCCTCCAGAACCGGGAAGTAAATTGTTTTCCGCGGTCGGAGATAACCCTCAAGGGGGCGCCATGCAGCCGGAATATGTGCTCCACAAACAACCGGGCTGTTTCCTCTGCCGTTACAGCATGTGAGCAAGCTATAAAATGGCACATTTTTGTCAGTAGGTCGACCACTACCATGACTGCTGTCTTTCCCCGGGACTTGGGCAAATCTGTCATAAAATCAATGGATACCACCTCCCAGGGTTTCCCCGGCGTGGGTAAGGGTTCCAGCAATCGTGTGGGGGCAGCCCGCTCCCCCTTTGCCCTTTGGCAGCGGTCGCACCCCCGTACATATTCCCGTACATCCTCCCTCACCCTGGGCCACCAGAACTGCCTGGTCACAAGCATCATGGTTTTGTGCTGTCCAAAGTGCCCTGCTGTGGGGTTGTCGTGGAGTTGTTTGAGTACCTTTCCCCTCCGGGTCTCCCCCGGTACGTACAGCGCTCCCCTATAGTACAGTACCCCTTCCTTCTCCTCAAACCCTTCTTGGGTCCCTCTTCCGTCTCGTAGTTCCCGGATTTTAGTTTGCGCGAACACGTCGTTTCTGGTCAGCCCGGCTAGTTCTCGTTTCCCCACCAAAGTTCCCCCACACACCCATCGGTCCTCGGGGATCACGTGTCGTTTCTCCGGCGGCCCCTCTCCTTCCAGGTACTCCGGTTTACGCGAGAGAGCGTCTGCTCTTACGTTTTCTTCTCCGGGCACGTAGCGGATTTCAAAGAAAAACTTGGAGAACTCCTGTGCCCATCGAATCTGTCTCTGGTTGAGTACTCGTGTGGTTCTCCAGTACTCCAAGTTCTTGTGATCTGTGCAAACCTGGATCTGTTGTTGCGCCCCTATCAGTAGCTGGCGCCAACGACGAAAGGCCGCGTAGATTGCCAGCAGTTCGCGGTCATACACTGTATAGTTTTGCTCCGACTTGCTCAGTTTTCTCGAGAAAAAGGCACACGGTTTCCATTCCTGCTTTCCCTTCCCTGGCTGCAAAAGGACCGCCCCTACGGCTCTGTCGGACGCGTCGGTCTCTAGCCTCAGGGGTTTCTCCAGATCTACGTGCAGGAGTTGCTCTTCCGATGCGAACGCCTTCTTCAGTCTTTCGAAGGATTGTTGGGCCTCTTCTGTCCACACAAACTTCTTTTTGCTACTGAGACAATCCGTGATGGGCGCTGTCAAGTGGGCGAAGTTCTTGATGAACTTCCTGTAGAAGTTGCTGAACCCTAGGAACCTCTGTACATCCTTCCGTGTTTTGGGAGCCTTCCACTCCAGCACTGCCTGCACCTTGCTTGGGTCCATCGCTAAGCCTTTGTCAGACAACTTGTACCCCAGAAACTCGACTTCTCTGGCGTGAAACTGACATTTTTCCAGCTTGACCCACAACTGGTGCTTCTGCAGTCGTTGTAACACTTCCCTGACGTCTCTAACATGTTGTTCCTCATTGTCCGAATAAATTAAGACGTCGTCCAAGAAGGCTACGCAGTTCTTGTACAGCAGAGACCCCAACACGTGGTGCATGAAAGCTTGAAAACAGGCGGAGCCCGACTGTAATCCAAAAGGCATAACTAAGTACTCAAAGGCACCTAGGGGTGTGAACATTGTGGTCTTCCATTCGTCCCCCTCCCTCATCCTGATCAAATTGTATGCGCCCCTGAGGTCCAGCTTGGTAAAAATTTTGCCTTTCCTCACTCGCGTTAAAATGTCGTCAATCCTGGGCATTGGGAAGGTCACGGGTTCTGACACCAAATTGACAGCTCTATAGTCCACTACGAGCCTGGGTTTATTTGTGTCCTTTTTGTCCACAAAGAACACCGGACTGCCCCCTACTGCCTTTGATTCTCTTATGAAGCCTCTTTTCAGGTTCTTGTCGATAAATTCTCGCAACTCCTTCATCTCCCTGTCTGACATGGCGTACAGCTTACCCACTGGCAGCTGAGCCCCCGGAAGCAAGTTGATCTGGCAGTCAAAGGGCCTATGGGGTGGCAGTCTATCTGCCTCTTTCTCGTTGAAGACCTCCCGCAGATCTGCGTATTGTGGCGGCACCTCCCCTTTCCGCTCCACCGCCATCCCAGCCACCCTGGCCACGGTCATTCTTGGGGCTTCCCCCCCTAGACAGTGTTCCAGGCAGTAAGCTGACCCAAAGGTGACTGTCCTCTGATGCCACGCCACCACTGGATCATGTTGTGCTAGCCAGCTCATCCCTAATATTATTGGGGGTCCTGCTAGCGAGGCGACGTGAAAGGCGATGGTCTCCGAGTGCCTGGACACCCTCATTCTCATTGGCGGGGTCTGGTGTGTCACTTCCCCTCCTAGAAGCTCCCTGCCATCAATGGTGGTCACTTGCAAGGGAAAATCCAAAGGCAGTAAGTGGAGCTGGTGCTCTAATGCAAAGTCCTTGCTGAAGAAATTACATGAGCTGCCTGAATCCAGCATGCCTTTCACCTTGACTGGGTGCCCGTTCGGGAGTTCTAGCACCACTTCGATGGCTATTGCCGCCTTGGGGGGGTCTGGTTGGGGCACTTTTACTGGTGGCTGGCTTGGCTGTTGTGCCCCTTGATTGGCAGCCAAGCGTTCCCGTTTCCCTGTTCCTGTTCCTTTACCACCACCTCCTCACCCCCTGCAGTTCCCACCATTCCTTGCCAAGCCTTTCTTTGAGGGCAGGCTCTGGCAAGATGGCCTGGCTGCTGGCAAAGGTAACATTTCTTGGAGGTTTTCCAATCCTTTCCCTCCTTCTTGCGCCCTTCGCTGGTGCTTGAAACTTCCCGCGCGCGCGCCCCATCTATTTCCATTGGCTCTGCTGGCGGGGAGGGCTGCCTTGGTATTTCAGGAATGCGGTAGTCATGGCAACGTTGCTCTCTCCCTTCCCGCCTCTCCTGGGCCCGCGCTTCCTGGCGCACGCCAATCGCAAGCACAGCCTTGGTCAGCTGATCCATCCCCTGTGGGCGGGGTGCGCGGGAAAGTTCATCCCTAACCGTTGGGGACAACCCCTCCTCGAATAACATCTGTATGGGTTCGGAGCCCAGTTCCCACCCGAGGCGGTGAACTATCATGGCAAAGCGCGACCAGTAGTCCCTAACTGACTGGCTCCCCTGTTTACAGTTCATCAATTCCCGTTTTGTCACACTTTTTTGAACATCAGTGGAAAACATCGCGTCCATCGCTTGGAAGAATTTCCTCAGGTCCTGCATGGCGGAATTCTGCGTCGCCATGAGGGGTCTGACCCATTCCCTGGCCCCGTCCTGCAGGTGACCCACAACATATGCCACCCGCGCCGCGTCGTCTTCAAAATCGTTATGCTGCAATTCCAATGCGTACTCTATTTCCGTTCGAAACGCACTGTATTCTTGCGGCTTTCCCCCAAACTTATGCACCAGTCCCGGTACATTCCTTGCTATGGGGGTGGGTCTGACCTGTGCATCTTGAGACCGCCTTTCGTCCAGCCGTGCCGTCAGAATGGCCACATGCTGCTCCAAATCTCGGTTCCTCTCCTCCAGCGTTTGCCCTCCAGCTGCTCCCCCCTGGGTGCCTGCTTCTCCGGGCTTGCTCATGATGCTGCCTGCCTGCTGCTGCGCACGAGCAACTTTTCAGGGACTGACGGATTGCTGTAATGAGTATGAGTTACTCGTGCGTAAACTGGTGCCTCTCTAGGCTAGTTTGCCTTGTTAAACCTTTCTGACTGCACAGCCCTTTCTCATCATGACTGTCTCAGTCACTAGCAGAATCCGTCAGTGGGCGTTTCTTGACTCTCTTCCAACATAAGAGTTGTTTGACACCCAATCTCCTCCGCCTCTCACTGCGCGGGAGCCTTCTGCGCAGGGTGGGCGTGGGTAGCGGGGGACCTGTCCCCTCCTCACTGAGTTCCAGTGAAGAGTCCGTGAGCCCTCTCTCCGATTTCCCCATCTGCTCACTTTTGTTCCTGGTGCTGCGCTTAAATGCTTCCCCCTCCACTGAGTTGCCTCTCCCCCTGCTGCTGGGTCCTTCTCCAGCATCATCCAGGAGCCTCCCCTTCGCCTCCCGCTCTGATGTCAGTTCCCTGACAGCAACAAACAAGGGTTGTTTAAAAGATAGGGAATATAGAATGCAAAATGGCTGACAATTCAGACTGCGATGTTTCCTACATCTCAGCCGTTCAAACAGTGGCTTGGGTGGGTGGCACCAGTCGCAGATAAAGTGCCTTTGCCCGTGCAAGTGGGAGTTGGCCCCCTTCACACCTTTTGGACTTGGGAGCTTTCAGTGTGTTAAAAGGTCATTGTCCGCCTAGTCATAGGAGGCGATAGCAGTGGGGCAGCTACAAGAATTCTTGGAAAACACAGATGATTTAAATCCATGCCCATCTGGGTTCAATCCTGGCCGAAGAACTGAGTCAGTCTTGGTCGCCCTGATGGATGACCTTTGCAGACAGCTGCCTATGAAAATCTAAGGGTTATGAGAATCGGAGGCAGTGTATCTTTACTTAGTTGCTTCCATTTTAAGGGGGGAAGAGAAGCATGCATGTGTGAAAAACAATGTTGTCCAATGAAATTTGATATTGTGTCACACCAGGCCCACAGATGTTTGAAGAAAAATTCAGTGGTGCATCCCGGGGTATCAGCCCATGTCCCCCTAGACGGCATGAACACAACATGGGGTGTGCTGAAATTGCATGACCCCAGGGAATTTTGAGGGGGGCGCTTCAACATTTTGCGGCCCCTCAGCCGATGCCCCCCTAGATGGCACAAGAACATCATGTGGTGTGCTGAAATTGCATGACATGACCCTAGGGAATTTTGAGTGGGGCCCTTCAACATTTTGGGGGCCCTCAGCCCATGTCCCCCTAGACAGCATGAGCACAACATGGGGTGTGCTGAAACTGCATGACCCCAGGGAATTTTGAGGGGGGCGCTTCAACATTTTGGGGGCCCTCAGCCCATGTCCCCCTAGACGGCATGAGCACAACATGGGGTGTGCTGAAACTGCATGACCCCAGGGAATTTGAGGGGGGCCCTTCAACATTTTGGGGGCCCTCAGCCCATGTCCCCTTAGATGGCATGAGCACAACATGGGGTGTGCTGAAATTGCATGACCCCAGGGAATTTTGAGGGGGGCGCTTCAACATTTTGGGGGCCCTCAGCCCATGTCCCCCTAGACGGCATGAGCACAACATGGGGTGTGCTGAAACTGCATGACCCCAGGGAATTTGAGGGGGCCCTTCAACATATTGGGGGCCCTCAGCCCATGTCCCCTTAGATGGCATGTGCTGACATCACACCGCTCCAGGGCATTTTGAGGGGGGCACCCCCTTGAAAATTTGGAGTCCTTGGCCTCCCCATCTTGTATATGTCACAAGCACAAGCACACCATGGGGGTGTGCTGACATTGTGTGATCCCAGGGAATTTTGAGGGGGCCCACGCCTATTGAAAATTTTGGGAGTACCTTGACCCCCTCGATATCTCAAGCACACCATAGGGAGTGTTAAAGTCTCACTGTCCCAGGGAATTTTGAAGGGGCCCACCCCTTCTTTAAAATTCCGGGGGTCCTCAGTCCTTTGCCACTATAGGCTGTGCAGTCATGCCACAGGGTGTGCTGATGTCAGGCCTCTGGATTTCCCTCTTGCATAGATGCTGTATTGGGTCCCTGGACAGCAGGTGGAGGATATCTGCAGGATTAGGAGCAACTGCGGAAAGACACAGTTGTTGAAAATTAGGCTTTGGGGTACTTATAGAGGAGAAGGAAGGGGTGAGGCATACAGAACTTGGCTGGGAGTGGGATTTGTGGGGCTGGCAGGGTGAGGTTTGGGGCTGGGGCTGCAGCAAGAAACTGCTAGGGTGTTTTCCTTGGGGGAACAGTTTGCGATATAACACTGGGGAAAGAGTTTGTGGTGTAAAAATCCTTTTTTAAAAAAGTTTGTATTTATTGATTGATACTTATTCTAAGACAGACAGAAATAATATTCATTATAAATATATATTTTATAATATACTGAGTTAAAACAGCTACTTAAGCTAAGAAAGAGCAGAAAGAAAGTCGGAAGGAAGAAAATACAAGAAAAAGAGAAAACAAAAGTAGAAGACAAAGGGAAAGAAAGAAAACAACTAAAGGGAGAGACTAGAATAAAAGGACTTCTGGGTTTCAGTAGCTACCTATGATACTGGTTTATAGAAAATAGAATGTTAAAGAGAGGTGTTTTTTTCCCAATCTTCAAATTCAGATACTGCAAGTTCATTTTCTCTTTCACACAAAAGGTCCATAGGAAACTTCCAATCCTTAACAAATGCTAGTAATGATTTTTCTCTAATTAAACATGTTAGCTTAGCCATCTAAGGCAATGTGGGGTAAAACTCCTGTGGTTGTAGATATTTTTATTTTATTTTTTGCAGCAAGGGAAGGGCTGGGAGCAAGGTCATTGAGGCTTTTCCCAGTCCATGAAATTCAGAAGCATTATAAACAAACATTACAATTCAACTTTAGCTTAAACACATTCCTACTTTCATCTCGGGTTTCCCCCACCTTAAAAAAGAAAGAAAGAAAGCTTTCAGACTACCCAAAAAGGATTAGCAATGAGATTGTAAACTTGAGGACGGGAACTATCTTTTTTGTTTGTGTGTGGGGAAAATTATTTACTTAGACATAATATTTGTACCTACTTAACATTTGGTTTATCAGTTTTCCTACTACATAAAAACCAAATATTAATACAACTTTTATAGTAGCAAAAAGCAGAGGCAGCTTTGCATAGCCTATTGCGTTTAGGCGTTATTCAAGCTTAAGCTTTAGGCCCGGACCAAAAATTTCAAAGCCAATGTTTCCAAAAGATTGTGCTGTTTTAATATTAAGTGTGAAAACATTTAAACAGTCGTCACTTACAGTTCCCATAGTTGTTTGCTAATAGGTAATGGAGAATCTGTGACTCTTTTGGATGCTATTGGGACTCTAGCTGGAAGAGAAGCTGGGGAAAGACACAGCTGTTGATAATGAGGCTTCAGCGTTCTTAGAGGAGAAAGGGGCGAGGCAGAAAGGCTTTTGATTTTCTTTCACCCATAGAAGCCCAGCTAATACATTTATATATATTAGAAAATTTCAGTACTTCCTAATCCATGAAATTCAGAAGCTTTATAACGAAACATCGCAGTACACCTTTAGCTTAAACACATTCCTGCTTTTCTCTCTGGTACTGAATGTGGGAAACACCCTATGTGCTTTACAGGCATTTCACACAACCTTGCCATTACTTGATAAGTGTAATTGCGTGTCAAGGTCCCCAAGCCACCCCTCAAATAACTCACAACACACACATAATTTTTGTTTAAGGTTTTTGGCATAATTTTGGCCACAACTTTATTAACATACATGATTGTTAGTGGTTGCTTAGGCACTGGTTAAGACTATCTGTCCCCCTCCCTGCCCCCCGCCTGGGGACAGAACTTACTTCCGGATTCCACCGAAAGCCAGTAAGGGAAAACAATATTGGGGAGAAATGGAGCTGAGCGACAGGCCCTCACTTCTCCCCGCATGCTCCCTAGGGCTTGCCGGTCCTAGCCCCATTCCAGGGATTCGGACGAAAACATGGCAAGCCCCTGGGTTCCTTTAACGGAACTCCCTTTCCGCGGCAGCGTTGGAGGGGCAGGCCCAGCCAATCCTTGCCCCTCTTCCAACCAATTTGATAACCAATGCCTAACCGCAACTTACAAGTTGTGACGATTTGCAGTAGGCAAAAAACAAATCAGCCAGATGGACAAAATTCCTACCAGTCCCCTGCCACAACAGCAGATGACCCCATGACAGGCATAGCAAGGTCAACGCAGAAAACCCTTAAATTTAGGGCGGGCGGGCGGGTGCACGCAGCAAAGAGAAAGTTTCCAAGCTGCGTGCACAGAATATAAAGCATTAGATCCCTCCCACCAAATTGCAACACATAAATTGCCCCAGCGACTCAACCAACTAATGATTGCCACAGGCCAACTTTCCAATCCTGCCTGGCAACCAAGGGGGGGTGGCCTGATAGACCCCACCGCAACCAGCGCTCTCCATTAAGGAGAACACTCTTTGTCACATGAAAGTGGTGGGGCGTGGGTGAGAAGGCAAAACCTGTTTACATCCCAGGGGAAAGAAATGACTTGGGTATCAATCACCCATTTTCTGACTTCCTTCTACACTTGACCAGATGTACCCTCTTCGGCTGTGTCTGTCTTTCCAACCAGGGAAATGTTAATGCAATTTGGACTGTAAACAGAGTCAGGTACAGCTGTCCCCATGATCATAGCTGGAAGAAAATTACATCTGTGTCCACAGAAATGCCTGCCAGTGTTTCAGTCAGTAGTTCAGTTCATGCTTACATGTCCACATGTGATTTCAGCTGAAGTCTGCTTATGTGCTAGGGAAATCAAGCAGGCAAACATTTGTCAGCAACTCGCCATGCACTCGTAATGTACAGTACTTCCAGTCTGTAGGATGGTTCAGTTAAGAGAGATGTGATGTTTCGTTTCTCTGTGCCAAGTAACTGCAGCATCACAAGCAAGTTCCCCAGAGGTTGCAAAACTTGACACAAACATTCCATAAGCCCCTCTGCTTCTCAAAAGGCTAAACTGTGCTCTCGCCTCTTTTTTTTGCTCATTGTTAGTGCCCTCACGTATGCATCTGGCTTTGTTGGGTTGCCAGGCTCCATAGCATGCTATATTTTTCCATTTTCAGCTAGCTGGCACTTATCACTTTATTTGTCTGTTCCCTAAGATTGCCCTCCCCCCCCCCCATCTTTGAAACGTGTCATTCATTTAATAAATGAGGGAGATGGGAGGGGTGTGTGTCGGAGGCTAGCACAAAACTGCAGACAAACTTAGCAGGTCGGACAGCAAAAACCCTCAGTCTTGTCAAGTTTGTTTCAGAAATTCATCTCTGCTGCTACCATTGATAACCTGGATTACTAGACTATGCCAGTCCAGAGAACACAGGCTGTTTCAAAGTGAGTTTTAGGAACATAGGAAGCTGTTTCATACCAGGTCAGCTGGTTTGTCCATCAAGCACAGTGTTGTCTATTCTGACTGGCAGCACCTCTCCAAGGTGTCAAGCAGAAGTCTTTTCAATCACTTGCTATCTGATCTTCTAAGCAGGAAATGCCAAGATTTCAGTCTGGAACCTTAAACGTGCAGTGTATGTGCTGTGCCTCTAAGATTATGGTCTCTTCTTTGAAAGCAGATACCTTGTGTAGCAGCTCTAGACCCTTGGTTAGGGGTACTTAAAGGGTTAAGATGTTCTACATGAGCAGAGGCTTGGGCTCACAGGGCTCAAGTTTATTATTTCTTCAATACCAAGCTGCAATCTACTCTGAATTTTAGAGGCAAATGGCAAGTTGTCTTTTTTGAAGATTTCATTTAACTGGTGATACTGTAACAAGTTTTCTTATCCATTCTTGAATGTCTTTTGGAAGAGCATACATGAAAGAATGGTGCATGCACACACACGCGCGCACACACACAAAAACGGCGGTGTAGTCCATACTTATTTAGCACCATGTAGTTAATCAGTTCCCTTTTCCTATTTGCAACCAGAACTTGAGGTATCTGGGGTTGACTTCTCTCCTGTTTGGAAGGTTAACCTTTGAAACCCTCAGAGATAGAACACTTAAAGCAAACGAATAAGAGAGTGTGGTTTCACTCATGGCCTACGGGTCCCAAGAATGTGGCCTCCAAACTACATCTCTTCCTTAAACCGGCAGGATGGCTATTATTTGGAAGAAGGGGGTAGTTCATCCCAATTCTGAGTTCTTATCTCTGCTTTGCTTTGTTGGTGGTCTGAACTAATTAGTGCCGAAAGCAGTCCTTGTTACCACATATGAGACTCTGGATAAGTGACAGGTCTTTGTGCAGATGTGAATCCTTTCTTTTTTGTAACTCACTGTTTTGTCTTGTCTGCATTCGGCATCCCACAGAACAAGCGTCTACCAAACCTCACCCATGCTGTGCAAAATCTATTGGAAACTGTCCCTATCTTCAAACGTACAAAGACATATTATCCTGATTTCTCCCTCTCTCTTTCCATAGACTATGATCAGGCATTCCTGAGCTAGCTTGTCTGCAACCTATTTCCTTCACTGAAACAATGCCTGAATTATATTATTGAAAGCAGGAGAGGATCATTCCCCCCCCCCTTTGTTTTCTTTTGAAAAGAACAACAACAAACAAGGTAGAGCAGAAATGGAGATCAAGGCAACAGATCTGGAAAGGTACTTTGAAAGTCAGAATACGAACTATTCTAGGCGAAAGGGTGGACAATAGAAGAAGATATACAGATTGACAGGGACTGGCCTCAGGCCTGCTGACTGGGAAGTGGCATTTATTGACTCCTGCTCGCAGGGCTGAGAACTGGGAAAGGTGGTAATTCCATCATCTTGTTTCATTGATTTCCATAGGATTTAAATATGACTAACGGAGTGGTATAACGGTTAATTCTGCAGTGCTAGAGCTAACCATGACAGTCCCAAGTCATGTCCTCAATGCAAGTAAATAGCACAAGGCCCAGTTTATTAGGATCAGTATGTTCCTACATAAAGTTTCTTGGTGCAAAGCCGCATTGAGTGCAATGAAATTTATTTCTGGCTGCATAAGTACAACTTGCAAAACACACTGAGCTTTAACAAAATCTTCAGCCAGTGCAAATGCAGCTTTAGTTTTAATTAGAAATGCAAACAATATTGCACAGGAGTGTTACCATTCAAATTACTAATGTGCAGTAGGAACCCCCTCAAAGTAATGAAATGTGTGGCCTTCCTTGGTTACTTCCCTTGTTCTCTTGACCTCCTCCATTCTAACGTTACGAAGAAACTTGAATGAGGCAAGAATAAGGGTGTAAATTAACTGGACACCCCTGCAGATAATATCAACCCTCTGGTTCTGCAAAACGTCCAGGAATTAGATGCTTCTCTACATTCTCCTTTCAGCACACCACAGGACTAAAGTTTAACCAGTTCCATGTGTTTGTGATTTGCTCTGGTTAGCATATGTAACAACACCCAGAACTTAATTGTCTGCTTTTAAGTGGCATATTTCAAGTCTCCACCTCTCCTCAATTGCTGCTCAAAATAATGCATACCTTTTTTAAAAAAACCTGCCTGATAGAGCCATTTCCTTTTCTCTCACTTTTGTTTTGTTACACACACACACACACACACACACACACACACGTAAGACAGAATGAAATGACATGGGTAAGGATATAAGGGGAACAGTTGAAGTTCTAACGAGGTCCTTGTGGATGGCATAATGACCCGCAGAGAATCTTGTGGTAGATAATGAGGTATGAAAAACAATAAATCACATTTTCTGCTACATTGTTAAGCATCAGGTCACCACTAGATCTTGACAATTTCCTGCAATGATCGGTGCTTAGAAAGCCTATGATTCAGTTCCAGGAGATATTGGTGACAGGCGCTGTAAGGCAAATACTGCTTCAGCCTACCAAGAAATTCCTCTTGAAAGAAATTTGTCTCTCACCTGAGGGATAATTACCTCCTGTACCTGGAAATGCTTCATTTCCACTTACCGTGGACTTGACTGTTCACATAATTTCACTCTCTGTGCTTATGTGCACATTCCACATGTACTAATCCAGGGATTCAAAGGGGAAAAGTAGGCGAATACGTAAGCAGTGGCGGCGGTGGGGGGAGAATGGTGGGGCCAGAATGCACAAACTTTTCAAGGCTAACTTTACTGAAGCTGCATAGGCAGACCAAGCAGCTACTCACAGGCAGGAGAAGGGATGGCGGGCACAATTCAAGAGGCAGCTGCTATTCTGTAATCAGCTTTTTGCCAAATTGCAGTCAAATTCCTCGGATGTGACCCAGGCGTGTCCATCCACGTCCATCGCATGTCCTACTTGGCTACCTACATCCCATGCCTCCTGTGGCTGCTCAAGACGGCCACTTGCAGTCCCATAACAACCCAGCGGTGGCCGGTGGCGGCCCCTTCGGTATCGGAGGGACTGATCCCCCTGCCTAGAAATATTGAGGGAGCTGAAGCCCCATATACCCGTTACCCCTGCTTTCTTGTATCTTTTGGTTTAGAAAGGGGTCCTTACTGTCACAGTTGCTTCTCTCATAGGAGATAGATGGTGAAGACTCCACCTGTTCTGATTCTCTCATGTCCCACTCGGCTACCTATGGTGTGTGCCTCCTGCAGCTGTAGGTGACTGTCATTTGCAGCCCCATAACTACAACCTGGCGATGGGGGATAGTGGGGGGGGGGGGCGGGCTGAGCCCCCATGGCCAGGATTTAATCCAGCTGGGAATGGATTTAATAATCTTGTGTTTTCCGAGAATGCATGTAGCTGCCCCACCAGTTTGCCTGAGATGGGTGGGAGGAGTTATTAACATTCCAAATTCTCCTTCATCTTTCACTCAGTGGCCCGTCTGTGTGGTCAAATTCCTCAATGTGACCTAGATGTGTTCATCCACATCTGTCGTACGTCCCGCTCAGGTACCTACGCCCGGCGCCAAATGAATTGTTTGGTCCCATAGGCTGCATTAAGATGGGGTGAAAAACTAAGGATTTTGCTCTAGTTTGAGTTGCCAATCATTCTGGTTCCTTCCTCTTGGTTAAAAGTTGTTTATTTGTTTGGAAACCTGTTATGATACCCTGCAGTATGCAAATGGATTAAATCAAATTTCCCCCCTCCCCTCTCCTCCATCTTCGCCTCCCCTGCCAGGCGTGGCCATTCATATTTGTCGCATGTCCCTCGTGGCTAACAGGGCCCTTGGCCTCCCACGGCTGCTGGTGACAGTCAGTTGTGGCCACAGCAACAGCCTGGTGGTGGGGGATGGCGGTCCCCTCAATACTGGGGGGACTGAGCACCCTTCCTAGAAATATTGAGGGGGCTAAAGCCCTGGGTGTCTACGAGGTCTGCCCTGCCTTGTACCTGCAGTCAGTCATTCCGGCCAACTGAGGCAACAAGTCCTCAGTCGAGAATCAGCTCTGCTGGGATCATTAGAATTCTGCAAATAGCAGGGGCAGCAGTGCCTTGGTACTTCATCCTCTGTTGGGTTCCTCATCGTCTTTTACAAAGGAAATGGGGCTGCTGCAGTTGGACAGTTGCCTTATTTGGTCATATGGCACAAATGGTTGGAGGCCCATGGTCTTAAAGCTTAAGACATGCCTGCAAGGAGGTGTGGGCCAGCTCTGACACAGAGCACTCTGCACTCAAATGGCAGGAAATGCAATCCAACTTCCGAATCTGAACTACACACAGGCTAACACCAGGCAGGCCCCAGAAGAAGGATCTTTCTTGTATCTTTTTGTTTACAAGGGGTCCTTGCACAAGCTATTTCCGATGCTCCTCTGACCCGGAAGTGACCGGAAATAGCATGTGCGCACGCATATGGGCAAGCACTCCCCCGCACTCTGGCCTGCTGCGCGATTGGCACTGGAAACACTGGACCGAGGCACAGTAAGTTTGCTGACCCCTGTCCTAGACCAGTCACAGGGGAGTGGCGGGTTTGCCACCATCTTTTTACTTGAATTGTGGCCAATCCAAACAGGCCAAGTTGACAGGCCTTTAGACCCGATAAAGGTTGTCTGTATCTGAACCCAGGCTCCACAGTTGGTTGCAGAAAAACCCTCCTTATTCTCCCCCCCCCCATTTAATGATGCTCTGTGTTTATGTAAGCTAACATTGTCCTTCTAGGGCACTGCATTCCTTGGCTTTGTTGTGGTCCAATAATGGTTGCCATTTTCAGAGCCAGGAAGGAATTTTCCTCCAAACAGATTGACCCCGTTTGGAGGTTTTGTCTTCACCATAGCAATAGTCATAACTTTGGTGGATAAGGCATTGAAGGAGCATGGGATATGATGAGAGAAGCCCATCCTTAAGTTGCACTGGTTAAACTGCTTGAAATCCACATTGTAGATGTGATCTTGCAAAGAGAAGGCATGGTTCCACATGCCCTGCTCAAAAGCTGCAATGAGTGAAAAAGGCTCTTCATACTCCATCCATTTCCTTCCAGTAAGCCTACCATTGTTGACAAAGGAATCGGGGGTGCTGCAGTTGGACAGTTGCCTTGCTTGGTCAGATGGCCCAAATGGTTGGAGCACCATGGTATTTAAGGCATGCCTGCAAGGAGGTGTGGCCAGCTCTGACACAGAGCACTCTGCACTCAAATGGCAGGAAATGCAATCCAACTTCCGAATCTGAACTACACACAGGCTAACACACACAGTTTACTATACAGCGGAAAGGAGCAGCCAAGCATACTAGGACTCAATTTCTTGACTTTAAGAAAGCCGACTTCATAAAACTTAGGGAAGTGCTGGGTGAGATCCCATGGACAGTAATACTAAAAGGAAAGGGAGTTCATGATGGCTGGGAGTTTGTTAAGAGGGAGATAGTAAAAGCACAACTTCAGGCAATACCAATGAGACGGAAACATGGAAGGTGCCTAAAGAAGCCAGGGTGGCTATCTAAAGAACGTTTAACTGAGTTAAGATTAAAAAAGGATGTGTACAAAAAATGGAAAAGGGGGGAAACCACCAAAGAGGAATTCAAACAAATAGCCGGCACGTGTAGACACAAAGTCAGAAAAGCTAAAGCACAGAATGAACTCAGGCTTGCTAGAGAGGTTAAAAGCAACAAAAAAGGCTTTTATGGGTATGTTCGTAGCAAAAGGAAGAACACAGAAACAGTGGGGTCACTCAGAGGAGAAGATGGTGAAATGCAAACAGGGGACACAGAAAGGGCTGAACTCCTCAATGCCTTCTTTGCCTCAGTCTTCTCCGATAAAGAAAACAATGCCCGACCTGAAGAATTTGGAGCAAATGATTCAGCAGAGGAAACACAGCCCAGAATAACTAAGGAGATAGTACAAGAATACTTGGCTAGTTTAGATGTATTCAAGTCTCCAGGGCCAGATGAACTGCATCCAAGAGTATTAAAAGAACTGGCAGATGTGATCTCAGAACCACTGGCAGTCATCTTTGAGAATTCCTGGAGAACAGGCGAAGTCCCGGCAGACTGGAGGAGGGCAAATGTTGTCCCTATTTTCAAAAAGGGGAAAAGAGAGGACCCAAATAATTACCGCCCAGTCAGTCTGACATCCATACCAGGGAAGATTCTGGAGCAGATCATTAAGCAAACAGTCTGTGAGCACCTAGAAAGGAATGCTGTGATACCAATAGTCAGCATGGATTTCTGAAAAATAAGTCATGTCAGACTAACCTGATCTCATTTTTTGACAGAATTACAAGCCTGGTAGATGAAGGGAACGCAGTGGATGTAGCCTACCTTGATTTCAGCAAGGCATTTGACAAGGTGCCCCATGATATTCTTGTAAAGAAGCTGGTAAAATGCGGTCTTGACTATGCTACCACTCAGTGGATTTGTAACTGGCTGACTGACCGAACCCAAAGGGTGCTCATCGATGGTTCCTCTTCATCCTGGAGAAGAGTGACTAGTGGGGTGCCGCGGGGTTCTGTCTTGGGCCCGGTCTTATTCAACATCTTTATCAACGACTTGGATGATGGACTCAAGGGCATCCTGATCAAATTTGCAGATGACACCAAACTGGGAGGGGTGGCTAACACCCCAGAGGACAGGATCACACTTCAAAACGACCTTGACAGATTAGAGAACTGGGCCAAAACAAACCAGATGAATTTTAACAGGGAGAAATGTAAAGTATTGCACTTGGGCAAAAAAAATGAGAGGCACAAATACAAGATGGGGGACACCTGGCTTGAGAGCAGTACATGTGAAAAGGATCTAGGAGTCTTGGTTGACCACAAACTTGACATGAGCCAACAGTGTGACGCGGCAGCTAAAAAAGCCAATGCAATTCTGGGCCTCATCAATAGGAGTATAGCATCTAGATCAAGGGAAGTAATAGTGCCACTGTATTCTGCTCTGGTCAGACCTCACCTGGAGTACTGTGTCCAGTTCTGGGCACCACAGTTCAAGAAGGACACTGACAAACTGGAACGTGTCCAGAGGAGGGCAACCAAAATGGTCAAAGGCCTGGAAACGATGCCTTATGAGGAACGGCTAAGGGAGCTGGGCATGTTTAGCCTGGAGAAGAGGAGGTTAAGGGGTGATATGATAGCCATGTTCAAATATATAAAAGGATGTCACATAGAGGAGGGAGAAAGGTTGTTTTCTGCTGCTCCAGAGAAGAAGCGGACACGGAGCAATGGATCCAAACTAAAAGAAAGAAGATTCCACCTAAACATTAGGAAGAACTTCCTGACAGTAAGAGCTGTTCGACAGTGGAATTTGCTGCCTCCTCCCCCAACAGGCCCATCTCCGCAGTGCACGCCTCCTGCTTCCTCTGTTCTGTGAGTAGCTAGTTCCGGGCACTGGCTCTCCCCCCTCCCTATTTCCTCCTCGGAGTCAGATGAGAGACTGCTGATGAGCTCTTTAGGCTCTCTGTAATTGCCTCTCTCCCCCCTCGGCTCTTTGGCAGCTTCCAATTCCCTGACAGGCGGCTTGCAACAAAATCTTAAAATAAAAGAGTTCGTCAAACGTTAAAAGCTTCCCTAAACTTAATGTTTTCCCTGGCTGGTATGTTGCATTGAATCTGATTGATAGCAATGGGCCTGGTGTGACATATTATCAAATAACATTGGACAACATTGCTTTTCACATATTTCTGTTCCCTCATTAAAATGGATGCAAAGAACTAAAGGTAAAGGTAAAGGACTCCTGGATGGTTAAGTCTAATAAAATTTGACTATGGGGTGCTCATCTCCGTTTTTAGGCCTTCCACTGAAGGAACTCCATCCCTTCCCACTGTAGCCCTCGCAGGAGAGGATCCTCTCGGTGTTTTTTGTGGGCTTTATCCTGCTGCATGGGTCCTCCTACCACCTCAAGAGGGCTCAGCTTTCACAATGGCAGAAGTGGCTCTTTTCAGGTGTAGCCTATCAGAAGGCAGAAGAGGCACATTTCCCAGATACACTCAGTAGAGGACCAGACCTCCTTGGACAGAGACCTTTTCCATGGCACAGGAGCGTCCTGGATAAAGCCTATTTGCACAGACATCTTTAACGCCTGCTTGGCCTTGTCAGTTAATAGCGCAGTTTACTTTGCTACTGTTTACTTTGCTAAGGAAGCCTCCTGCTTGAAGAACTATGCCAAGGAAGCCAACGACAAACTGTTTGGTGTTGATGGGTCACTATTGGAGAGGTAGCTCAAAGCTTAGGTGGTGTACCCCCAGATTTTTGAAGAAAAATTCAGTGGTGCATCCCGGGGTATCAGCCCACGTGTAGTTCAGATTCTGCAGTTTGATTGCACCCACATGGCAGAAAATGCATCGTGCTCTACATCTCACCCTTTTCATTTATTTATTATTTGTGTACAGGAAGGCTTAAGAGAAGAGAGGCATTGCGTCCTCATAATCTTCCGGCATGTGTTTCTGTATCACATGAAGATCTCTAGCAGACAGTCCTGAAGGGGGACGTGGAAAAAAGGTAGTGCAGAGAGAGAACAAGGAAGGGATACATTTAAAAAAACAAGAAGTTCCAATTAAGGCAACAATGATTAGCACACCATACATGAGCCAGCTTCAAAACCACCCAATCTAACCAAGACCACAGAGCGTCCCACCAGGAGGGAAGAACATCCTGTGTGATGTTGTGTGCTAGTGCTTGCAATTGATCAATTTGATTTTGCACATGGTAACTATTATCAGTCAAATTAAAACAGCAAAGATTAGACACAACTTGACATCCTAGATGCTGGCGTAGCAAGAGATAGTCTACAGAAGCTTTCAGTGCAATAACAGCTTCTCTTAAAATCTTCTGTTCTTGATTTAAAAGAGCTAAAGCACATGAGGTATGATTTATAGATGTTGTCAAAGAACAGGCCAGGTGAGCACCCATGCGAGCATTGTATATAGCCAAAGCAGGAACTCCCACTAAGGAAACAGCCAAGGAAGTATACTCTGCTTTGGAAAAAAGCTGTAGATTGGAGTCACACATGTCTGTTAATCTTTCGGCATGACGTTGAGGGCGCTTTGAGTGCTGCCGCCTGTTTTGTTCTAAAAGTGAGCAACTAGGCATAACTAACGTCAATCGGCTAAGGCAGCATTGAGCATCAGATAAATTGGCGGGAATGTAGTTACAACTTCTTTGATTACACGTGAAAAACCAGCCATCTGGTTTTTCACTCTAGAGTTGTTGAATAGGAACCTGTTTTTGGACAGAAACCAAATTTCAGGGTACCTGTTGAATTAAAACTAGGCGTGAATCTTTAGGAGGGTTAAAATAAACTATCCCAAGTTAGTCAGAACTCATTAGGGACTCATGCTCCTGTTTTAGAAAAAAGCAAATAACAAACAGCAATATCAAATCCAGTGTTAGGCAAATCAGAGAGTAGCCACTCTAAAATCCCTATTCTGTCAGCAGCGTCTGGGGGGAAAAGTAGTTCTGTAGGATTAGGTAAAAATATTGTATTAAGGGAAATCACGCGTATGAAGTGACCCCCAAACTCTGCAACTGCTGTAAATTCATTAGGAATTTTAAGTTCAGGGAGGAAAGGAGAAAAAACAGTCTGCAATAGCGATGAAGAATGAGTCTCACTGTCTGAGGTGGAAATCAGACCTGTATGCTATGTCTTAATTTTATAAACCACCATAGGGAACTGGAACTGAAAAGTAGCAAGTTCTGCTGTCAGTAGATTCAAACCAGCACTGCCCTTAGCGGCATGGCGCAGATTTGTCACAGGAGACTGTGTGTTAAAAGCAAGTGTGTTAGAAGATCATGCATAAATTGTGCCTAAGGAAGGTTCTAAACAGCTGAGGGGTGTAGGTTGGTCCTGCTGCTAGTACCCTTCTGGCTTTTAAGAGCCGCAAAACTGCCGCAACAACCGCAACTGTAATGAGTATGAGTTACTCGTGCGTAAACTGGTGCCTCTCTAGGCTAGTTTGCCTTGTTAAACCTTTCTGACTGCACAGCCCTTTCTCATCATGACTGTCTCAGTCACTAGCAGAATCCGTCAGTGGGCGTTTCTTGAATCTCTTCCAACATAAGAGTTGTTTGACACCCAATCTCCTCCGCCTCTCACTGCGCGGGAGCCTTCTGCGCAGGGTGGGCGTGGGTAGCGGGGGACCTGTCCCCTCCTCACTGAGTTCCAGTGAAGAGTCCGTGAGCCCTCTCTCCGATTTCCCCATCTGCTCACTTTTGTTCCTGGTGCTGCGCTTAAATGCTTCCCCCTCCACTGAGTTGCCTCTCCCCCTGCTGCTGGGTCCTTCTCCAGCATCATCCAGGAGCCTCCCCTTCGCCTCCCGCTCTGATGTCAGTTCCCTGACATCCACCTCCCCCCCAGAATCCCCTCCACCCCTGGACCGACCTGTGGGACCAACTTCATCCCCTTCGTCGGCCGAGGAGGCGGGGAAATCCCGGAAGGAACTGTCACTATCTTCTGTGGGTTCGAAACCCGCTTCCCAATCGCTCTTCCACCTACCTGATGCTTCTTCCTCCGAAACCTCTCCTCCCTCCTCGGAGTCAGAAAATCCCTCAAAAACCTCTTCCTCATCTGTGGTCCCAAATTGCTCCTCCCAGAATCTCTCCAGGGGTTTGGGTTTGTCCGGAAACCGGCGGTGGAATACCTCCACCAGATACCTGTCCTCGACGGCTTCCGTGGGGACCCACGTGTTTTCGGACCTGGGTTCCCCTTCCCACGCTACCAAATACTCCACCCGGCGCCCTTGCCACCTTGAGTCCAGTATTTCCGTGGCCCTGTGGTGGTGTTCCCTTTCTTCTACCTGCGGGTGTGTGGTGACTTCTCCCTCTTGCCCCTGGAATTCCCGCCCTTCCCTATGCGGTGAAAGCAGGGACCTATGGAAAACCGGGTGTATTTTCATGCTATCAGGCAACCTGAGCTTAAATGCCACGGGATTAACTTGCTGTGTTACCTCAAAAGGTCCCAGCCGTCTGGGCTGCAACTTCTTGCACCCCCCTTTGAAAGGTAGCCCTTGGGTGGACAACCACACCCTGTCCCCCACCCGTATGGTCTCCCCTTCCCTGCGGTGCTTGTCTGTCTGCCTCTTGTAAGTTTCCTTGGCCCGCTCCAAGTTCATCTTAAGTTGCTGGTGTAGGGCCTCCATTTCTTCCACAAACTGCTCTGCAGCGGGTACGCTCCAGCTTTCCTCCCCACTCCCCGGGAAGGCCCTGGGATGACACCCATGGTTGGCCATGAATGGGCTCATTCCCGTGGACACGTGTTCCGCGTTGTTGTACGCGAATTCAGCCAGCGCTAGTTTTTCTACCCAATCGTTCTGCCTCTCACTGACATAGCAGCGTAGGTATTGCTGGAGTATACTGTTCGCTCTTTCTGCTTGCCCGTTGGTTTCTGGGTGTCTCGCCGTCGAGAAACCCACCTCCACCTGCAGTAAGCTCATGAGCTTCCTCCAGAACCGGGAAGTAAATTGTTTTCCGCGGTCGGAGATAACCCTCAAGGGGGCGCCATGCAGCCGGAATATGTGCTCCACAAACAACCGGGCTGTTTCCTCTGCCGTTACAGCATGTGAGCAAGCTATAAAATGGCACATTTTTGTCAGTAGGTCGACCACTACCATGACTGCTGTCTTTCCCCGGGACTTGGGCAAATCTGTCATAAAATCAATGGATACCACCTCCCAGGGTTTCCCCGGCGTGGGTAAGGGTTCCAGCAATCGTGTGGGGGCAGCCCGCTCCCCCTTTGCCCTTTGGCAGCGGTCGCACCCCCGTACATATTCCCGTACATCCTCCCTCACCCTGGGCCACCAGAACTGCCTGGTCACAAGCATCATGGTTTTGTGCTGTCCAAAGTGCCCTGCTGTGGGGTTGTCGTGGAGTTGTTTGAGTACCTTTCCCCTCAGGGTCTCCCCCGGTACGTACAGCGCTCCCCTATAGTACAGTACCCCTTCCTTCTCCTCAAACCCTTCTTGGGTCCCTCTTCCGTCTCGTAGTTCCCGGATTTTAGTTTGCGCGAACACGTCGTTTCTGGTCAGCCCGGCTAGTTCTCGTTTCCCCACCAAAGTTCCCCCACACACCCATCGGTCCTCGGGGATCACATGTCGTTTCTCCGGCGGCCCCTCTCCTTCCAGGTACTCCGGTTTACGCGAGAGAGCGTCTGCTCTTACGTTTTCTTCTCCGGGCACGTAGCGGATTTCAAAGAAAAACTTGGAGAACTCCTGTGCCCATCGAATCTGTCTCTGGTTGAGTACTCGTGCGGTTCTCCAGTACTCCAAGTTCTTGTGATCTGTGCAAACCTGGATCTGTTGTTGCGCCCCTATCAGTAGCTGGCGCCAACGACGAAAGGCCGCGTAGATTGCCAGCAGTTCGCGGTCATACACTGTATAGTTTTGCTCCGACTTGCTCAGTTTTCTCGAGAAAAAGGCACACGGTTTCCATTCCTGCTTTCCCTTCCCTGGCTGCAAAAGGACCGCCCCTACGGCTCTGTCGGACGCGTCGGTCTCTAGCCTCAGGGGTTTCTCCAGATCTACGTGCAGGAGTTGCTCTTCCGATGCGAACGCCTTCTTCAGTCTTTCGAAGGATTGTTGGGCCTCTTCTGTCCACACAAACTTCTTTTTGCTACTGAGACAATCCGTGATGGGCGCTGTCAAGTGGGCGAAGTTCTTGATGAACTTCCTGTAGAAGTTGCTGAACCCTAGGAACCTCTGTACGTCCTTCCGTGTTTTGGGAGCCTTCCACTCCAGCACTGCCTGCACCTTGCTTGGGTCCATCGCTAAGCCTTTGTCAGACAACTTGTACCCCAGAAACTCGACTTCTCTGGCGTGAAACTGACATTTTTCCAGCTTGACCCACAACTGGTGCTTCTGCAGTCGTTGTAACACTTCCCTGACGTCTCTAACATGTTGTTCCTCATTGTCCGAATAAATTAAGACGTCGTCCAAGAAGGCTACGCAGTTCTTGTACAGCAGAGACCCCAACACGTGGTGCATGAAAGCTTGAAAACAGGCGGAGCCCGACTGTAATCCAAAAGGCATAACTAAGTACTCAAAGGCACCTAGGGGTGTGAACATTGTGGTCTTCCATTCGTCCCCCTCCCTCATCCTGATCAAATTGTATGCGCCCCTGAGGTCCAGCTTGGTAAAAATTTTGCCTTTCCTCACTCGCGTTAAAATGTCGTCAATCCTGGGCATTGGGAAGGTCACGGGTTCTGACACCAAATTGACAGCTCTATAGTCCACTACGAGCCTGGGTTTATTTGTGTCCTTTTTGTCCACAAAGAACACCGGACTGCCCCCTACTGCCTTTGATTCTCTTATGAAGCCTCTTTTCAGGTTCTTGTCGATAAATTCTCGCAACTCCTTCATCTCCCTGTCTGACATGGCGTACAGCTTACCCACTGGCAGCTGAGCCCCCGGAAGCAAGTTGATCTGGCAGTCAAAGGGCCTATGGGGTGGCAGTCTATCTGCCTCTTTCTCGCTGAAGACCTCCCGCAGATCTGCGTATTGTGGCGGCACCTCCCCTTTCCGCTCCACCGCCATCCCAGCCACCCTGGCCACGGTCATTCTTGGGGCTTCCCCCCCTAGACAGTGTTCCAGGCAGTAAGCTGACCCAAAGGTGACTGTCCTCTGATGCCACGCCACCACTGGATCATGTTGTGCTAGCCAGCTCATCCCTAATATTATTGGGGGTCCTGCTAGCGAGGCGACGTGAAAGGCGATGGTCTCCGAGTGCCTGGACACCCTCATTCTCATTGGCGGGGTCTGGTGTGTCACTTCCCCTCCTAGAAGCTCCCTGCCATCAATGGTGGTCACTTGCAAGGGAAAATCCAAAGGCAGTAAGTGGAGCTGGTGCTCTAATGCAAAGTCCTTGCTGAAGAAATTACATGAGCTGCCTGAATCCAGCATGCCTTTCACCTTGACTGGGTGCCCGTTCGGGAGTTCTAGCACCACTTCGATGGCTATTGCCGCCTTGGGGGGGTCTGGTTGGGGCACTTTTACTGGTGGCTGGCTTGGCTGTTGTGCCCCTTGATTGGCAGCCAAGCGTTCCCGTTTCCCTGTTCCTGTTCCTTTACCACCACCTCCTCACCCCCTGCAGTTCCCACCATTCCTTGCCAAGCCTTTCTTTGAGGGCAGGCTCTGGCAAGATGGCCTGGCTGCTGGCAAAGGTAACATTTCTTGGAGGTTTTCCAATCCTTTCCCTCCTTCTTGCGCCCTTCGCTGGTGCTTGAAACTTCCCGCGCGCGCGCCCCATCTATTTCCATTGGCTCTGCTGGCGGGGAGGGCTGCCTTGGTATTTCAGGAATGCGGTAGTCATGGCAACGTTGCTCTCTCCCTTCCCGCCTCTCCTGGGCCCGCGCTTCCTGGCGCACGCCAATCGCAAGCACAGCCTTGGTCAGCTGATCCATCCCCTGTGGGCGGGGTGCGCGGGAAAGTTCATCCCTAACCGTTGGGGACAACCCCTCCTCGAATAACATCTGTATGGGTTCGGAGCCCAGTTCCCACCCGAGGCGGTGAACTATCATGGCAAAGCGCGACCAGTAGTCCCTAACTGACTGGCTCCCCTGTTTACAGTTCATCAATTCCCGTTTTGTCACACTTTTTTGAACATCAGTGGAAAACATCGCGTCCATCGCTTGGAAGAATTTCCTCAGGTCCTGCATGGCGGAATTCTGCGTCGCCATGAGGGGTCTGACCCATTCCCTGGCCCCGTCCTGCAGGTGACCCACAACATATGCCACCCGCGCCGCGTCGTCTTCAAAATCGTTATGCTGCAATTCCAATGCGTACTCTATTTCCGTTCGAAACGCACTGTATTCTTGCGGCTTTCCCCCAAACTTATGCACCAGTCCCGGTACATTCCTTGCTATGGGGGTGGGTCTGACCTGTGCATCTTGAGACCGCCTTTCGTCCAGCCGTGCCGTCAGAATGGCCACATGCTGCTCCAAATCTCGGTTCCTCTCCTCCAGCGTTTGCCCTCCAGCTGCTCCCCCCTGGGTGCCTGCTTCTCCGGGCTTGCTCATGATGCTGCCTGCCTGCTGCTGCGCACGAGCAACTTTTCAGGGACTGACGGATTGCTGTAATGAGTATGAGTTACTCGTGCGTAAACTGGTGCCTCTCTAGGCTAGTTTGCCTTGTTAAACCTTTCTGACTGCACAGCCCTTTCTCATCATGACTGTCTCAGTCACTAGCAGAATCCGTCAGTGGGCGTTTCTTGACTCTCTTCCAACATAAGAGTTGTTTGACACCCAATCTCCTCCGCCTCTCACTGCGCGGGAGCCTTCTGCGCAGGGTGGGCGTGGGTAGCGGGGGACCTGTCCCCTCCTCACTGAGTTCCAGTGAAGAGTCCGTGAGCCCTCTCTCCGATTTCCCCATCTGCTCACTTTTGTTCCTGGTGCTGCGCTTAAATGCTTCCCCCTCCACTGAGTTGCCTCTCCCCCTGCTGCTGGGTCCTTCTCCAGCATCATCCAGGAGCCTCCCCTTCGCCTCCCGCTCTGATGTCAGTTCCCTGACAGCAACAAACAAGGGTTGTTTAAAAGATAGGGAATATAGAATGCAAAATGGCTGACAATTCAGACTGCCTGCTCTGGTCCAGTCCTGTACTGACAGTACCTTCCCAGAGTATGATATTGTGATGTTTCCTACATCTCAGCCGTTCAAACAGTGGCTTGGGTGGGTGGCACCAGTCGCAGATAAAGTGCCTTTGCCCGTGCAAGTGGGAGTTGGCCCCCTTCACACCTTTTGGACTTGGGAGCTTTCAGTGTGTTAAAAGGTCATTGTCCGCCTAGTCATAGGAGGCGATAGCAGTGGGGCAGCTACAAGAATTCTTGGAAAACACAGATGATTTAAATCCATGCCCATCTGGGTTCAATCCTGGCCGAAGAACTGAGTCAGTCTTGGTCGCCCTGATGGATGACCTTTGCAGACAGCTGCCTATGAAAATCTAAGGGTTATGAGAATCGGAGGCAGTGTATCTTTACTTAGTTGCTTCCATTTTAAGGGGGGAAGAGAAGCATGCATGTGTGAAAAACAATGTTGTCCAATGAAATTTGATATTGTGTCACACCAGGCCCACAGATGTTTGAAGAAAAATTCAGTGGTGCATCCCGGGGTATCAGCCCATGTCCCCCTAGACGGCATGAACACAACATGGGGTGTGCTGAAATTGCATGACCCCAGGGAATTTTGAGGGGGGCGCTTCAACATTTTGCGGCCCCTCAGCCGATGCCCCCCTAGATGGCACAAGAACATCATGTGGTGTGCTGAAATTGCATGACATGACCCTAGGGAATTTTGAGTGGGGCCCTTCAACATTTTGGGGGCCCTCAGCCCATGTCCCCCTAGACAGCATGAGCACAACATGGGGTGTGCTGAAACTGCATGACCCCAGGGAATTTTGAGGGGGGCGCTTCAACATTTTGGGGGCCCTCAGCCCATGTCCCCCTAGACGGCATGAGCACAACATGGGGTGTGCTGAAACTGCATGACCCCAGGGAATTTGAGGGGGGCCCTTCAACATTTTGGGGGCCCTCAGCCCATGTCCCCTTAGATGGCATGAGCACAACATGGGGTGTGCTGAAATTGCATGACCCCAGGGAATTTTGAGGGGGGCGCTTCAACATTTTGGGGGCCCTCAGCCCATGTCCCCCTAGACGGCATGAGCACAACATGGGGTGTGCTGAAACTGCATGACCCCAGGGAATTTGAGGGGGCCCTTCAACATATTGGGGGCCCTCAGCCCATGTCCCCTTAGATGGCATGTGCTGACATCACACCGCTCCAGGGCATTTTGAGGGGGGCACCCCCTTGAAAATTTGGAGTCCTTGGCCTCCCCATCTTGTATATGTCACAAGCACACCATGGGGGTGTGCTGACATTGTGTGATCCCAGGGAATTTTGAGGGGGCCCACGCCTATTGAAAATTTTGGGAGTACCTTGACCCCCTCGATATCTCAAGCACACCATAGGGAGTGTTAAAGTCTCACTGTCCCAGGGAATTTTGAAGGGGCCCACCCCTTCTTTAAAATTCCGGGGGTCCTCAGTTCTTTGCCACTATAGGCTGTGCAGTCATGCCACAGGGTGTGCTGATGTCAGGCCTCTGGATTTCCCTCTTGCATAGATGCTGTATTGGGTCCCTAGACAGCAGGTGGAGGATATCTGCAGGATTAGGAGCAACTGCGGAAAGACACAGTTGTTGAAAATTAGGCTTTGGGCTACTTATAGAGGAGAAGGAAGGGGTGAGGCATACAGAACTTGGCTGGGAGTGGGATTTGTGGGGCTGGCAGGGTGAGGTTTGGGGCTGGGGCTGCAGCAAGAAACTGCTAGGGTGTTTTCCTTGGGGGAACAGTTTGCGATATAACACTGGGGAAAGAGTTTGTGGTGTAAAAATCCTTTTTTAAAAAAGTTTGTATTTATTGATTGATACTTATTCTAAGACAGACAGAAATAATATTCATTATAAATATATATTTTATAATATACTGAGTTAAAACAGCTACTTAAGCTAAGAAAGAGCAGAAAGAAAGTCGGAAGGAAGAAAGTACAAGAAAAAGAGAAAACAAAAGTAGAAGACAAAGGGAAAGAAAGAAAACAACTAAAGGGAGAGACTAGAATAAAAGGACTTCTGGGTTTCAGTAGCTACCTATGATACTGGTTTATAGAAAATAGAATGTTAAAGAGAGGTGTTTTTTTCCCAATCTTCAAATTCAGATACTGCAAGTTCATTTTCTCTTTCACACAAAAGGTCCATAGGAAACTTCCAATCCTTAACAAATGCTAGTAATGATTTTTCTCTAATTAAACATGTTAGCTTAGCCATCTAAGGCAATGTGGGGTAAAACTCCTGTGGTTGTAGATATTTTTATTTTATTTTTTGCAGCAAGGGAAGGGCTGGGAGCAAGGTCATTGAGGCTTTTCCCAGTCCATGAAATTCAGAAGCATTATAAACAAACATTACAATTCAACTTTAGCTTAAACACATTCCTACTTTCATCTCGGGTTTCCCCCACCTTAAAAAAGAAAGAAAGAAAGCTTTCAGACTACCCAAAAAGGATTAGCAATGAGATTGTAAACTTGAGGACGGGAACTATCTTTTTTGTTTGTGTGTGGGGAAAATTATTTACTTAGACATAATATTTGTACCTACTTAACATTTGGTTTATCAGTTTTCCTACTACATAAAAACCAAATATTAATACAACTTTTATAGTAGCAAAAAGCAGAGGCAGCTTTGCATAGCCTATTGCGTTTAGGCGTTATTCAAGCTTAAGCTTTAGGCCCGGACCAAAAATTTCAAAGCCAATGTTTCCAAAAGATTGTGCTGTTTTAATATTAAGTGTGAAAACATTTAAACAGTCGTCACTTACAGTTCCCATAGTTGTTTGCTAATAGGTAATGGAGAATCTGTGACTCTTTTGGATGCTATTGGGACTCTAGCTGGAAGAGAAGCTGGGGAAAGACACAGCTGTTGATAATGAGGCTTCAGCGTTCTTAGAGGAGAAAGGGGCGAGGCAGAAAGGCTTTTGATTTTCTTTCACCCATAGAAGCCCAGCTAATACATTTATATATATTAGAAAATTTCAGTACTTCCTAATCCATGAAATTCAGAAGCTTTATAACGAAACATCGCAGTACACCTTTAGCTTAAACACATTCCTGCTTTTCTCTCTGCTACTGAATGTGGGAAACACCCTATGTGCTTTACAGGCATTTCACACAACCTTGCCATTACTTGATAAGTGTAATTGCGTGTCAAGGTCCCCAAGCCACCCCTCAAATAACTCACAACACACACATAATTTTTGTTTAAGGTTTTTGGCATAATTTTGGCCACAACTTTATTAACATACATGATTGTTAGTGGTTGCTTAGGCACTGGTTAAGACTATCTGTCCCCCTCCCCGCCCCCCGCCTGGGGACAGAACTTACTTCCGGATTCCACCGAAAGCCAGTAAGGGAAAACAATATTGGGGAGAAATGGAGCTGAGCGACAGGCCCTCACTTCTCCCCGCATGCTCCCTAGGGCTTGCCGGTCCTAGCCCCATTCCAGGGATTCGGACGAAAACATGGCAAGCCCCTGGGTTCCTTTAACGGAACTCCCTTTCCGCGGCAGCGTTGGAGGGGCAGGCCCAGCCAATCCTTGCCCCTCTTCCAACCAATTTGATAACCAATGCCTAACCGCAACTTACAAGTTGTGACGATTTGCAGTAGGCAAAAAACAAATCAGCCAGATGGACAAAATTCCTACCAGTCCCCTGCCACAACAGCAGATGACCCCATGACAGGCATAGCAAGGTCAACGCAGAAAACCCTTAAATTTAGGGCGGGCGGGCGGGTGCACGCAGCAAAGAGAAAGTTTCCAAGCTGCGTGCACAGAATATAAAACATTAGATCCCTCCCACCAAATTGCAACACTTAAATTGCCCCAGCGACTCAACCAACTAATGATTGCCACAGGCCAACTTTCCAATCCTGCCTGGCAACCAAGGGGGGGTGGCCTGATAGACCCCACTGCAACCAGCGCTCTCCATTAAGGAGAACACTCTTTGTCACATGAAAGTGGTGGGGCGTGGGTGAGAAGGCAAAACCTGTTTACATCCCAGGGGAAAGAAATGACTTGGGTATCAATCACCCATTTTCTGACTTCCTTCTACACTTGACCAGATGTACCCTCTTCGGCTGTGTCTGTCTTTCCAACCAGGGAAATGTTAATGCAATTTGGACTGTAAACAGAGTCAGGTACAGCTGTCCCCATGATCATAGCTGGAAGAAAATTACATCTGTGTCCACAGAAATGCCTGCCAGTGTTTCAGTCAGTAGTTCAGTTCATGCTTACATGTCCACATGTGATTTCAGCTGAAGTCTGCTTATGTGCTAGGGAAATCAAGCAGGCAAACATTTGGCAGCAACTCGCCATGCACTCGTAATGTACAGTACTTCCAGTCTGTAGGATGGTTCAGTTAAGAGAGATGTGATGTTTCGTTTCTCTGTGCCAAGTAACTGCAGCATCACAAGCAAGTTCCCCAGAGGTTGCAAAACTTGACACAAACATTCCATAAGCCCCTCTGCTTCTCAAAAGGCTAAACTGTGCTCTCGCCTCTTTTTTTTGCTCATTGTTAGTGCCCTCACGTATGCATCTGGCTTTGTTGGGTTGCCAGGCTCCATAGCATGCTATATTTTTCCATTTTCAGCTAGCTGGCACTTATCACTTTATTTGTCTGTTCCCTAAGATTGCCCTCCCCCCCCCCCATCTTTGAAACGTGTCATTCATTTAATAAATGAGGGAGATGGGAGGGGTGTGTGTCGGAGGCTAGCACAAAACTGCAGACAAACTTAGCAGGTCGGACAGCAAAAACCCTCAGTCTTGTCAAGTTTGTTTCAGAAATTCATCTCTGCTGCTACCATTGATAACCTGGATTACTAGACTATGCCAGTCCAGAGAACACAGGCTGTTTCAAAGTGAGTTTTAGGAACATAGGAAGCTGTTTCATACCAGGTCAGCTGGTTTGTCCATCAAGCACAGTGTTGTCTATTCTGACTGGCAGCACCTCTCCAAGGTGTCAAGCAGAAGTCTTTTCAATCACTTGCTATCTGATCTTCTAAGCAGGAAATGCCAAGATTTCAGTCTGGAACCTTAAACGTGCAGTGTATGTGCTGTGCCTCTAAGATTATGGTCTCTTCTTTGAAAGCAGATACCTTGTGTAGCAGCTCTAGACCCTTGGTTAGGGGTACTTAAAGGGTTAAGATGTTCTACATGAGCAGAGGCTTGGGCTCACAGGGCTCAAGTTTATTATTTCTTCAATACCAAGCTGCAATCTACTCTGAATTTTAGAGGCAAATGGCAAGTTGTCTTTTTTGAAGATTTCATTTAACTGGTGATACTGTAACAAGTTTTCTTATCCATTCTTGAATGTCTTTTGGAAGAGCATACATGAAAGAATGGTGCATGCACACACACACGCGCACACACACAAAAACGGCGGTGTAGTCCATACTTATTTAGCACCATGTAGTTAATCAGTTCCCTTTTCCTATTTGCAACCAGAACTTGAGGTATCTGGGGTTGACTTCTCTCCTGTTTGGAAGGTTAACCTTTGAAACCCTCAGAGATAGAACACTTAAAGCAAACGAATAAGAGAGTGTGGTTTCACTCATGGCCTACGGGTCCCAAGAATGTGGCCTCCAAACTACATCTCTTCCTTAAACCGGCAGGATGGCTATTATTTGGAAGAAGGGGGTAGTTCATCCCAATTCTGAGTTCTTATCTCTGCTTTGCTTTGTTGGTGGTCTGAACTAATTAGTGCCGAAAGCAGTCCTTGTTACCACATATGAGACTCTGGATAAGTGACAGGTCTTTGTGCAGATGTGAATCCTTTCTTTTTTGTAACTCACTGTTTTGTCTTGTCTGCATTCGGCATCCCACAGAACAAGCGTCTACCAAACCTCACCCATGCTGTGCAAAATCTATTGGAAACTGTCCCTATCTTCAAACGTACAAAGACATATTATCCTGATTTCTCCCTCTCTCTTTCCATAGACTATGATCAGGCATTCCTGAGCTAGCTTGTCTGCAACCTATTTCCTTCACTGAAACAATGCCTGAATTATATTATTGAAAGCAGGAGAGGATCATTCCCCCCCCTTTGTTTTCTTTTGAAAAGAACAACAACAAACAAGGTAGAGCAGAAATGGAGATCAAGGCAACAGATCTGGAAAGGTACTTTGAAAGTCAGAATACGAACTATTCTAGGCGAAAGGGTGGACAATAGAAGAAGATATACAGATTGACAGGGACTGGCCTCAGGCCTGCTGACTGGGAAGTGGCATTTATTGACTCCTGCTCGCAGGGCTGAGAACTGGGAAAGGTGGTAATTCCATCATCTTGTTTCATTGATTTCCATAGGATTTAAATATGACTAACGGAGTGGTATAACGGTTAATTCTGCAGTGCTAGAGCTAACCATGACAGTCCCAAGTCATGTCCTCAATGCAAGTAAATAGCACAAGGCCCAGTTTATTAGGGTCAGTATGTTCCTACATAAAGTTTCTTGGTGCAAAGCCGCATTGAGTGCAATGAAATTTATTTCTGGCTGCATAAGTACAACTTGCAAAACACACTGAGCTTTAACAAAATCTTCAGCCAGTGCAAATGCAGCTTTAGTTTTAATTAGAAATGCAAACAATATTGCACAGGAGTGTTACCATTCAAATTACTAATGTGCAGTAGGAACCCCCTCAAAGTAATGAAATGTGTGGCCTTCCTTGGTTACTTCCCTTGTTCTCTTGACCTCCTCCATTCTAACGTTACGAAGAAACTTGAATGAGGCAAGAATAAGGGTGTAAATTAACTGGACACCCCTGCAGATAATATCAACCCTCTGGTTCTGCAAAACGTCCAGGAATTAGATGCTTCTCTACATTCTCCTTTCAGCACACCACAGGACTAAAGTTTAACCAGTTCCATGTGTTTGTGATTTGCTCTGGTTAGCATATGTAACAACACCCAGAACTTAATTGTCTGCTTTTAAGTGGCATATTTCAAGTCTCCACCTCTCCTCAATTGCTGCTCAAAATAATGCATACCTTTTTTAAAAAAACCTGCCTGATAGAGCCATTTCCTTTTCTCTCACTTTTGTTTTGTTACACACACACACACACACACACACACACACGTAAGACAGAATGAAATGACATGGGTAAGGATATAAGGGGAACAGTTGAAGTTCTAACGAGGTCCTTGTGGATGGCATAATGACCCGCAGAGAATCTTGTGGTAGATAATGAGGTATGAAAAACAATAAATCACATTTTCTGCTACATTGTTAAGCATCAGGTCACCACTAGATCTTGACAATTTCCTGCAATGATCGGTGCTTAGAAAGCCTATGATTCAGTTCCAGGAGATATTGGTGACAGGCGCTGTAAGGCAAATACTGCTTCAGCCTACCAAGAAATTCCTCTTGAAAGAAATTTGTCTCTCACCTGAGGGATAATTACCTCCTGTACCTGGAAATGCTTCATTTCCACTTACCGTGGACTTGACTGTTCACATAATTTCACTCTCTGTGCTTATGTGCACATTCCACATGTACTAATCCAGGGATTCAAAGGGGAAAAGTAGGCGAATACGTAAGCAGTGGCGGCGGTGGGGGGAGAATGGTGGGGCCAGAATGCACAAACTTTTCAAGGCTAACTTTACTGAAGCTGCATAGGCAGACCAAGCAGCTACTCACAGGCAGGAGAAGGGATGGCGGGCACAATTCAAGAGGCAGCTGCTATTCTGTAATCAGCTTTTTGCCAAATTGCAGTCAAATTCCTCGGATGTGACCCAGGCGTGTCCATCCACGTCCATCGCATGTCCTACTTGGCTACCTACATCCCATGCCTCCTGTGGCTGCTCAAGACGGCCACTTGCAGTCCCATAACAACCCAGCGGTGGCCGGTGGCGGCCCCTTCGGTATCGGAGGGACTGATCCCCCTGCCTAGAAATATTGAGGGAGCTGAAGCCCCATATACCCGTTACCCCTGCTTTCTTGTATCTTTTGGTTTAGAAAGGGGTCCTTACTGTCACAGTTGCTTCTCTCATAGGAGATAGATGGTGAAGACTCCACCTGTTCTGATTCTCTCATGTCCCACTCGGCTACCTATGGTGTGTGCCTCCTGCAGCTGTAGGTGACTGTCATTTGCAGCCCCATAACTACAACCTGGCGATGGGGGATAGTGGGGGGGGGGCGGGCTGAGCCCCCATGGCCAGGATTTAATCCAGCTGGGAATGGATTTAATAATCTTGTGTTTTCCGAGAATGCATGTAGCTGCCCCACCAGTTTGCCTGAGATGGGTGGGAGGAGTTATTAACATTCCAAATTCTCCTTCATCTTTCACTCAGTGGCCCGTCTGTGTGGTCAAATTCCTCAATGTGACCTAGATGTGTTCATCCACATCTGTCGTACGTCCCGCTCAGGTACCTACGCCCGGCGCCAAATGAATTGTTTGGTCCCATAGGCTGCATTAAGATGGGGTGAAAAACTAAGGATTTTGCTCTAGTTTGAGTTGCCAATCATTCTGGTTCCTTCCTCTTGGTTAAAAGTTGTTTATTTGTTTGGAAACCTGTTATGATACCCTGCAGTATGCAAATGGATTAAATCAAATTTCCCCCCTCCCCTCTCCTCCATCTTCGCCTCCCCTGCCAGGCGTGGCCATTCATATTTGTCGCATGTCCCTCGTGGCTAACAGGGCCCTTGGCCTCCCACGGCTGCTGGTGACAGTCAGTTGTGGCCACAGCAACAGCCTGGTGGTGGGGGATGGCGGTCCCCTCAATACTGGGGGGACTGAGCACCCTTCCTAGAAATATTGAGGGGGCTAAAGCCCTGGGTGTCTACGAGGTCTGCCCTGCCTTGTACCTGCAGTCCGTCATTCCGGCCAACTGAGGCAACAAGTCCTCAGTCGAGAATCAGCTCTGCTGGGATCATTAGAATTCTGCAAATAGCAGGGGCAGCAGTGCCTTGGTACTTCATCCTCTGTTGGGTTCCTCATCGTCTTTTACAAAGGAAATGGGGCTGCTGCAGTTGGACAGTTGCCTTATTTGGTCATATGGCACAAATGGTTGGAGGCCCATGGTCTTAAAGCTTAAGACATGCCTGCAAGGAGGTGTGGGCCAGCTCTGACACAGAGCACTCTGCACTCAAATGGCAGGAAATGCAATCCAACTTCCGAATCTGAACTACACACAGGCTAACACCAGGCAGGCCCCAGAAGAAGGATCTTTCTTGTATCTTTTTGTTTACAAGGGGTCCTTGCACAAGCTATTTCCGATGCTCCTCTGACCCGGAAGTGACCGGAAATAGCATGTGCGCACGCATATGGGCAAGCACTCCCCCGCACTCTGGCCTGCTGCGCGATTGGCACTGGAAACACTGGACCGAGGCACAGTAAGTTTGCTGACCCCTGTCCTAGACCAGTCACAGGGGAGTGGCGGGTTTGCCACCATCTTTTTACTTGAATTGTGGCCAATCCAAACAGGCCAAGTTGACAGGCCTTTAGACCCGATAAAGGTTGTCTGTATCTGAACCCAGGCTCCACAGTTGGTTGCAGAAAAACCCTCCTTATTCTCCCCCCCCCCCCATTTAATGATGCTCTGTGTTTATGTAAGCTAACATTGTCCTTCTAGGGCACTGCATTCCTTGGCTTTGTCCAATAATGGTTGCCATTTTCAGAGCCAGGAAGGAATTTTCCTCCAAACAGATTGACCCCGTTTGGAGGTTTTGTCTTCACCATAGCAATAGTCATAACTTTGGTGGATAAGGCATTGAAGGAGCATGGGATATGATGAGAGAAGCCCATCCTTAAGTTGCACTGGTTAAACTGCTTGAAATCCACATTGTAGATGTGATCTTGCAAAGAGAAGGCATGGTTCCACATGCCCTGCTCAAAAGCTGCAATGAGTGAAAAAGGCTCTTCATACTCCATCCATTTCCTTCCAGTAAGCCTACCATTGTTGACAAAGGAATCGGGGGTGCTGCAGTTGGACAGTTGCCTTGCTTGGTCAGATGGCCCAAATGGTTGGAGCACCATGGTATTTAAGGCATGCCTGCAAGGAGGTGTGGCCAGCTCTGACACAGAGCACTCTGCACTCAAATGGCAGGAAATGCAATCCAACTTCCGAATCTGAACTACACACAGGCTAACACACACAGTTTACTATACAGCGGAAAGGAGCAGCCAAGCATACTAGGACTCAATTTCTTGACTTTAAGAAAGCCGACTTCATAAAACTTAGGGAAGTGCTGGGTGAGATCCCATGGACAGTAATACTAAAAGGAAAGGGAGTTCATGATGGCTGGGAGTTTGTTAAGAGGGAGATAGTAAAAGCACAACTTCAGGCAATACCAATGAGACGGAAACATGGAAGGTGCCTAAAGAAGCCAGGGTGGCTATCTAAAGAACGTTTAACTGAGTTAAGATTAAAAAAGGATGTGTACAAAAAATGGAAAAGGGGGGAAACCACCAAAGAGGAATTCAAACAAATAGCCGGCACGTGTAGACACAAAGTCAGAAAAGCTAAAGCACAGAATGAACTCAGGCTTGCTAGAGAGGTTAAAAGCAACAAAAAAGGCTTTTATGGGTATGTTCGTAGCAAAAGGAAGAACACAGAAACAGTGGGGTCACTCAGAGGAGAAGATGGTGAAATGCAAACGGGGGACACAGAAAGGGCTGAACTCCTCAATGCCTTCTTTGCCTCAGTCTTCTCCGATAAAGAAAACAATGCCCGACCTGAAGAATTTGGAGCAAATGATTCAGCAGAGGAAACACAGCCCAGAATAACTAAGGAGATAGTACAAGAATACTTGGCTAGTTTAGATGTATTCAAGTCTCCAGGGCCAGATGAACTGCATCCAAGAGTATTAAAAGAACTGGCAGATGTGATCTCAGAACCACTGGCAGTCATCTTTGAGAATTCCTGGAGAACAGGCGAAGTCCCGGCAGACTGGAGGAGGGCAAATGTTGTCCCTATTTTCAAAAAGGGGAAAAGAGAGGACCCAAATAATTACCGCCCAGTCAGTCTGACATCCATACCAGGGAAGATTCTGGAGCAGATCATTAAGCAAACAGTCTGTGAGCACCTAGAAAGGAATGCTGTGATACCAATAGTCAGCATGGATTTCTGAAAAATAAGTCATGTCAGACTAACCTGATCTCGTTTTTTGACAGAATTACAAGCCTGGTAGATGAAGGGAACGCAGTGGATGTAGCCTACCTTGATTTCAGCAAGGCATTTGACAAGGTGCCCCATGATATTCTTGTAAAGAAGCTGGTAAAATGCGGTCTTGACTATGCTACCACTCAGTGGATTTGTAACTGGCTGACTGACCGAACCCAAAGGGTGCTCATCGATGGTTCCTCTTCATCCTGGAGAAGAGTGACTAGTGGGGTGCCGCGGGGTTCTGTCTTGGGCCCGGTCTTATTCAACATCTTTATCAACGACTTGGATGATGGACTCAAGGGCATCCTGATCAAATTTGCAGATGACACCAAACTGGGAGGGGTGGCTAACACCCCAGAGGACAGGATCACACTTCAAAACGACCTTGACAGATTAGAGAACTGGGCCAAAACAAACCAGATGAATTTTAACAGGGAGAAATGTAAAGTATTGCACTTGGGCAAAAAAAATGAGAGGCACAAATACAAGATGGGGGACACCTGGCTTGAGAGCAGTACATGTGAAAAGGATCTAGGAGTCTTGGTTGACCACAAACTTGACATGAGCCAACAGTGTGACGCGGCAGCTAAAAAAGCCAATGCAATTCTGGGCCTCATCAATAGGAGTATAGCATCTAGATCAAGGGAAGTAATAGTGCCACTGTATTCTGCTCTGGTCAGACCTCACCTGGAGTACTGTGTCCAGTTCTGGGCACCACAGTTCAAGAAGGACACTGACAAACTGGAACGTGTCCAGAGGAGGGCAACCAAAATGGTCAAAGGCCTGGAAACGATGCCTTATGAGGAACGGCTAAGGGAGCTGGGCATGTTTAGCCTGGAGAAGAGGAGGTTAAGGGGTGATATGATAGCCATGTTCAAATATATAAAAGGATGTCACATAGAGGAGGGAGAAAGGTTGTTTTCTGCTGCTCCAGAGAAGAAGCGGACACGGAGCAATGGATCCAAACTAAAAGAAAGAAGATTCCACCTAAACATTAGGAAGAACTTCCTGACAGTAAGAGCTGTTCGACAGTGGAATTTGCTGCCTCCTCCCCCAACAGGCCCATCTCCGCAGTGCACGCCTCCTGCTTCCTCTGTTCTGTGAGTAGCTAGTTCCGGGCACTGGCTCTCCCCCCTCCCTATTTCCTTCTCGGAGTCAGATGAGAGACTGCTGATGAGCTCTTTAGGCTCTCTGTAATTGCCTCTCTCCCCCCTCGGCTCTTTGGCAGCTTCCAATTCCCTGACAGGCGGCTTGCAACAAAATCTTAAAATAAAAGAGTTTGTCAAACGTTAAAAGCTTCCCTAAACTTAATGTTTTCCCTGGCTGGTATGTTGCATTGAATCTGATTGATAGCAATGGGCCTGGTGTGACATATTATCAAATAACATTGGACAACATTGCTTTTCACATATTTCTGTTCCCTCATTAAAATGGATGCAAAGAACTAAAGGTAAAGGTAAAGGACTCCTGGATGGTTAAGTCTAATAAAATTTGACTATGGGGTGCTCATCTCCGTTTTTAGGCCTTCCACTGAAGGAACTCCATCCCTTCCCACTGTAGCCCTCGCAGGAGAGGATCCTCTCGGTGTTTTTTGTGGGCTTTATCCTGCTGCATGGGTCCTCCTACCACCTCAAGAGGGCTCAGCTTTCACAATGGCAGAAGTGGCTCTTTTCAGGTGTAGCCTATCAGAAGGCAGAAGAGGCACATTTCCCAGATACACTCAGTAGAGGACCAGACCTCCTTGGATAGAGACCTTTTCCATGGCACAGGAGCGTCCTGGATAAAGCCTATTTGCACAGACATCTTTAACGCCTGCTTGGCCTTGTCAGTTAATAGCGCAGTTTACTTTGCTACTGTTTACTTTGCTAAGGAAGCCTCCTGCTTGAAGAACTATGCCAAGGAAGCCAACGACAAACTGTTTGGTGTTGATGGGTCACTATTGGAGAGGTAGCTCAAAGCTTAGGTGGTGTACCCCCAGATTTTTGAAGAAAAATTCAGTGGTGCATCCCGGGGTATCAGCCCACGTGTAGTTCAGATTCTGCAGTTTGATTGCACCCACATGGCAGAAAATGCATCGTGCTCTACATCTCACCCTTTTCATTTATTTATTATTTGTGTACAGGAAGGCTTAAGAGAAGAGAGGCATTGCGTCCTCATAATCTTCCGGCATGTGTTTCTGTATCACATGAAGATCTCTAGCAGACAGTCCTGAAGGGGGACGTGGAAAAAAGGTAGTGCAGAGAGAGAACAAGGAAGGGATACGTTTAAAAAAACAAGAAGTTCCAATTAAGGCAACAATGATTAGCACACCATACATGAGCCAGCTTCAAAACCACCCAATCTAACCAAGACCACAGAGCGTCCCACCAGGAGGGAAGAACATCCTGTGTGATGTTGTGTGCTAGTGCTTGCAATTGATCAATTTGATTTTGCACATGGTAACTATTATCAGTCAAATTAAAACAGCAAAGATTAGACACAACTTGACATCCTAGATGCTGGCGTAGCAAGAGATAGTCTACAGAAGCTTTCAGTGCAATAACAGCTTCTCTTAAAATCTTCTGTTCTTGATTTAAAAGAGCTAAAGCACATGAGGTATGATTTATAGATGTTGTCAAAGAACAGGCCAGGTGAGCACCCATGCGAGCATTGTATATAGCCAAAGCAGGAACTCCCACTAAGGAAACAGCCAAGGAAGTATACTCTGCTTTGGAAAAAAGCTGTAGATTGGAGTCACACATGTCTGTTAATCTTTCGGCATGACGTTGAGGGCGCTTTGAGTGCTGCCGCCTGTTTTGTTCTAAAAGTGAGCAACTAGGCATAACTAACGTCAATCGGCTAAGGCAGCATTGAGCATCAGATAAATTGGCGGGAATGTAGTTACAACTTCTTTGATTACACGTGAAAAACCAGCCATCTGGTTTTTCACTCTAGAGTTGTTGAATAGGAACCTGTTTTTGGACAGAAACCAAATTTCAGGGTACCTGTTGAATTAAAACTAGGCGTGAATCTTTAGGAGGGTTAAAATAAACTATCCCAAGTTAGTCAGAACTCTTTAGGGACTCATGCTCCTGTTTTAGAAAAAAGCAAATAACAAACAGCAATATCAAATCCAGTGTTAGGCAAATCAGAGAGTAGCCACTCTAAAATCCCTATTCTGTCAGCAGCGTCTGGGGGGAAAAGTAGTTCTGTAGGATTAGGTAAAAATATTGTATTAAGGGAAATCACGCGTATGAAGTGACCCCCAAACTCTGCAACTGCTGTAAATTCATTAGGAATTTTAAGTTCAGGGAGGAAAGGAGAAAAAACAGTCTGCAATAGCGATGAAGAATGAGTCTCACTGTCTGAGGTGGAAATCAGACCTGTATGCTATGTCTTAATTTTATAAACCACCATAGGGAACTGGAACTGAAAAGTAGCAAGTTCTGCTGTCAGTAGATTCAAACCAGCACTGCCCTTAGCGGCATGGCGCAGATTTGTCACAGGAGACTGTGTGTTAAAAGCAAGTGTGTTAGAAGATCATGCATAAATTGTGCCTAAGGAAGGTTCTAAACAGCTGAGGGGTGTAGGTTGGTCCTGCTGCTAGTACCCTTCTGGCTTTTAAGAGCCGCAAAACTGCCGCAACAACCGCAACTGTAATGAGTATGAGTTACTCGTGCGTAAACTGGTGCCTCTCTAGGCTAGTTTGCCTTGTTAAACCTTTCTGACTGCACAGCCCTTTCTCATCATGACTGTCTCAGTCACTAGCAGAATCCGTCAGTGGGCGTTTCTTGAATCTCTTCCAACATAAGAGTTGTTTGACACCCAATCTCCTCCGCCTCTCACTGCGCGGGAGCCTTCTGCGCAGGGTGGGCGTGGGTAGCGGGGGACCTGTCCCCTCCTCACTGAGTTCCAGTGAAGAGTCCGTGAGCCCTCTCTCCGATTTCCCCATCTGCTCACTTTTGTTCCTGGTGCTGCGCTTAAATGCTTCCCCCTCCACTGAGTTGCCTCTCCCCCTGCTGCTGGGTCCTTCTCCAGCATCATCCAGGAGCCTCCCCTTCGCCTCCCGCTCTGATGTCAGTTCCCTGACATCCACCTCCCCCCCAGAATCCCCTCCACCCCTGGACCGACCTGTGGGACCAACTTCATCCCCTTCGTCGGCCGAGGAGGCGGGGAAATCCCGGAAGGAACTGTCACTATCTTCTGTGGGTTCGAAACCCGCTTCCCAATCGCTCTTCCACCTACCTGATGCTTCTTCCTCCGAAACCTCTCCTCCCTCCTCGGAGTCAGAAAATCCCTCAAAAACCTCTTCCTCATCTGTGGTCCCAAATTGCTCCTCCCAGAATCTCTCCAGGGGTTTGGGTTTGTCCGGAAACCGGCGGTGGAATACCTCCACCAGATACCTGTCCTCGACGGCTTCCGTGGGGACCCACGTGTTTTCGGACCTGGGTTCCCCTTCCCACGCTACCAAATACTCCACCCGGCGCCCTTGCCACCTTGAGTCCAGTATTTCCGTGGCCCTGTGGTGGTGTTCCCTTTCTTCTACCTGCGGGTGTGTGGTGACTTCTCCCTCTTGCCCCTGGAATTCCCGCCCTTCCCTATGCGGTGAAAGCAGGGACCTATGGAAAACCGGGTGTATTTTCATGCTATCAGGCAACCTGAGCTTAAATGCCACGGGATTAACTTGCTGTGTTACCTCAAAAGGTCCCAGCCGTCTGGGCTGCAACTTCTTGCACCCCCCTTTGAAAGGTAGCCCTTGGGTGGACAACCACACCCTGTCCCCCACCCGTATGGTCTCCCCTTCCCTGCGGTGCTTGTCTGCCTGCCTCTTGTAAGTTTCCTTGGCCCGCTCCAAGTTCATCTTAAGTTGCTGGTGTAGGGCCTCCATTTCTTCCACGAACTGCTCTGCAGCGGGTACGCTCCAGCTTTCCTCCCCACTCCCCGGGAAGGCCCTGGGATGACACCCATGGTTGGCCATGAATGGGCTCATTCCCGTGGACACGTGTTCCGCGTTGTTGTACGCGAATTCAGCCAGCGCTAGTTTTTCTACCCAATCGTTCTGCCTCTCACTGACATAGCAGCGTAGGTATTGCTGGAGTATACTGTTCGCTCTTTCTGCTTGCCCGTTGGTTTCTGGGTGTCTCGCCGTCGAGAAACCCACCTCCACCTGCAGTAAGCTCATGAGCTTCCTCCAGAACCGGGAAGTAAATTGTTTTCCGCGGTCGGAGATAACCCTCAAGGGGGCGCCATGCAGCCGGAATATGTGCTCCACAAACAACTGGGCTGTTTCCTCTGCCGTTACAGCATGTGAGCAAGCTATAAAATGGCACATTTTTGTCAGTAGGTCGACCACTACCATGACTGCTGTCTTTCCCCGGGACTTGGGCAAATCTGTCATAAAATCAATGGATACCACCTCCCAGGGTTTTCCCGGTGTGGGTAAGGGTTCCAGCAATCCTGTGGGGGCAGCCCGCTCCCCCTTTGCCCTTTGGCAGCGGTCGCACCCCCGTACATATTCCCGTACATCCTCCCTCACCCTGGGCCACCAGAACTGCCTGGTCACAAGCATCATGGTTTTGTGCTGTCCAAAGTGCCCTGCTGTGGGGTTGTCGTGGAGTTGTTTGAGTACCTTTCCCCTCCGGGTCTCCCCCGGTACGTACAGCGCTCCCCTATAGTACAGTACCCCTTCCTTCTCCTCAAACCCTTCTTGGGTCCCTCTTCCGTCTCGTAGTTCCCGGATTTTAGTTTGCGCGAACACGTCGTTTCTGGTCAGCCCGGCTAGTTCTCGTTTCCCCACCAAAGTTCCCCCACACACCCATCGGTCCTCGGGGATCACGTGTCGTTTCTCCGGCGGCCCCTCTCCTTCCAGGTACTCCGGTTTACGCGAGAGAGCGTCTGCTCTTACGTTTTCTTCTCCGGGCACGTAGCGGATTTCAAAGAAAAACTTGGAGAACTCCTGTGCCCATCGAATCTGTCTCTGGTTGAGTACTCGTGCGGTTCTCCAGTACTCCAAGTTCTTGTGATCTGTGCAAACCTGGATCTGTTGTTGCGCCCCTATCAGTAGATGGCGCCAACGACGAAAGGCCGCGTAGATTGCCAGCAGTTCGCGGTCATACACTGTATAGTTTTGCTCCGACTTGCTCAGTTTTCTCGAGAAAAAGGCACACGGTTTCCATTCCTGCTTTCCCTTCCCTGGCTGCAAAAGGACCGCCCCTACGGCTCTGTCGGACGCGTCGGTCTCTAGCCTCAGGGGTTTCTCCAGATCTACGTGCAGGAGTTGCTCTTCCGATGCGAACGCCTTCTTCAGTCTTTCGAAGGATTGTTGGGCCTCTTCTGTCCACACAAACTTCTTTTTGCTACTGAGACAATCCGTGATGGGCGCTGTCAAGTGGGCGAAGTTCTTGATGAACTTCCTGTAGAAGTTGCTGAACCCTAGGAACCTCTGTACGTCCTTCCGTGTTTTGGGAGCCTTCCACTCCAGCACTGCCTGCACCTTGCTTGGGTCCATCGCTAAGCCTTTGTCAGACAACTTGTACCCCAGAAACTCGACTTCTCTGGCGTGAAACTGACATTTTTCCAGCTTGACCCACAACTGGTGCTTCTGCAGTCGTTGTAACACTTCCCTGACGTCTCTAACATGTTGTTCCTCATTGTCCGAATAAATTAAGACGTCGTCCAAGAAGGCTACGCAGTTCTTGTACAGCAGAGACCCCAACACGTGGTGCATGAAAGCTTGAAAACAGGCGGAGCCCGACTGTAATCCAAAAGGCATAACTAAGTACTCAAAGGCACCTAGGGGTGTGAACATTGTGGTCTTCCATTCGTCCCCCTCCCTCATCCTGATCAAATTGTATGCGCCCCTGAGGTCCAGCTTGGTAAAAATTTTGCCTTTCCTCACTCGCGTTAAAATGTCGTCAATCCTGGGCATTGGGAAGGTCACGGGTTCTGACACCAAATTGACAGCTCTATAGTCCACTACGAGCCTGGGTTTATTTGTGTCCTTTTTGTCCACAAAGAACACCGGACTGCCCCCTACTGCCTTTGATTCTCTTATGAAGCCTCTTTTCAGGTTCTTGTCGATAAATTCTCGCAACTCCTTCATCTCCCTGTCTGACATGGCGTACAGCTTACCCACTGGCAGCTGAGCCCCCGGAAGCAAGTTGATCTGGCAGTCAAAGGGCCTATGGGGTGGCAGTCTATCTGCCTCTTTCTCGTTGAAGACCTCCCGCAGATCTGCGTATTGTGGCGGCACCTCCCCTTTCCGCTCCACCGCCATCCCAGCCACCCTGGCCACGGTCATTCTTGGGGCTTCCCCCCCTAGACAGTGTTCCAGGCAGTAAGCTGACCCAAAGGTGACTGTCCTCTGATGCCACGCCACCACTGGATCATGTTGTGCTAGCCAGCTCATCCCTAATATTATTGGGGGTCCTGCTAGCGAGGCGACGTGAAAGGCGATGGTCTCCGAGTGCCTGGACACCCTCATTCTCATTGGCGGGGTCTGGTGTGTCACTTCCCCTCCTAGAAGCTCCCTGCCATCAATGGTGGTCACTTGCAAGGGAAAATCCAAAGGCAGTAAGTGGAGCTGGTGCTCTAATGCAAAGTCCTTGCTGAAGAAATTACATGAGCTGCCTGAATCCAGCATGCCTTTCACCTTGACTGGGTGCCCGTTCGGGAGTTCTAGCACCACTTCGATGGCTATTGCCGCCTTGGGGGGGTCTGGTTGGGGCACTTTTACTGGTGGCTGGCTTGGCTGTTGTGCCCCTTGATTGGCAGCCAAGCGTTCCCGTTTCCCTGTTCCTGTTCCTTTACCACCACCTCCTCACCCCCTGCAGTTCCCACCATTCCTTGCCAAGCCTTTCTTTGAGGGCAGGCTCTGGCAAGATGGCCTGGCTGCTGGCAAAGGTAACATTTCTTGGAGGTTTTCCAATCCTTTCCCTCCTTCTTGCGCCCTTCGCTGGTGCTTGAAACTTCCCGCGCGCGCGCCCCATCTATTTCCATTGGCTCTGCTGGCGGGGAGGGCTGCCTTGGTATTTCAGGAATGCGGTAGTCATGGCAACGTTGCTCTCTCCCTTCCCGCCTCTCCTGGGCCCGCGCTTCCTGGCGCACGCCAATCGCAAGCACAGCCTTGGTCAGCTGATCCATCCCCTGTGGGCGGGGTGCGCGGGAAAGTTCATCCCTAACCGTTGGGGACAACCCCTCCTCGAATAACATCTGTATGGGTTCGGAGCCCAGTTCCCACCCGAGGCGGTGAACTATCATGGCAAAGCGCGACCAGTAGTCCCTAACTGACTGGCTCCCCTGTTTACAGTTCATCAATTCCCGTTTTGTCACACTTTTTTGAACATCAGTGGAAAACATCGCGTCCATCGCTTGGAAGAATTTCCTCAGGTCCTGCATGGCGGAATTCTGCGTCGCCATGAGGGGTCTGACCCATTCCCGGGTCCCGTCCTGCAGGTGACCCACAACATATGCCACCCGCGCCGCGTCGTCTTCAAAATCGTTATGCTGCAATTCCAATGCGTACTCTATTTCCGTTCGAAACGCACTGTATTCTTGCGGCTTTCCCCCAAACTTATGCACCAGTCCCGGTACATTCCTTGCTATGGGGGTGGGTCTGACCTGTGCATCTTGAGACCGCCTTTCGTCCAGCCGTGCCGTCAGAATGGCCACATGCTGCTCCAAATCTCGGTTCCTCTCCTCCAGCGTTTGCCCTCCAGCTGCTCCCCCCTGGGTGCCTGCTTCTCCGGGCTTGCTCATGATGCTGCCTGCCTGCTGCTGCGCACGAGCAACTTTTCAGGGACTGACGGATTGCTGTAATGAGTATGAGTTACTCGTGCGTAAACTGGTGCCTCTCTAGGCTAGTTTGCCTTGTTAAACCTTTCTGACTGCACAGCCCTTTCTCATCATGACTGTCTCAGTCACTAGCAGAATCCGTCAGTGGGCGTTTCTTGACTCTCTTCCAACATAAGAGTTGTTTGACACCCAATCTCCTCCGCCTCTCACTTCTGCGCAGGGTGGGCGTGGGTAGCGGGGGACCTGTCCCCTCCTCACTGAGTTCCAGTGAAGAGTCCGTGAGCCCTCTCTCCGATTTCCCCATCTGCTCACTTTTGTTCCTGGTGCTGCGCTTAAATGCTTCCCCCTCCACTGAGTTGCCTCTCCCCCTGCTGCTGGGTCCTTCTCCAGCATCATCCAGGAGCCTCCCCTTCGCCTCCCGCTCTGATGTCAGTTCCCTGACAGCAACAAACAAGGGTTGTTTAAAAGATAGGGAATATAGAATGCAAAATGGCTGACAATTCAGACTGCGATGTTTCCTACATCTCAGCCGTTCAAACAGTGGCTTGGGTGGGTGGCACCAGTCGCAGATAAAGTGCCTTTGCCCGTGCAAGTGGGAGTTGGCCCCCTTCACACCTTTTGGACTTGGGAGCTTTCAGTGTGTTAAAAGGTCATTGTCCGCCTAGTCATAGGAGGCGATAGCAGTGGGGCAGCTACAAGAATTCTTGGAAAACACAGATGATTTAAATCCATGCCCATCTGGGTTCAATCCTGGCCGAAGAACTGAGTCAGTCTTGGTCGCCCTGATGGATGACCTTTGCAGACAGCTGCCTATGAAAATCTAAGGGTTATGAGAATCGGAGGCAGTGTATCTTTACTTAGTTGCTTCCATTTTAAGGGGGGAAGAGAAGCATGCATGTGTGAAAAACAATGTTGTCCAATGAAATTTGATATTGTGTCACACCAGGCCCACAGATGTTTGAAGAAAAATTCAGTGGTGCATCCCGGGGTATCAGCCCATGTCCCCCTAGACGGCATGAACACAACATGGGGTGTGCTGAAACTGCATGACCCCAGGGAATTTTGAGGGGGGCGCTTCAACATTTTGCGGCCCCTCAGCCGATGCCCCCCTAGATGGCACAAGAACATCATGTGGTGTGCTGAAATTGCATGACATGACCCTAGGGAATTTTGAGTGGGGCCCTTCAACATTTTGGGGGCCCTCAGCCCATGTCCCCCTAGACAGCATGAGCACACCATGGGGGTGTGCTGACATTGTGTGATCCCAGGGAATTTTGAGGGGGCCCACGCCTATTGAAAATTTTGGGAGTACCTTGACCCCCTCGATATCTCAAGCACACCATAGGGAGTGTTAAAGTCTCACTGTCCCAGGGAATTTTGAAGGGGCCCACCCCTTCTTTAAAATTCCGGGGGTCCTCAGTCCTTTGCCACTATAGGCTGTGCAGTCATGCCACAGGGTGTGCTGATGTCAGGCCTCTGGATTTCCCTCTTGCATAGATGCTGTATTGGGTCCCTGGACAGCAGGTGGAGGATATCTGCAGGATTAGGAGCAACTGCGGAAAGACACAGTTGTTGAAAATTAGGCTTTGGGGTACTTATAGAGGAGAAGGAAGGGGTGAGGCATACAGAACTTGGCTGGGAGTGGGATTTGTGGGGCTGGCAGGGTGAGGTTTGGGGCTGGGGCTGCAGCAAGAAACTGCTAGGGTGTTTTCCTTGGGGGAACAGTTTGCGATATAACACTGGGGAAAGAGTTTGTGGTGTAAAAATCCTTTTTTAAAAAAGTTTGTATTTATTGATTGATACTTATTCTAAGACAGACAGAAATAATATTCATTATAAATATATATTTTATAATATACTGAGTTAAAACAGCTACTTAAGCTAAGAAAGAGCAGAAAGAAAGTCGGAAGGAAGAAAATACAAGAAAAAGAGAAAACAAAAGTAGAAGACAAAGGGAAAGAAAGAAAACAACTAAAGGGAGAGACTAGAATAAAAGGACTTCTGGGTTTCAGTAGCTACCTATGATACTGGTTTATAGAAAATAGAATGTTAAAGAGAGGTGTTTTTTTCCCAATCTTCAAATTCAGATACTGCAAGTTCATTTTCTCTTTCACACAAAAGGTCCATAGGAAACTTCCAATCCTTAACAAATGCTAGTAATGATTTTTCTCTAATTAAACATGTTAGCTTAGCCATCTAAGGCAATGTGGGGTAAAACTCCTGTGGTTGTAGATATTTTTATTTTATTTTTTGCAGCAAGGGAAGGGCTGGGAGCAAGGTCATTGAGGCTTTTCCCAGTCCATGAAATTCAGAAGCATTATAAACAAACATTACAATTCAACTTTAGCTTAAACACATTCCTACTTTCATCTCGGGTTTCCCCCACCTTAAAAAAGAAAGAAAGAAAGCTTTCAGACTACCCAAAAAGGATTAGCAATGAGATTGTAAACTTGAGGACGGGAACTATCTTTTTTGTTTGTGTGTGGGGAAAATTATTTACTTAGACATAATATTTGTACCTACTTAACATTTGGTTTATCAGTTTTCCTACTACATAAAAACCAAATATTAATACAACTTTTATAGTAGCAAAAAGCAGAGGCAGCTTTGCATAGCCTATTGCGTTTAGGCGTTATTCAAGCTTAAGCTTTAGGCCCGGACCAAAAATTTCAAAGCCAATGTTTCCAAAAGATTGTGCTGTTTTAATATTAAGTGTGAAAACATTTAAACAGTCGTCACTTACAGTTCCCATAGTTGTTTGCTAATAGGTAATGGAGAATCTGTGACTCTTTTGGATGCTATTGGGACTCTAGCTGGAAGAGAAGCTGGGGAAAGACACAGCTGTTGATAATGAGGCTTCAGCGTTCTTAGAGGAGAAAGGGGCGAGGCAGAAAGGCTTTTGATTTTCTTTCACCCATAGAAGCCCAGCTAATACATTTATATATATTAGAAAATTTCAGTACTTCCTAATCCATGAAATTCAGAAGCTTTATAACGAAACATCGCAGTACACCTTTAGCTTAAACACATTCCTGCTTTTCTCTCTGGTACTGAATGTGGGAAACACCCTATGTGCTTTACAGGCATTTCACACAACCTTGCCATTACTTGATAAGTGTAATTGCGTGTCAAGGTCCCCAAGCCACCCCTCAAATAACTCACAACACACACATAATTTTTGTTTAAGGTTTTTGGCATAATTTTGGCCACAACTTTATTAACATACATGATTGTTAGTGGTTGCTTAGGCACTGGTTAAGACTATCTGTCCCCCTCCCCGCCCCCCGCCTGGGGACAGAACTTACTTCCGGATTCCACCGAAAGCCAGTAAGGGAAAACAACATTGGGGAGAAATGGAGCTGAGCAACAGGCCCTCACTTCTCCCCGCATGCTCCCTAGGGCTTGCCGGTCCTAGCCCCATTCCAGGGATTCGGACGAAAACATGGCAAGCCCCTGGGTTCCTTTAACGGAACTCCCTTTCCGCGGCAGCGTTGGAGGGGCAGGCCCAGCCAATCCTTGCCCCTCTTCCAACCAATTTGATAACCAATGCCTAACCGCAACTTACAAGTTGTGACGATTTGCAGTAGGCAAAAAACAAATCAGCCAGATGGACAAAATTCCTACCAGTCCCCTGCCACAACAGCAGATGACCCCATGACAGGCATAGCAAGGTCAACGCAGAAAACCCTTAAATTTAGGGCGGGCGGGCGGGTGCACGCAGCAAAGAGAAAGTTTCCAAGCTGCGTGCACAGAATATAAAACATTAGATCCCTCCCACCAAATTGCAACACTTAAATTGCCCCAGCGACTCAACCAACTAATGATTGCCACAGGCCAACTTTCCAATCCTGCCTGGCAACCAAGGGGGGGTGGCCTGATAGACCCCACTGCAACCAGCGCTCTCCATTAAGGAGAACACTCTTTGTCACATGAAAGTGGTGGGGCGTGGGTGAGAAGGCAAAACCTGTTTACATCCCAGGGGAAAGAAATGACTTGGGTATCAATCACCCATTTTCTGACTTCCTTCTACACTTGACCAGATGTACCCTCTTCGGCTGTGTCTGTCTTTCCAACCAGGGAAATGTTAATGCAATTTGGACTGTAAACAGAGTCAGGTACAGCTGTCCCCATGATCATAGCTGGAAGAAAATTACATCTGTGTCCACAGAAATGCCTGCCAGTGTTTCAGTCAGTAGTTCAGTTCATGCTTACATGTCCACATGTGATTTCAGCTGAAGTCTGCTTATGTGCTAGGGAAATCAAGCAGGCAAACATTTGGCAGCAACTCGCCATGCACTCGTAATGTACAGTACTTCCAGTCTGTAGGATGGTTCAGTTAAGAGAGATGTGATGTTTCGTTTCTCTGTGCCAAGTAACTGCAGCATCACAAGCAAGTTCCCCAGAGGTTGCAAAACTTGACACAAACATTCCATAAGCCCCTCTGCTTCTCAAAAGGCTAAACTGTGCTCTCGCCTCTTTTTTTTGCTCATTGTTAGTGCCCTCACGTATGCATCTGGCTTTGTTGGGTTGCCAGGCTCCATAGCATGCTATATTTTTCCATTTTCAGCTAGCTGGCACTTATCACTTTATTTGTCTGTTCCCTAAGATTGCCCTCCCCCCCCCCATCTTTGAAACGTGTCATTCATTTAATAAATGAGGGAGATGGGAGGGGTGTGTGTCGGAGGCTAGCACAAAACTGCAGACAAACTTAGCAGGTCGGACAGCAAAAACCCTCAGTCTTGTCAAGTTTGTTTCAGAAATTCATCTCTGCTGCTACCATTGATAACCTGGATTACTAGACTATGCCAGTCCAGAGAACACAGGCTGTTTCAAAGTGAGTTTTAGGAACATAGGAAGCTGTTTCATACCAGGTCAGCTGGTTTGTCCATCAAGCACAGTGTTGTCTATTCTGACTGGCAGCACCTCTCCAAGGTGTCAAGCAGAAGTCTTTTCAATCACTTGCTATCTGATCTTCTAAGCAGGAAATGCCAAGATTTCAGTCTGGAACCTTAAACGTGCAGTGTATGTGCTGTGCCTCTAAGATTATGGTCTCTTCTTTGAAAGCAGATACCTTGTGTAGCAGCTCTAGACCCTTGGTTAGGGGTACTTAAAGGGTTAAGATGTTCTACATGAGCAGAGGCTTGGGCTCACAGGGCTCAAGTTTATTATTTCTTCAATACCAAGCTGCAATCTACTCTGAATTTTAGAGGCAAATGGCAAGTTGTCTTTTTTGAAGATTTCATTTAACTGGTGATACTGTAACAAGTTTTCTTATCCATTCTTGAATGTCTTTTGGAAGAGCATACATGAAAGAATGGTGCATGCACACACACGCGCGCACACACACAAAAACGGCGGTGTAGTCCATACTTATTTAGCACCATGTAGTTAATCAGTTCCCTTTTCCTATTTGCAACCAGAACTTGAGGTATCTGGGGTTGACTTCTCTCCTGTTTGGAAGGTTAACCTTTGAAACCCTCAGAGATAGAACACTTAAAGCAAACGAATAAGAGAGTGTGGTTTCACTCATGGCCTACGGGTCCCAAGAATGTGGCCTCCAAACTACATCTCTTCCTTAAACCGGCAGGATGGCTATTATTTGGAAGAAGGGGGTAGTTCATCCCAATTCTGAGTTCTTATCTCTGCTTTGCTTTGTTGGTGGTCTGAACTAATTAGTGCCGAAAGCAGTCCTTGTTACCACATATGAGACTCTGGATAAGTGACAGGTCTTTGTGCAGATGTGAATCCTTTCTTTTTTGTAACTCACTGTTTTGTCTTGTCTGCATTCGGCATCCCACAGAACAAGCGTCTACCAAACCTCACCCATGCTGTGCAAAATCTATTGGAAACTGTCCCTATCTTCAAACGTACAAAGACATATTATCCTGATTTCTCCCTCTCTCTTTCCATAGACTATGATCAGGCATTCCTGAGCTAGCTTGTCTGCAACCTATTTCCTTCACTGAAACAATGCCTGAATTATATTATTGAAAGCAGGAGAGGATCATTCCCCCCCCCTTTGTTTTCTTTTGAAAAGAACAACAACAAACAAGGTAGAGCAGAAATGGAGATCAAGGCAACAGATCTGGAAAGGTACTTTGAAAGTCAGAATACGAACTATTCTAGGCGAAAGGGTGGACAATAGAAGAAGATATACAGATTGACAGGGACTGGCCTCAGGCCTGCTGACTGGGAAGTGGCATTTATTGACTCCTGCTCGCAGGGCTGAGAACTGGGAAAGGTGGTAATTCCATCATCTTGTTTCATTGATTTCCATAGGATTTAAATATGACTAACGGAGTGGTATAACGGTTAATTCTGCAGTGCTAGAGCTAACCATGACAGTCCCAAGTCATGTCCTCAATGCAAGTAAATAGCACAAGGCCCAGTTTATTAGGATCAGTATGTTCCTACATAAAGTTTCTTGGTGCAAAGCCGCATTGAGTGCAATGAAATTTATTTCTGGCTGCATAAGTACAACTTGCAAAACACACTGAGCTTTAACAAAATCTTCAGCCAGTGCAAATGCAGCTTTAGTTTTAATTAGAAATGCAAACAATATTGCACAGGAGTGTTACCATTCAAATTACTAATGTGCAGTAGGAACCCCCTCAAAGTAATGAAATGTGTGGCCTTCCTTGGTTACTTCCCTTGTTCTCTTGACCTCCTCCATTCTAATGTTACGAAGAAACTTGAATGAGGCAAGAATAAGGGTGTAAATTAACTGGACACCCCTGCAGATAATATCAACCCTCTGGTTCTGCAAAACGTCCAGGAATTAGATGCTTCTCTACATTCTCCTTTCAGCACACCACAGGACTAAAGTTTAACCAGTTCCATGTGTTTGTGATTTGCTCTGGTTAGCATATGTAACAACACCCAGAACTTAATTGTCTGCTTTTAAGTGGCATATTTCAAGTCTCCACCTCTCCTCAATTGCTGCTCAAAATAATGCATACCTTTTTTAAAAAAACCTGCCTGATAGAGCCATTTCCTTTTCTCTCACTTTTGTTTTGTTACACACACACACACACACACACACACACACGTAAGACAGAATGAAATGACATGGGTAAGGATATAAGGGGAACAGTTGAAGTTCTAACGAGGTCCTTGTGGATGGCATAATGACCCGCAGAGAATCTTGTGGTAGATAATGAGGTATGAAAAACAATAAATCACATTTTCTGCTACATTGTTAAGCATCAGGTCACCACTAGATCTTGACAATTTCCTGCAATGATCGGTGCTTAGAAAGCCTATGATTCAGTTCCAGGAGATATTGGTGACAGGCGCTGTAAGGCAAATACTGCTTCAGCCTACCAAGAAATTCCTCTTGAAAGAAATTTGTCTCTCACCTGAGGGATAATTACCTCCTGTACCTGGAAATGCTTCATTTCCACTTACCGTGGACTTGACTGTTCACATAATTTCACTCTCTGTGCTTATGTGCACATTCCACATGTACTAATCCAGGGATTCAAAGGGGAAAAGTAGGCGAATACGTAAGCAGTGGCGGCGGTGGGGGGAGAATGGTGGGGCCAGAATGCACAAACTTTTCAAGGCTAACTTTACTGAAGCTGCATAGGCAGACCAAGCAGCTACTCACAGGCAGGAGAAGGGATGGCGGGCACAATTCAAGAGGCAGCTGCTATTCTGTAATCAGCTTTTTGCCAAATTGCAGTCAAATTCCTCGGATGTGACCCAGGCGTGTCCATCCACGTCCATCGCATGTCCTACTTGGCTACCTACATCCCATGCCTCCTGTGGCTGCTCAAGACGGCCACTTGCAGTCCCATAACAACCCAGCGGTGGCCGGTGGCGGCCCCTTCGGTATCGGAGGGACTGATCCCCCTGCCTAGAAATATTGAGGGAGCTGAAGCCCCATATACCCGTTACCCCTGCTTTCTTGTATCTTTTGGTTTAGAAAGGGGTCCTTACTGTCACAGTTGCTTCTCTCATAGGAGATAGATGGTGAAGACTCCACCTGTTCTGATTCTCTCATGTCCCACTCGGCTACCTATGGTGTGTGCCTCCTGCAGCTGTAGGTGACTGTCATTTGCAGCCCCATAACTACAACCTGGCGATGGGGGATAGTGGGGGGGGGGGCGGGCTGAGCCCCCATGGCCAGGATTTAATCCAGCTGGGAATGGATTTAATAATCTTGTGTTTTCCGAGAATGCATGTAGCTGCCCCACCAGTTTGCCTGAGATGGGTGGGAGGAGTTATTAACATTCCAAATTCTCCTTCATCTTTCACTCAGTGGCCCGTCTGTGTGGTCAAATTCCTCAATGTGACCTAGATGTGTTCATCCACATCTGTCGTACGTCCCGCTCAGGTACCTACGCCCGGCGCCAAATGAATTGTTTGGTCCCATAGGCTGCATTAAGATGGGGTGAAAAACTAAGGATTTTGCTCTAGTTTGAGTTGCCAATCATTCTGGTTCCTTCCTCTTGGTTAAAAGTTGTTTATTTGTTTGGAAACCTGTTATGATACCCTGCAGTATGCAAATGGATTAAATCAAATTTCCCCCCTCCCCTCTCCTCCATCTTCGCCTCCCCTGCCAGGCGTGGCCATTCATATTTGTCGCATGTCCCTCGTGGCTAACAGGGCCCTTGGCCTCCCACGGCTGCTGGTGACAGTCATTTGTGGCCACAGCAACAGCCTGGTGGTGGGGGATGGCGGTCCCCTCAATACTGGGGGGACTGAGCACCCTTCCTAGAAATATTGAGGGGGCTAAAGCCCTGGGTGTCTACGAGGTCTGCCCTGCCTTGTACCTGCAGTCCGTCATTCCGGCCAACTGAGGCAACAAGTCCTCAGTCGAGAATCAGCTCTGCTGGGATCATTAGAATTCTGCAAATAGCAGGGGCAGCAGTGCCTTGGTACTTCATCCTCTGTTGGGTTCCTCATCGTCTTTTACAAAGGAAATGGGGCTGCTGCAGTTGGACAGTTGCCTTATTTGGTCATATGGCACAAATGGTTGGAGGCCCATGGTCTTAAAGCTTAAGACATGCCTGCAAGGAGGTGTGGGCCAGCTCTGACACAGAGCACTCTGCACTCAAATGGCAGGAAATGCAATCCAACTTCCGAATCTGAACTACACACAGGCTAACACCAGGCAGGCCCCAGAAGAAGGATCTTTCTTGTATCTTTTTGTTTACAAGGGGTCCTTGCACAAGCTATTTCCGATGCTCCTCTGACCCGGAAGTGACCGGAAATAGCATGTGCGCACGCATATGGGCAAGCACTCCCCCACACTCTGGCCTGCTGCGCGATTGGCACTGGAAACACTGGACCGAGGCACAGTAAGTTTGCTGACCCCTGTCCTAGACCAGTCACAGGGGAGTGGCGGGTTTGCCACCATCTTTTTACTTGAATTGTGGCCAATCCAAACAGGCCAAGTTGACAGGCCTTTAGACCCGATAAAGGTTGTCTGTATCTGAACCCAGGCTCCACAGTTGGTTGCAGAAAAACCCTCCTTATTCTCCCCCCCCCCCATTTAATGATGCTCTGTGTTTATGTAAGCTAACATTGTCCTTCTAGGGCACTGCATTCCTTGGCTTTGTTGTGGTCCAATAATGGTTGCCATTTTCAGAGCCAGGAAGGAATTTTCCTCCAAACAGATTGACCCCGTTTGGAGGTTTTGTCTTCACCATAGCAATAGTCATAACTTTGGTGGATAAGGCATTGAAGGAGCATGGGATATGATGAGAGAAGCCCATCCTTAAGTTGCACTGGTTAAACTGCTTGAAATCCACATTGTAGATGTGATCTTGCAAAGAGAAGGCATGGTTCCACATGCCCTGCTCAAAAGCTGCAATGAGTGAAAAAGGCTCTTCATACTCCATCCATTTCCTTCCAGTAAGCCTACCATTGTTGACAAAGGAATCGGGGGTGCTGCAGTTGGACAGTTGCCTTGCTTGGTCAGATGGCCCAAATGGTTGGAGCACCATGGTATTTAAGGCATGCCTGCAAGGAGGTGTGGCCAGCTCTGACACAGAGCACTCTGCACTCAAATGGCAGGAAATGCAATCCAACTTCCGAATCTGAACTACACACAGGCTAACACACACAGTTTACTATACAGCAGAAAGGAGCAGCCAAGCATACTAGGACTCAATTTCTTGACTTTAAGAAAGCCGACTTCATAAAACTTAGGGAAGTGCTGGGTGAGATCCCATGGACAGTAATACTAAAAGGAAAGGGAGTTCATGATGGCTGGGAGTTTGTTAAGAGGGAGATAGTAAAAGCACAACTTCAGGCAATACCAATGAGACGGAAACATGGAAGGTGCCTAAAGAAGCCAGGGTGGCTATCTAAAGAACGTTTAACTGAGTTAAGATTAAAAAAGGATGTGTACAAAAAATGGAAAAGGGGGGAAACCACCAAAGAGGAATTCAAACAAATAGCCGGCACGTGTAGACACAAAGTCAGAAAAGCTAAAGCACAGAATGAACTCAGGCTTGCTAGAGAGGTTAAAAGCAACAAAAAAGGCTTTTATGGGTATGTTCGTAGCAAAAGGAAGAACACAGAAACAGTGGGGTCACTCAGAGGAGAAGATGGTGAAATGCAAACGGGGGACACAGAAAGGGCTGAACTCCTCAATGCCTTCTTTGCCTCAGTCTTCTCCGATAAAGAAAACAATGCCCGACCTGAAGAATTTGGAGCAAATGATTCAGCAGAGGAAACACAGCCCAGAATAACTAAGGAGATAGTACAAGAATACTTGGCTAGTTTAGATGTATTCAAGTCTCCAGGGCCAGATGAACTGCATCCAAGAGTATTAAAAGAACTGGCAGATGTGATCTCAGAACCACTGGCAGTCATCTTTGAGAATTCCTGGAGAACAGGCGAAGTCCCGGCAGACTGGAGGAGGGCAAATGTTGTCCCTATTTTCAAAAAGGGGAAAAGAGAGGACCCAAATAATTACCGCCCAGTCAGTCTGACATCCATACCAGGGAAGATTCTGGAGCAGATCATTAAGCAAACAGTCTGTGAGCACCTAGAAAGGAATGCTGTGATACCAATAGTCAGCATGGATTTCTGAAAAATAAGTCATGTCAGACTAACCTGATCTCGTTTTTTGACAGAATTACAAGCCTGGTAGATGAAGGGAACGCAGTGGATGTAGCCTACCTTGATTTCAGCAAGGCATTTGACAAGGTGCCCCATGATATTCTTGTAAAGAAGCTGGTAAAATGCGGTCTTGACTATGCTACCACTCAGTGGATTTGTAACTGGCTGACTGACCGAACCCAAAGGGTGCTCATCGATGGTTCCTCTTCATCCTGGAGAAGAGTGACTAGTGGGGTGCCGCGGGGTTCTGTCTTGGGCCCGGTCTTATTCAACATCTTTATCAACGACTTGGATGATGGACTCAAGGGCATCCTGTTCAAATTTGCAGATGACACCAAACTGGGAGGGGTGGCTAACACCCCAGAGGACAGGATCACACTTCAAAACGACCTTGACAGATTAGAGAACTGGGCCAAAACAAACCAGATGAATTTTAACAGGGAGAAATGTAAAGTATTGCACTTGGGCAAAAAAAATGAGAGGCACAAATACAAGATGGGGGACACCTGGCTTGAGAGCAGTACATGTGAAAAGGATCTAGGAGTCTTGGTTGACCACAAACTTGACATGAGCCAACAGTGTGACGCGGCAGCTAAAAAAGCCAATGCAATTCTGGGCCTCATCAATAGGAGTATAGCATCTAGATCAAGGGAAGTAATAGTGCCACTGTATTCTGCTCTGGTCAGACCTCACCTGGAGTACTGTGTCCAGTTCTGGGCACCACAGTTCAAGAAGGACACTGACAAACTGGAACGTGTCCAGAGGAGGGCAACCAAAATGGTCAAAGGCCTGGAAACGATGCCTTATGAGGAACGGCTAAGGGAGCTGGGCATGTTTAGCCTGGAGAAGAGGAGGTTAAGGGGTGATATGATAGCCATGTTCAAATATATAAAAGGATGTCACATAGAGGAGGGAGAAAGGTTGTTTTCTGCTGCTCCAGAGAAGAAGCGGACACGGAGCAATGGATCCAAACTAAAAGAAAGAAGATTCCACCTAAACATTAGGAAGAACTTCCTGACAGTAAGAGCTGTTCGACAGTGGAATTTGCTGCCTCCTCCCCCAACAGGCCCATCTCCGCAGTGCACGCCTCCTGCTTCCTCTGTTCTGTGAGTAGCTAGTTCCGGGCACTGGCTCTCCCCCCTCCCTATTTCCTTCTCGGAGTCAGATGAGAGACTGCTGATGAGCTCTTTAGGCTCTCTGTAATTGCCTCTCTCCCCCCTCGGCTCTTTGGCAGCTTCCAATTCCCTGACAGGCGGCTTGCAACAAAATCTTAAAATAAAAGAGTTCGTCAAACGTTAAAAGCTTCCCTAAACTTAATGTTTTCCCTGGCTGGTATGTTGCATTGAATCTGATTGATAGCAATGGGCCTGGTGTGACATATTATCAAATAACATTGGACAACATTGCTTTTCACATATTTCTGTTCCCTCATTAAAATGGATGCAAAGAACTAAAGGTAAAGGTAAAGGACTCCTGGATGGTTAAGTCTAATAAAATTTGACTATGGGGTGCTCATCTCCGTTTTTAGGCCTTCCACTGAAGGAACTCCATCCCTTCCCACTGTAGCCCTCGCAGGAGAGGATCCTCTCGGTGTTTTTTGTGGGCTTTATCCTGCTGCATGGGTCCTCCTACCACCTCAAGAGGGCTCAGCTTTCACAATGGCAGAAGTGGCTCTTTTCAGGTGTAGCCTATCAGAAGGCAGAAGAGGCACATTTCCCAGATACACTCAGTAGAGGACCAGACCTCCTTGGATAGAGACCTTTTCCATGGCACAGGAGCGTCCTGGATAAAGCCTATTTGCACAGACATCTTTAACGCCTGCTTGGCCTTGTCAGTTAATAGCGCAGTTTACTTTGCTACTGTTTACTTTGCTAAGGAAGCCTCCTGCTTGAAGAACTATGCCAAGGAAGCCAACGACAAACTGTTTGGTGTTGATGGGTCACTATTGGAGAGGTAGCTCAAAGCTTAGGTGGTGTACCCCCAGATTTTTGAAGAAAAATTCAGTGGTGCATCCCGGGGTATCAGCCCACGTGTAGTTCAGATTCTGCAGTTTGATTGCACCCACATGGCAGAAAATGCATCGTGCTCTACATCTCACCCTTTTCATTTATTTATTATTTGTGTACAGGAAGGCTTAAGAGAAGAGAGGCATTGCATCCTCATAATCTTCCGGCATGTGTTTCTGTATCACATGAAGATCTCTAGCAGACAGTCCTGAAGGGGGACGTGGAAAAAAGGTAGTGCAGAGAGAGAACAAGGAAGGGATACATTTAAAAAAACAAGAAGTTCCAATTAAGGCAACAATGATTAGCACACCATACATGAGCCAGCTTCAAAACCACCCAATCTAACCAAGACCACAGAGCGTCCCACCAGGAGGGAAGAACATCCTGTGTGATGTTGTGTGCTAGTGCTTGCAATTGATCAATTTGATTTTGCACATGGTAACTATTATCAGTCAAATTAAAACAGCAAAGATTAGACACAACTTGACATCCTAGATGCTGGCGTAGCAAGAGATAGTCTACAGAAGCTTTCAGTGCAATAACAGCTTCTCTTAAAATCTTCTGTTCTTGATTTAAAAGAGCTAAAGCACATGAGGTATGATTTATAGATGTTGTCAAAGAACAGGCCAGGTGAGCACCCATGCGAGCATTGTATATAGCCAAAGCAGGAACTCCCACTAAGGAAACAGCCAAGGAAGTATACTCTGCTTTGGAAAAAAGCTGTAGATTGGAGTCACACATGTCTGTTAATCTTTCGGCATGACGTTGAGGGCGCTTTGAGTGCTGCCGCCTGTTTTGTTCTAAAAGTGAGCAACTAGGCATAACTAACGTCAATCGGCTAAGGCAGCATTGAGCATCAGATAAATTGGCGGGAATGTAGTTACAACTTCTTTGATTACACGTGAAAAACCAGCCATCTGGTTTTTCACTCTAGAGTTGTTGAATAGGAACCTGTTTTTGGACAGAAACCAAATTTCAGGGTACCTGTTGAATTAAAACTAGGCGTGAATCTTTAGGAGGGTTAAAATAAACTATCCCAAGTTAGTCAGAACTCTTTAGGGACTCATGCTCCTGTTTTAGAAAAAAGCAAATAACAAACAGCAATATCAAATCCAGTGTTAGGCAAATCAGAGAGTAGCCACTCTAAAATCCCTATTCTGTCAGCAGCGTCTGGGGGGAAAAGTAGTTCTGTAGGATTAGGTAAAAATATTGTATTAAGGGAAATCACGCGTATGAAGTGACCCCCAAACTCTGCAACTGCTGTAAATTCATTAGGAATTTTAAGTTCAGGGAGGAAAGGAGAAAAAACAGTCTGCAATAGCGATGAAGAATGAGTCTCACTGTCTGAGGTGGAAATCAGACCTGTATGCTATGTCTTAATTTTATAAACCACCATAGGGAACTGGAACTGAAAAGTAGCAAGTTCTGCTGTCAGTAGATTCAAACCAGCACTGCCCTTAGCGGCATGGCGCAGATTTGTCACAGGAGACTGTGTGTTAAAAGCAAGTGTGTTAGAAGATCATGCATAAATTGTGCCTAAGGAAGGTTCTAAACAGCTGAGGGGTGTAGGTTGGTCCTGCTGCTAGTACCCTTCTGGCTTTTAAGAGCCGCAAAACTGCCACAACAACCGCAACTGTAATGAGTATGAGTTACTCGTGCGTAAACTGGTGCCTCTCTAGGCTAGTTTGCCTTGTTAAACCTTTCTGACTGCACAGCCCTTTCTCATCATGACTGTCTCAGTCACTAGCAGAATCCGTCAGTGGGCGTTTCTTGAATCTCTTCCAACATAAGAGTTGTTTGACACCCAATCTCCTCCGCCTCTCACTGCGCGGGAGCCTTCTGCGCAGGGTGGGCGTGGGTAGCGGGGGACCTGTCCCCTCCTCACTGAGTTCCAGTGAAGAGTCCGTGAGCCCTCTCTCCGATTTCCCCATCTGCTCACTTTTGTTCCTGGTGCTGCGCTTAAATGCTTCCCCCTCCACTGAGTTGCCTCTCCCCCTGCTGCTGGGTCCTTCTCCAGCATCATCCAGGAGCCTCCCCTTCGCCTCCCGCTCTGATGTCAGTTCCCTGACATCCACCTCCCCCCCAGAATCCCCTCCACCCCTGGACCGACCTGTGGGACCAACTTCATCCCCTTCGTCGGCCGAGGAGGCGGGGAAATCCCGGAAGGAACTGTCACTATCTTCTGTGGGTTCGAAACCCGCTTCCCAATCGCTCTTCCACCTACCTGATGCTTCTTCCTCCGAAACCTCTCCTCCCTCCTCGGAGTCAGAAAATCCCTCAAAAACCTCTTCCTCATCTGTGGTCCCAAATTGCTCCTCCCAGAATCTCTCCAGGGGTTTGGGTTTGTCCGGAAACCGGCGGTGGAATACCTCCACCAGATACCTGTCCTCGACGGCTTCCGTGGGGACCCACGTGTTTTCGGACCTGGGTTCCCCTTCCCACGCTACCAAATACTCCACCCGGCGCCCTTGCCACCTTGAGTCCAGTATTGCCGTGGCCCTGTGGTGGTGTTCCCTTTCTTCTACCTGCGGGTGTGTGGTGACTTCTCCCTCTTGCCCCTGGAATTCCCGCCCTTCCCTATGCGGTGAAAGCAGGGACCTATGGAAAACCGGGTGTATTTTCATGCTATCAGGCAACCTGAGCTTAAATGCCACGGGATTAACTTGCTGTGTTACCTCAAAAGGTCCCAGCCGTCTGGGCTGCAACTTCTTGCACCCCCCTTTGAAAGGTAGCCCTTGGGTGGACAACCACACCCTGTCCCCCACCCGTATGGTCTCCCCTTCCCTGCGGTGCTTGTCTGCCTGCCTCTTGTAAGTTTCCTTGGCCCGCTCCAAGTTCATCTTAAGTTGCTGGTGTAGGGCCTCCATTTCTTCCATGAACTGCTCTGCAGCGGGTACGCTCCAGCTTTCCTCCCCACTCCCCGGGAAGGCCCTGGGATGACACCCATGGTTGGCCATGAATGGGCTCATTCCCGTGGACACGTGTTCCGCGTTGTTGTACGCGAATTCAGCCAGCGCTAGTTTTTCTACCCAATCGTTCTGCCTCTCACTGACATAGCAGCGTAGGTATTGCTGGAGTATACTGTTCGCTCTTTCTGCTTGCCCGTTGGTTTCTGGGTGTCTCGCCGTCGAGAAACCCACCTCCACCTGCAGTAAGCTCATGAGCTTCCTCCAGAACCGGGAAGTAAATTGTTTTCCGCGGTCGGAGATAACCCTCAAGGGGGCGCCATGCAGCCGGAATATGTGCTCCACAAACAACTGGGCTGTTTCCTCTGCCGTTACAGCATGTGAGCAAGCTATAAAATGGCACATTTTTGTCAGTAGGTCGACCACTACCATGACTGCTGTCTTTCCCCGGGACTTGGGCAAATCTGTCATAAAATCAATGGATACCACCTCCCAGGGTTTTCCCGGTGTGGGTAAGGGTTCCAGCAATCCTGTGGGGGCAGCCCGCTCCCCCTTTGCCCTTTGGCAGCGGTCGCACCCCCGTACATATTCCCGTACATCCTCCCTCACCCTGGGCCACCAGAACTGCCTGGTCACAAGCATCATGGTTTTGTGCTGTCCAAAGTGCCCTGCTGTGGGGTTGTCGTGGAGTTGTTTGAGTACCTTTCCCCTCCGGGTCTCCCCCGGTACGTACAGCGCTCCCCTATAGTACAGTACCCCTTCCTTCTCCTCAAACCCTTCTTGGGTCCCTCTTCCGTCTCGTAGTTCCCGGATTTTAGTTTGCGCGAACACGTCGTTTCTGGTCAGCCCGGCTAGTTCTCGTTTCCCCACCAAAGTTCCCCCACACACCCATCGGTCCTCGGGGATCACGTGTCGTTTCTCCGGCGGCCCCTCTCCTTCCAGGTACTCCGGTTTACGCGAGAGAGCGTCTGCTCTTACGTTTTCTTCTCCGGGCACGTAGCGGATTTCAAAGAAAAACTTGGAGAACTCCTGTGCCCATCGAATCTGTCTCTGGTTGAGTACTCGTGCGGTTCTCCAGTACTCCAAGTTCTTGTGATCTGTGCAAACCTGGATCTGTTGTTGCGCCCCTATCAGTAGATGGCGCCAACGACGAAAGGCCGCGTAGATTGCCAGCAGTTCGCGGTCATACACTGTATAGTTTTGCTCCGACTTGCTCAGTTTTCTCGAGAAAAAGGCACACGGTTTCCATTCCTGCTTTCCCTTCCCTGGCTGCAAAAGGACCGCCCCTACGGCTCTGTCGGACGCGTCGGTCTCTAGCCTCAGGGGTTTCTCCAGATCTACGTGCAGGAGTTGCTCTTCCGATGCGAACGCCTTCTTCAGTCTTTCGAAGGATTGTTGGGCCTCTTCTGTCCACACAAACTTCTTTTTGCTACTGAGACAATCCGTGATGGGCGCTGTCAAGTGGGCGAAGTTCTTGATGAACTTCCTGTAGAAGTTGCTGAACCCTAGGAACCTCTGTACGTCCTTCCGTGTTTTGGGAGCCTTCCACTCCAGCACTGCCTGCACCTTGCTTGGGTCCATCGCTAAGCCTTTGTCAGACAACTTGTACCCCAGAAACTCGACTTCTCTGGCGTGAAACTGACATTTTTCCAGCTTGACCCACAACTGGTGCTTCTGCAGTCGTTGTAACACTTCCCTGACGTCTCTAACATGTTGTTCCTCATTGTCCGAATAAATTAAGACGTCGTCCAAGAAGGCTACGCAGTTCTTGTACAGCAGAGACCCCAACACGTGGTGCATGAAAGCTTGAAAACAGGCGGAGCCCGACTGTAATCCAAAAGGCATAACTAAGTACTCAAAGGCACCTAGGGGTGTGAACATTGTGGTCTTCCATTCGTCCCCCTCCCTCATCCTGATCAAATTGTATGCGCCCCTGAGGTCCAGCTTGGTAAAAATTTTGCCTTTCCTCACTCGCGTTAAAATGTCGTCAATCCTGGGCATTGGGAAGGTCACGGGTTCTGACACCAAATTGACAGCTCTATAGTCCACTACGAGCCTGGGTTTATTTGTGTCCTTTTTGTCCACAAAGAACACCGGACTGCCCCCTACTGCCTTTGATTCTCTTATGAAGCCTCTTTTCAGGTTCTTGTCGATAAATTCTCGCAACTCCTTCATCTCCCTGTCTGACATGGCGTACAGCTTACCCACTGGCAGCTGAGCCCCCGGAAGCAAGTTGATCTGGCAGTCAAAGGGCCTATGGGGTGGCAGTCTATCTGCCTCTTTCTCGTTGAAGACCTCCCGCAGATCTGCGTATTGTGGCGGCACCTCCCCTTTCCGCTCCACCGCCATCCCAGCCACCCTGGCCACGGTCATTCTTGGGGCTTCCCCCCCTAGACAGTGTTCCAGGCAGTAAGCTGACCCAAAGGTGACTGTCCTCTGATGCCACGCCACCACTGGATCATGTTGTGCTAGCCAGCTCATCCCTAATATTATTGGGGGTCCTGCTAGCGAGGCGACGTGAAAGGCGATGGTCTCCGAGTGCCTGGACACCCTCATTCTCATTGGCGGGGTCTGGTGTGTCACTTCCCCTCCTAGAAGCTCCCTGCCATCAATGGTGGTCACTTGCAAGGGAAAATCCAAAGGCAGTAAGTGGAGCTGGTGCTCTAATGCAAAGTCCTTGCTGAAGAAATTACATGAGCTGCCTGAATCCAGCATGCCTTTCACCTTGACTGGGTGCCCGTTCGGGAGTTCTAGCACCACTTCGATGGCTATTGCCGCCTTGGGGGGGTCTGGTTGGGGCACTTTTACTGGTGGCTGGCTTGGCTGTTGTGCCCCTTGATTGGCAGCCAAGCGTTCCCGTTTCCCTGTTCCTGTTCCTTTACCACCACCTCCTCACCCCCTGCAGTTCCCACCATTCCTTGCCAAGCCTTTCTTTGAGGGCAGGCTCTGGCAAGATGGCCTGGCTGCTGGCAAAGGTAACATTTCTTGGAGGTTTTCCAATCCTTTCCCTCCTTCTTGCGCCCTTCGCTGGTGCTTGAAACTTCCCGCGCGCGCGCCCCATCTATTTCCATTGGCTCTGCTGGCGGGGAGGGCTGCCTTGGTATTTCAGGAATGCGGTAGTCATGGCAACGTTGCTCTCTCCCTTCCCGCCTCTCCTGGGCCCGCGCTTCCTGGCGCACGCCAATCGCAAGCACAGCCTTGGTCAGCTGATCCATCCCCTGTGGGCGGGGTGTGCGGGAAAGTTCATCCCTAACCGTTGGGGACAACCCCTCCTCGAATAACATCTGTATGGGTTCGGAGCCCAGTTCCCACCCGAGGCGGTGAACTATCATGGCAAAGCGCGACCAGTAGTCCCTAACTGACTGGCTCCCCTGTTTACAGTTCATCAATTCCCGTTTTGTCACACTTTTTTGAACATCAGTGGAAAACATCGCGTCCATCGCTTGGAAGAATTTCCTCAGGTCCTGCATGGCGGAATTCTGCGTCGCCATGAGGGGTCTGACCCATTCCCTGGCCCCGTCCTGCAGGTGACCCACAACATATGCCACCCGCGCCGCGTCGTCTTCAAAATCGTTATGCTGCAATTCCAATGCGTACTCTATTTCCGTTCGAAACGCACTGTATTCTTGCGGCTTTCCCCCAAACTTATGCACCAGTCCCGGTACATTCCTTGCTATGGGGGTGGGTCTGACCTGTGCATCTTGAGACCGCCTTTCGTCCAGCCGTGCCGTCAGAATGGCCACATGCTGCTCCAAATCTCGGTTCCTCTCCTCCAGCGTTTGCCCTCCAGCTGCTCCCCCCGGGTGCCTGCTTCTCCGGGCTTGCTCATGATGCTGCCTGCCTGCTGCTGCGCACGAGCAACTTTTCAGGGACTGACGGATTGCTGTAATGAGTATGAGTTACTCGTGCGTAAACTGGTGCCTCTCTAGGCTAGTTTGCCTTGTTAAACCTTTCTGACTGCACAGCCCTTTCTCATCATGACTGTCTCAGTCACTAGCAGAATCCGTCAGTGGGCGTTTCTTGAATCTCTTCCAACATAAGAGTTGTTTGACACCCAATCTCCTCCGCCTCTCACTGCGCGGGAGCCTTCTGCGCAGGGTGGGCGTGGGTAGCGGGGGACCTGTCCCCTCCTCACTGAGTTCCAGTGAAGAGTCCGTGAGCCCTCTCTCCGATTTCCCCATCTGCTCACTTTTGTTCCTGGTGCTGCGCTTAAATGCTTCCCCCTCCACTGAGTTGCCTCTCCCCCTGCTGCTGGGTCCTTCTCCAGCATCATCCAGGAGCCTCCCCTTCGCCTCCCGCTCTGATGTCAGTTCCCTGACAGCAACAAACAAGGGTTGTTTAAAAGATAGGGAATATAGAATGCAAAATGGCTGACAATTCAGACTGCGATGTTTCCTACATCTCAGCCGTTCAAACAGTGGCTTGGGTGGGTGGCACCAGTCGCAGATAAAGTGCCTTTGCCCGTGCAAGTGGGAGTTGGCCCCCTTCACACCTTTTGGACTTGGGAGCTTTCAGTGTGTTAAAAGGTCATTGTCCGCCTAGTCATAGGAGGCGATAGCAGTGGGGCAGCTACAAGAATTCTTGGAAAACACAGATGATTTAAATCCATGCCCATCTGGGTTCAATCCTGGCCGAAGAACTGAGTCAGTCTTGGTCGCCCTGATGGATGACCTTTGCAGACAGCTGCCTATGAAAATCTAAGGGTTATGAGAATCGGAGGCAGTGTATCTTTACTTAGTTGCTTCCATTTTAAGGGGGGAAGAGAAGCATGCATGTGTGAAAAACAATGTTGTCCAATGAAATTTGATATTGTGTCACACCAGGCCCACAGATGTTTGAAGAAAAATTCAGTGGTGCATCCCGGGGTATCAGCCCATGTCCCCCTAGACGGCATGAACACAACATGGGGTGTGCTGAAACTGCATGACCCCAGGGAATTTTGAGGGGGGCGCTTCAACATTTTGCGGCCCCTCAGCCGATGCCCCCCTAGATGGCACAAGAACATCATGTGGTGTGCTGAAATTGCATGACATGACCCTAGGGAATTTTGAGTGGGGCCCTTCAACATTTTGGGGGCCCTCAGCCCATGTCCCCCTAGACAGCATGAGCACAACATGGGGTGTGCTGAAACTGCATGACCCCAGGGAATTTTGAGGGGGGCGCTTCAACATTTTGGGGGCCCTCAGCCCATGTCCCCCTAGACGGCATGAGCACAACATGGGGTGTGCTGAAACTGCATGACCCCAGGGAATTTGAGGGGGGCCCTTCAACATTTTGGGGGCCCTCAGCCCATGTCCCCTTAGATGGCATGAGCACAACATGGGGTGTGCTGAAATTGCATGACCCCAGGGAATTTTGAGGGGGGCGCTTCAACATTTTGGGGGCCCTCAGCCCATGTCCCCCTAGACGGCATGAGCACAACATGGGGTGTGCTGAAACTGCATGACCCCAGGGAATTTGAGGGGGCCCTTCAACATATTGGGGGCCCTCAGCCCATGTCCCCTTAGATGGCATGTGCTGACATCACACCGCTCCAGGGCATTTTGAGGGGGGCACCCCCTTGAAAATTTGGAGTCCTTGGCCTCCCCATCTTGTATATGTCACAAGCACACCATGGGGGTGTGCTGACATTGTGTGATCCCAGGGAATTTTGAGGGGGCCCACGCCTATTGAAAATTTTGGGAGTACCTTGACCCCCTCGATATCTCAAGCACACCATAGGGAGTGTTAAAGTCTCACTGTCCCAGGGAATTTTGAAGGGGCCCACCCCTTCTTTAAAATTCCGGGGGTCCTCAGTCCTTTGCCACTATAGGCTGTGCAGTCATGCCACAGGGTGTGCTGATGTCAGGCCTCTGGATTTCCCTCTTGCATAGATGCTGTATTGGGTCCCTGGACAGCAGGTGGAGGATATCTGCAGGATTAGGAGCAACTGCGGAAAGACACAGTTGTTGAAAATTAGGCTTTGGGGTACTTATAGAGGAGAAGGAAGGGGTGAGGCATACAGAACTTGGCTGGGAGTGGGATTTGTGGGGCTGGCAGGGTGAGGTTTGGGGCTGGGGCTGCAGCAAGAAACTGCTAGGGTGTTTTCCTTGGGGGAACAGTTTGCGATATAACACTGGGGAAAGAGTTTGTGGTGTAAAAATCCTTTTTAAAAAAAGTTTGTATTTATTGATTGATACTTATTCTAAGACAGACAGAAATAATATTCATTATTGTCAGAGCTGGCTCCAGGTCCCAGCTCACAGAGGACCAACGCTAGCCGGCAGTAATGTACAAAAGTCTTTATTGAAGTACAGTTTCCATTTTCAAGCCGCAGCGCCCCAGCTCTACGTCTAGGGGTTAGATCGGCGAAGCTCCATCTGAGTCTCCGCCCCCTGTACACCAGTTTAAGATTCTAGCCTTACTCCACCTCTTCCGTCTCTCCTTTCTCCTCTGGGTCCTGCTACCCCCCGGGGTCCCTTCCTTCCTGGATTCTTCTGACGCTGACGTTGACCCCCCTGACTCCTCCCCCTCTTTTCGGCGGGCTTTGGGACCTGGCTCCCTATCCGGGCTGCCAACTGCGCCGCCCTCCTGTACATTTGAACTTGGCGCGCGCGCCCAGCCTTCAACCTTCCTCTCGACCGTTTCCTCGCTCCCCGATGGAGGCGTGGCCAATCCTGACTCATGTCCTCCCACTGGCAGTGCGCCGCCTGATCCCGATGCCTGGGACTCCTCCCCCCTACTGCACTCTGGTGTGGACGCTGGTCCTGATTTCCAACTGCTGCTCTCTGAGTCCCCTCTGGCCCCTTCTTCCTGGGGTGTCCCCCTCGGCACCCCCCTTGCTCTGACCATGGGAGCCCCTTTCTGTGAATCTTCCGATTCGCTGGAAAGACTCAGAGACCTCGGACCGCTGTCATCGCTAACATTTCCTTCGGACTCCTCCCCCTCGCTCTCTATTTCCTCCCTTTCCTGTGCCTCTGCTCCTGAACCCCTGACATCCATCCCCCCCTCGAAGCCCCCCTTCCCCCCTCCCCTCCTTCAGGTGTGGGTACTGGGTGCTCCGTCGTTGTGGGGGTGAGTGCCGGATACAGTTCGTCCCCCGTGGCGTGCATCCCGCCGGATAAGTCCGGCTCGTCCTCCGTGCTCTCGCCGACCTCAATTTCCTCTGCTTCCATCTCTTTGCCGCCGTGCTCGAACCCAAGGTCCTCCCCCAACACGTCCATGTCCGTCTCTCCCCCGGTCTCCTCTGGGGACGTTGCCTGCCAAGGACCCCCCAGCCACTTCCTGCGCCACTGCTCCTCTGGTCGATCGTCCCACCAATAGGAACGGTCTGAGGCAGACCCCGAGGGTGATCCCTCCGGGGAACGTGTTTCTAGTGCCGGTTCCTCGTCCGAGGTGAACCCCTGGAATGTGCTGGCTGAAAATGTGGGTGTGAAAAGCCAGTCGTCGAAATACTCGGCTGGCATGGGCCTGTGTGGGAAAAGGGCATGAAACTCGTCCTTGAGAAGAGGTTCGTCCAAGGCATAGTCTGGCACCCAACTGTTGGCGCTGGCCGGGGTACCTTCTCTGGCGAGAAGATATTCTACTCCCTCTTCCCCCCATCTCGAGTCTAAAATCTCTGTGACTTCGTTGACGGGTTCCCGCCTTGGCGACCCCCCCCCTTGTGGGCGTTTCCCTGAACGGGTCTGGTGCCGTGCCTGGCTCCTGAAATCTATGAGGTGCTTTGTAGGGCGTGAGCACTGATCTATGGAAAACTGGGTGCATTCTGGATCCCTCCGGCAGTGTCAACCGGAAGGCCACTGGATTGACCTGTGCCTCGACTTGGTAAGGTCCTAGCTGCTTATGCCCTAGCTTCTTCTTCGCTAACGATCTGGCCGGCACTGCCTGGGCTGCTAACCAAACCCAGTCTCCCACCTGTATGTCTTCCCCAACCCTTCTGTGCTTGTCAGCCTGCAGTTTGTATGCGTGCTTTGCTAGTTCTAACTGCCTCCGAAGCTGTTCGTGAACCTCCTGCAACTCTGATGCTAAGGCTTCCGCTGCCTGTGGCTCCCCCTCCCCCGCTCTCGCTAATCCCGGGAAGGTTCTGGGATGCCTCCCGTTGTTGGCGAAGAACGGTGTCACCCCCGTGGACACGTGCTTCGTGTTGTTGTAGGCGAACTCAGCGAGCTGCAGGTAGTCCACCCATGTTGCCGGCTGCTGATTTGCGTAGCATCGCAGGTACTGCTGCATGATGGCGTTGACTCGCTCCGCTTGTCCGTTCGTCTGCGGGTGTCTCGCCGACGCTAGGTTGATCTTGACGTTCAGGAAACCCATCAGCTTCTGCCAGAAGTTCGAGATGAACTGTCGCCCCCGGTCGGACAGGATAGACCGTGGCAGACCGTGAACCCTGAACACGTGGTCTATGAACAGTTTGGCGGTCTGTTCCGCCGTGGCCACCTTCGCGCACGGAATGAAGTGGGCCATTTTGGTGAACATGTCCACCACCACTAGCACTGCCGTCTTGCCCCTCGAGCTGGGTAGATCCGTGACAAAGTCCAGGGCCACCCTCTCCCACGGTTCGAGCGGTGTCTGCAGCGGTTCGAGCAGTCCCGCCGGCGGTTTGTGCACTGACTTGGCCCTTTGGCAGGTGTCGCACCTCGAGACGTAATCCGCGACTTCCCCCCGCATCTTGGGCCACCAAAAATCTCTGGCTACTAATTCTACCGTCTTCTCTTTGCCAAAGTGCCCGGCGGTGGGTGCGTCGTGCAACTGCTGCAGTACTTTCGCGCGGAGGTCGTCTCCCGGTACGTAGAGGGCCCCTCTGCGGATGAGCAATCCGTCGCGTATCTGGAACTCGTCGTCCTCCGCCGTGCCCCTTTGCACCTCCTCCATCTTGGCTTGTGCGAAGGGGTCCTTCTGCAGTGCTCGACGTACAGCATCCAGGTCCACGGTTGCTGAAGCGCACGCCCACGCTTTCGGTGCGAAAATGTGCTTGGCCGCTGCTGGTGCCGCCTCCTCGAGGTATTGCGGCTTTCTGGACAGTGCATCCGCCATGATGTTGTTGTCGCCTGGGATGTACTCTATCCTGAAGTCGAAATCCGCAAAGAACTCCGCCCATCGTATGTGCCTCTGGTTCAGGAACCTTGCCGTGCGCCAGTACTCCAGGTTTTTATGGTCCGTGCGGACCTGCACTGTGTGTTTGGCTCCAATGAGGAAGTGCCGCCACGCCTTGAATGCTGCATGAATGGCCAGCAACTCCCTGTCCCAGATGGTGTAGTTCTGCTCTGACTTGCTGAGCTTCCTGGAGTAGAAGGCACACGGTCTCCAGTCCCCATGCGGGTCTTGCTGCAACAGTACTGCTCCCACGGCTCTGTCTGAGGCGTCCGTTTCAACCCTCATCGGTCTGCTGGGATTCACATGCAGTAGCTGCTCTTCGGACGAGAAGAGACGCTTGAGTTTCTGAAAGGACTGCTCCGCTTGCTCCGTCCAGATAAACTTCTTCTTCTTGGAGCTGAGCGTGTCGGTAATGGCCGCCGTCTGCATCGCGAACCCCTTGATGAACTTGCGGTAAAAGTTGGCGAAACCGACAAACCGCTGGACCTCCTTCCGATTGCGCGGGCTCTTCCAGTCCAACACTGAGCGAACCTTGGCGCTGTCCATGGCGAGCCCCTTGTCCGACAACTTGTAGCCCAGGAAATCTACCTCCTTCATGTCGAACTGGCACTTCTCCAGCTTGGCGTACAGCCTGTGCTCCTGCAGTCTCTGCAGAACTTCCTTGACGTCTCCCTCGTGGGTCTCCTCTGATTCTGAAAATATCAGGATGTCGTCCAGGAAGCAGACGCATTTCTTGTAGAGGAGACCCGCCAATACGTGATGCATGAAGGCTTGAAAACAGTGGGAGCCATTTTGTAATCCAAAGGGCATAACTCTGTATTCATAGGTGCCCAGGGGCGTGAACATGGCAGTCTTCCATTCGTCGCCCTCCCGTATGCGAATCAGGTTGTACGCCCCTCGCAGATCCAACTTTGTGAAAACGCGTCCTTTCCTCACCGTTGCGAGCAGGTCATCTATCTTGGGCATGGGAAAGGCTGTGGGCTTGGTTTTCGAGTTCAAAATTCTATAGTCCACCACAAGCCTTTTTTGGGGCGTGTCCTTCTTCTTCACAAAGAATACAGGACTGCCCCCCACTGCCTTCGACTCCTGGATGAAACCGCGCTTCAAGTTGAGGTCTATGAACTCCCTGAGTTCCTGCAGCTCGTCTTCAGACATGGAATACAGTTTCCCGGTTGGCAGCGTCGCCCCTGGCAGGAGGTCAATCTTGCAGTCATAGGACCTGTGGGGAGGCAGCTTGTCCGCTTCCTTCTCGCAGAAAACCTCCAAAAACGCTGCGTACTTGAGTGGCACTGCTTGCAGCGTGCCTAATTGTAGCTGCGGGTCATCCTCTTCCCCTTCCGGGCTAGGCAGAATGCAATGTTCCGCACAGTATGAGGAGCCGAAGGTCAGTTGTCGCTGGTACCACGCCAATGCTGGGCTGTGCCTGTGCAGCCAACTCATGCCTAATACTATAGGCGTGTCCGACAGTTGGGTGACATTGAAGCTGATGACTTCTCGGTGATTCCCAATTTGCATCACCATCGGAGGCGTTTGCTGCACCACCTGCCCCCCCAGCAATTCCCTGCCATCCACCGTGACAACCTTCAGAGGCAGCGTGGCTGGCAGGAGTGCTATGTTGTGCTCTTGAATGAAATCCAGTCCTATGAAGTCTGCGTTACTACCAGAGTCAATGGTAATCGGCACTTCCATAGTGAGTCCATTGGGTAGTTGGAGCGATGCTGTGAGCTGCACCACTGGTTTGGGCGGGAGGGGGTCTGTGGGCTGCAAAATCTCTGGGGACGGCTTCATTGACTTGTCTGGCTGGGCCCCAGTGCCTCTTCCTCCAACCAGACTCTGTCGTTTCCCTGCTGTGGTTCTCTCTGCTGAGTTGCGTCTGTTACTGTTGCTGAGGCTGCAGTGTGCTTGTGGAGCCTCTGGGGACACTCTTTCGCCATGTGCTGAGCACTGTCGCAGATGTAGCACTTCCTGTTCCCTCTAGGAGGCTTCGCTTTGACTGCTCCCGGTGTTAGGGCTCTGGTTGCTGACTGAGCTCTGGCGCCTCCAATCTCCATCGGTTCCTCTCCCCCTCCCTGCGGAGGTGTGGATTGCGCACGCGCTGCATCCTTGGGAAAGAGGGGAGGTGCTCTCACTGGCGTACGTCCCCAACGTCCTTCTTCTCTGTTCCATGGACGTTCTTCCAGACGCACCCCAATTTGCAGCGCCCGCCGGACAACCTCCTGAGTGCTCTTTGGTCTCTCCCCCCTTGCAATCTCATCTTTCACATTTGCATTCAAGCCTTCCCAAAAAAGGTCTCTGGCTGGGGCAGAATCCTTCTCCCATCCCAGCGCATGGACTAATGCAAAAAAGCGGGAATGGTACTGCCTTACACTGGCTCTGCCTTGTTTGAGCCCATGTATGTCTTTTCTGGCGATATCAATGTCTATATTTGATAAAAAACACGAATCCATCGCTTTAATGAATGCATCCGCATTTTGGAGCGCCGGATCCTTATCTCTCCACAGATTGCGCAGCCACGCTTTAGCTTCCCCATGCAAATGGGACAAGATAAACCCCACCTTCTCTTGCTCATCTCTAAAGTCTTTATCCAGCAGTTCCAGCGCAAACAGCACGTCTGCTCGGAAGTTAGGGTACTGCTGCAAATTCCCATCGAAATGAGATACCAGGCTGCCTCCTCTTTTCCCCAGCCCAATCCCCTCTGATTTGGGTCCCGGTTGCCCCTGCTTAGCAAGCACTTCCAACCTGGCTTGGAGATCCCTGCAGGCGGCAGCCGCTTCCTCTTCCCTTTTCCTGGATGCGAGTACCTCCGCGTTGAGTTGTGTCACTGCATCTTGCAGGGCTGCTAGTTGCTGTTCTGTAGTCATCTTGCCTGACTTTTGTGAGCTCGCGAAGCACCAATCTTCTTCCCTCGCTGCGTCCACTCACGTTACGAGGTTTTTGGTGCAAAACTTTTTGAGATGGAGCTTACTGTCAGAGCTGGCTCCAGGTCCCAGCTCACAGAGGACCACCGCTAGCCGGCAGTAATGTACAAAAGTCTTTATTGAAGTACAGTTTCCATTTTCAAGCCGCAGCGCCCCAGCTCTACGTCTAGGGGTTAGATCGGCGAAGCTCCATCTGAGTCTCCGCCCCCTGTACACCAGTTTAAGATTCTAGCCTTACTCCACCTCTTCCGTCTCTCCTTTCTCCTCTGGGTCCTGCTACCCCCCGGGGTCCCTTCCTTCCTGGATTCTTCTGACGCTGACGTTGACCCCCCTGACTCCTCCCCCTCTTTTCGGCGGGCTTTGGGACCTGGCTCCCTATCCGGGCTGCCAACTGCGCCGCCCTCCTGTACATTTGAACTTGGCGCGCGCGCCCAGCCTTCAACCTTCCTCTCGACCGTTTCCTCGCTCCCCGATGGAGGCGTGGCCAATCCTGACTCATGTCCTCCCACTGGCAGTGCGCCGCCTGATCCCGATGCCTGGGACTCCTCCCCCCTACTGCACTCTGGTGTGGACGCTGGTCCTGATTTCCAACTGCTGCTCTCTGAGTCCCCTCTGGCCCCTTCTTCCTGGGGTGTCCCCCTCGGCACCCCCCTTGCTCTGACCATGGGAGCCCCTTTCTGTGAATCTTCCGATTCGCTGGAAAGACTCAGAGACCTCGGACCGCTGTCATCGCTAACATTTCCTTCGGACTCCTCCCCCTCGCTCTCTATTTCCTCCCTTTCCTGTGCCTCTGCTCCTGAACCCCTGACAATTATAAATATATATTTTATAATATACTGAGTTAAAACAGCTACTTAAGCTAAGAAAGAGCAGAAAGAAAGTCGGAAGGAAGAAAATACAAGAAAAAGAGAAAACAAAAGTAGAAGACAAAGGGAAAGAAAGAAAACAACTAAAGGGAGAGACTAGAATAAAAGGACTTCTGGGTTTCAGTAGCTACCTATGATACTGGTTTATAGAAAATAGAATGTTAAAGAGAGGTGTTTTTTTCCCAATCTTCAAATTCAGATACTGCAAGTTCATTTTCTCTTTCACACAAAAGGTCCATAGGAAACTTCCAATCCTTAACAAATGCTAGTAATGATTTTTCTCTAATTAAACATGTTAGCTTAGCCATCTAAGGCAATGTGGGGTAAAACTCCTGTGGTTGTAGATATTTTTATTTTATTTTTTGCAGCAAGGGAAGGGCTGGGAGCAAGGTCATTGAGGCTTTTCCCAGTCCATGAAATTCAGAAGCATTATAAACAAACATTACAATTCAACTTTAGCTTAAACACATTCCTACTTTCATCTCGGGTTTCCCCCACCTTAAAAAAGAAAGAAAGAAAGCTTTCAGACTACCCAAAAAGGATTAGCAATGAGATTGTAAACTTGAGGACGGGAACTATCTTTTTTGTTTGTGTGTGGGGAAAATTATTTACTTAGACATAATATTTGTACCTACTTAACATTTGGTTTATCAGTTTTCCTACTACATAAAAACCAAATATTAATACAACTTTTATAGTAGCAAAAAGCAGAGGCAGCTTTGCATAGCCTATTGCGTTTAGGCGTTATTCAAGCTTAAGCTTTAGGCCCGGACCAAAAATTTCAAAGCCAATGTTTCCAAAAGATTGTGCTGTTTTAATATTAAGTGTGAAAACATTTAAACAGTCGTCACTTACAGTTCCCATAGTTGTTTGCTAATAGGTAATGGAGAATCTGTGACTCTTTTGGATGCTATTGGGACTCTAGCTGGAAGAGAAGCTGGGGAAAGACACAGCTGTTGATAATGAGGCTTCAGCGTTCTTAGAGGAGAAAGGGGCGAGGCAGAAAGGCTTTTGATTTTCTTTCACCCATAGAAGCCCAGCTAATAGATTTATATATATTAGAAAATTTCAGTACTTCCTAATCCATGAAATTCAGAAGCTTTATAACGAAACATCGCAGTACACCTTTAGCTTAAACACATTCCTGCTTTTCTCTCTGCTACTGAATGTGGGAAACACCCTATGTGCTTTACAGGCATTTCACACAACCTTGCCATTACTTGATAAGTGTAATTGCGTGTCAAGGTCCCCAAGCCACCCCTCAAATAACTCACAACACACACATAATTTTTGTTTAAGGTTTTTGGCATAATTTTGGCCACAACTTTATTAACATACATGATTGTTAGTGGTTGCTTAGGCACTGGTTAAGACTATCTGTCCCCCTCCCCGCCCCCCGCCTGGGGACAGAACTTACTTCCGGATTCCACCGAAAGCCAGTAAGGGAAAACAATATTGGGGAGAAATGGAGCTGAGCGACAGGCCCTCACTTCTCCCCGCATGCTCCCTAGGGCTTGCCGGTCCTAGCCCCATTCCAGGGATTCGGACGAAAACATGGCAAGCCCCTGGGTTCCTTTAACGGAACTCCCTTTCCGCGGCAGCGTTGGAGGGGCAGGCCCAGCCAATCCTTGCCCCTCTTCCAACCAATTTGATAACCAATGCCTAACCGCAACTTACAAGTTGTGACGATTTGCAGTAGGCAAAAAACAAATCAGCCAGATGGACAAAATTCCTACCAGTCCCCTGCCACAACAGCAGATGACCCCATGACAGGCATAGCAAGGTCAACGCAGAAAACCCTTAAATTTAGGGCGGGCGGGCGGGTGCACGCAGCAAAGAGAAAGTTTCCAAGCTGCGTGCACAGAATATAAAACATTAGATCCCTCCCACCAAATTGCAACACTTAAATTGCCCCAGCGACTCAACCAACTAATGATTGCCACAGGCCAACTTTCCAATCCTGCCTGGCAACCAAGGGGGGGTGGCCTGATAGACCCCACTGCAACCAGCGCTCTCCATTAAGGAGAACACTCTTTGTCACATGAAAGTGGTGGGGCGTGGGTGAGAAGGCAAAACCTGTTTACATCCCAGGGGAAAGAAATGACTTGGGTATCAATCACCCATTTTCTGACTTCCTTCTACACTTGACCAGATGTACCCTCTTCGGCTGTGTCTGTCTTTCCAACCAGGGAAATGTTAATGCAATTTGGACTGTAAACAGAGTCAGGTACAGCTGTCCCCATGATCATAGCTGGAAGAAAATTACATCTGTGTCCACAGAAATGCCTGCCAGTGTTTCAGTCAGTAGTTCAGTTCATGCTTACATGTCCACATGTGATTTCAGCTGAAGTCTGCTTATGTGCTAGGGAAATCAAGCAGGCAAACATTTGGCAGCAACTCGCCATGCACTCGTAATGTACAGTACTTCCAGTCTGTAGGATGGTTCAGTTAAGAGAGATGTGATGTTTCGTTTCTCTGTGCCAAGTAACTGCAGCATCACAAGCAAGTTCCCCAGAGGTTGCAAAACTTGACACAAACATTCCATAAGCCCCTCTGCTTCTCAAAAGGCTAAACTGTGCTCTCGCCTCTTTTTTTTGCTCATTGTTAGTGCCCTCACGTATGCATCTGGCTTTGTTGGGTTGCCAGGCTCCATAGCATGCTATATTTTTCCATTTTCAGCTAGCTGGCACTTATCACTTTATTTGTCTGTTCCCTAAGATTGCCCTCCCCCCCCCCCATCTTTGAAACGTGTCATTCATTTAATAAATGAGGGAGATGGGAGGGGTGTGTGTCGGAGGCTAGCACAAAACTGCAGACAAACTTAGCAGGTCGGACAGCAAAAACCCTCAGTCTTGTCAAGTTTGTTTCAGAAATTCATCTCTGCTGCTACCATTGATAACCTGGATTACTAGACTATGCCAGTCCAGAGAACACAGGCTGTTTCAAAGTGAGTTTTAGGAACATAGGAAGCTGTTTCATACCAGGTCAGCTGGTTTGTCCATCAAGCACAGTGTTGTCTATTCTGACTGGCAGCACCTCTCCAAGGTGTCAAGCAGAAGTCTTTTCAATCACTTGCTATCTGATCTTCTAAGCAGAAAATGCCAAGATTTCAGTCTGGAACCTTAAACGTGCAGTGTATGTGCTGTGCCTCTAAGATTATGGTCTCTTCTTTGAAAGCAGATACCTTGTGTAGCAGCTCTAGACCCTTGGTTAGGGGTACTTAAAGGGTTAAGATGTTCTACATGAGCAGAGGCTTGGGCTCACAGGGCTCAAGTTTATTATTTCTTCAATACCAAGCTGCAATCTACTCTGAATTTTAGAGGCAAATGGCAAGTTGTCTTTTTTGAAGATTTCATTTAACTGGTGATACTGTAACAAGTTTTCTTATCCATTCTTGAATGTCTTTTGGAAGAGCATACATGAAAGAATGGTGCATGCACACACACGCGCGCACACACACAAAAACGGCGGTGTAGTCCATACTTATTTAGCACCATGTAGTTAATCAGTTCCCTTTTCCTATTTGCAACCAGAACTTGAGGTATCTGGGGTTGACTTCTCTCCTGTTTGGAAGGTTAACCTTTGAAACCCTCAGAGATAGAACACTTAAAGCAAACGAATAAGAGAGTGTGGTTTCACTCATGGCCTACGGGTCCCAAGAATGTGGCCTCCAAACTACATCTCTTCCTTAAACCGGCAGGATGGCTATTATTTGGAAGAAGGGGGTAGTTCATCCCAATTCTGAGTTCTTATCTCTGCTTTGCTTTGTTGGTGGTCTGAACTAATTAGTGCCGAAAGCAGTCCTTGTTACCACATATGAGACTCTGGATAAGTGACAGGTCTTTGTGCAGATGTGAATCCTTTCTTTTTTGTAACTCACTGTTTTGTCTTGTCTGCATTCGGCATCCCACAGAACAAGCGTCTACCAAACCTCACCCATGCTGTGCAAAATCTATTGGAAACTGTCCCTATCTTCAAACGTACAAAGACATATTATCCTGATTTCTCCCTCTCTCTTTCCATAGACTATGATCAGGCATTCCTGAGCTAGCTTGTCTGCAACCTATTTCCTTCACTGAAACAATGCCTGAATTATATTATTGAAAGCAGGAGAGGATCATTCCCCCCCCCTTTGTTTTCTTTTGAAAAGAACAACAACAAACAAGGTAGAGCAGAAATGGAGATCAAGGCAACAGATCTGGAAAGGTACTTTGAAAGTCAGAATACGAACTATTCTAGGCGAAAGGGTGGACAATAGAAGAAGATATACAGATTGACAGGGACTGGCCTCAGGCCTGCTGACTGGGAAGTGGCATTTATTGACTCCTGCTCGCAGGGCTGAGAACTGGGAAAGGTGGTAATTCCATCATCTTGTTTCATTGATTTCCATAGGATTTAAATATGACTAACGGAGTGGTATAACGGTTAATTCTGCAGTGCTAGAGCTAACCATGACAGTCCCAAGTCATGTCCTCAATGCAAGTAAATAGCACAAGGCCCAGTTTATTAGGGTCAGTATGTTCCTACATAAAGTTTCTTGGTGCAAAGCCGCATTGAGTGCAATGAAATTTATTTCTGGCTGCATAAGTACAACTTGCAAAACACACTGAGCTTTAACAAAATCTTCAGCCAGTGCAAATGCAGCTTTAGTTTTAATTAGAAATGCAAACAATATTGCACAGGAGTGTTACCATTCAAATTACTAATGTGCAGTAGGAACCCCCTCAAAGTAATGAAATGTGTGGCCTTCCTTGGTTACTTCCCTTGTTCTCTTGACCTCCTCCATTCTAACGTTACGAAGAAACTTGAATGAGGCAAGAATAAGGGTGTAAATTAACTGGACACCCCTGCAGATAATATCAACCCTCTGGTTCTGCAAAACGTCCAGGAATTAGATGCTTCTCTACATTCTCCTTTCAGCACACCACAGGACTAAAGTTTAACCAGTTCCATGTGTTTGTGATTTGCTCTGGTTAGCATATGTAACAACACCCAGAACTTAATTGTCTGCTTTTAAGTGGCATATTTCAAGTCTCCACCTCTCCTCAATTGCTGCTCAAAATAATGCATACCTTTTTTAAAAAAACCTGCCTGATAGAGCCATTTCCTTTTCTCTCACTTTTGTTTTGTTACACACACACACACACACACACACACACACGTAAGACAGAATGAAATGACATGGGTAAGGATATAAGGGGAACAGTTGAAGTTCTAACGAGGTCCTTGTGGATGGCATAATGACCCGCAGAGAATCTTGTGGTAGATAATGAGGTATGAAAAACAATAAATCACATTTTCTGCTACATTGTTAAGCATCAGGTCACCACTAGATCTTGACAATTTCCTGCAATGATCGGTGCTTAGAAAGCCTATGATTCAGTTCCAGGAGATATTGGTGACAGGCGCTGTAAGGCAAATACTGCTTCAGCCTACCAAGAAATTCCTCTTGAAAGAAATTTGTCTCTCACCTGAGGGATAATTACCTCCTGTACCTGGAAATGCTTCATTTCCACTTACCGTGGACTTGACTGTTCACATAATTTCACTCTCTGTGCTTATGTGCACATTCCACATGTACTAATCCAGGGATTCAAAGGGGGAAAGTAGGCGAATACGTAAGCAGTGGCGGCGGTGGGGGGAGAATGGTGGGGCCAGAATGCACAAACTTTTCAAGGCTAACTTTACTGAAGCTGCATAGGCAGACCAAGCAGCTACTCACAGGCAGGAGAAGGGATGGCGGGCACAATTCAAGAGGCAGCTGCTATTCTGTAATCAGCTTTTTGCCAAATTGCAGTCAAATTCCTCGGATGTGACCCAGGCGTGTCCATCCACGTCCATCGCATGTCCTACTTGGCTACCTACATCCCATGCCTCCTGTGGCTGCTCAAGACGGCCACTTGCAGTCCCATAACAACCCAGCGGTGGCCGGTGGCGGCCCCTTCGGTATCGGAGGGACTGATCCCCCTGCCTAGAAATATTGAGGGAGCTGAAGCCCCATATACCCGTTACCCCTGCTTTCTTGTATCTTTTGGTTTAGAAAGGGGTCCTTACTGTCACAGTTGCTTCTCTCATAGGAGATAGATGGTGAAGACTCCACCTGTTCTGATTCTCTCATGTCCCACTCGGCTACCTATGGTGTGTGCCTCCTGCAGCTGTAGGTGACTGTCATTTGCAGCCCCATAACTACAACCTGGCGATGGGGGATAGTGGGGGGGGGGGGCGGGCTGAGCCCCCATGGCCAGGATTTAATCCAGCTGGGAATGGATTTAATAATCTTGTGTTTTCCGAGAATGCATGTAGCTGCCCCACCAGTTTGCCTGAGATGGGTGGGAGGAGTTATTAACATTCCAAATTCTCCTTCATCTTTCACTCAGTGGCCCGTCTGTGTGGTCAAATTCCTCAATGTGACCTAGATGTGTTCATCCACATCTGTCGTACGTCCCGCTCAGGTACCTACGCCCGGCGCCAAATGAATTGTTTGGTCCCATAGGCTGCATTAAGATGGGGTGAAAAACTAAGGATTTTGCTCTAGTTTGAGTTGCCAATCATTCTGGTTCCTTCCTCTTGGTTAAAAGTTGTTTATTTGTTTGGAAACCTGTTATGATACCCTGCAGTATGCAAATGGATTAAATCAAATTTCCCCCCTCCCCTCTCCTCCATCTTCGCCTCCCCTGCCAGGCGTGGCCATTCATATTTGTCGCATGTCCCTCGTGGCTAACAGGGCCCTTGGCCTCCCACGGCTGCTGGTGACAGTCATTTGTGGCCACAGCAACAGCCTGGTGGTGGGGGATGGCGGTCCCCTCAATACTGGGGGGACTGAGCACCCTTCCTAGAAATATTGAGGGGGCTAAAGCCCTGGGTGTCTACGAGGTCTGCCCTGCCTTGTACCTGCAGTCCGTCATTCCGGCCAACTGAGGCAACAAGTCCTCAGTCGAGAATCAGCTCTGCTGGGATCATTAGAATTCTGCAAATAGCAGGGGCAGCAGTGCCTTGGTACTTCATCCTCTGTTGGGTTCCTCATCGTCTTTTACAAAGGAAATGGGGCTGCTGCAGTTGGACAGTTGCCTTATTTGGTCATATGGCACAAATGGTTGGAGGCCCATGGTCTTAAAGCTTAAGACATGCCTGCAAGGAGGTGTGGGCCAGCTCTGACACAGAGCACTCTGCACTCAAATGGCAGGAAATGCAATCCAACTTCCGAATCTGAACTACACACAGGCTAACACCAGGCAGGCCCCAGAAGAAGGATCTTTCTTGTATCTTTTTGTTTACAAGGGGTCCTTGCACAAGCTATTTCCGATGCTCCTCTGACCCGGAAGTGACCGGAAATAGCATGTGCGCACGCATATGGGCAAGCACTCCCCCGCACTCTGGCCTGCTGCGCGATTGGCGCTGGAAACACTGGACCGAGGCACAGTAAGTTTGCTGACCCCTGTCCTAGACCAGTCACAGGGGAGTGGCGGGTTTGCCACCATCTTTTTACTTGAATTGTGGCCAATCCAAACAGGCCAAGTTGACAGGCCTTTAGACCCGATAAAGGTTGTCTGTATCTGAACCCAGGCTCCACAGTTGGTTGCAGAAAAACCCTCCTTATTCTCCCCCCCCCCCATTTAATGATGCTCTGTGTTTATGTAAGCTAACATTGTCCTTCTAGGGCACTGCATTCCTTGGCTTTGTTGTGGTCCAATAATGGTTGCCATTTTCAGAGCCAGGAAGGAATTTTCCTCCAAACAGATTGACCCCGTTTGGAGGTTTTGTCTTCACCATAGCAATAGTCATAACTTTGGTGGATAAGGCATTGAAGGAGCATGGGATATGATGAGAGAAGCCCATCCTTAAGTTGCACTGGTTAAACTGCTTGAAATCCACATTGTAGATGTGATCTTGCAAAGAGAAGGCATGGTTCCACATGCCCTGCTCAAAAGCTGCAATGAGTGAAAAAGGCTCTTCATACTCCATCCATTTCCTTCCAGTAAGCCTACCATTGTTGACAAAGGAATCGGGGGTGCTGCAGTTGGACAGTTGCCTTGCTTGGTCAGATGGCCCAAATGGTTGGAGCACCATGGTATTTAAGGCATGCCTGCAAGGAGGTGTGGCCAGCTCTGACACAGAGCACTCTGCACTCAAATGGCAGGAAATGCAATCCAACTTCCGAATCTGAACTACACACAGGCTAACACACACAGTTTACTATACAGCGGAAAGGAGCAGCCAAGCATACTAGGACTCAATTTCTTGACTTTAAGAAAGCCGACTTCATAAAACTTAGGGAAGTGCTGGGTGAGATCCCATGGACAGTAATACTAAAAGGAAAGGGAGTTCATGATGGCTGGGAGTTTGTTAAGAGGGAGATAGTAAAAGCACAACTTCAGGCAATACCAATGAGACGGAAACATGGAAGGTGCCTAAAGAAGCCAGGGTGGCTATCTAAAGAACGTTTAACTGAGTTAAGATTAAAAAAGGATGTGTACAAAAAATGGAAAAGGGGGGAAACCACCAAAGAGGAATTCAAACAAATAGCCGGCACGTGTAGACACAAAGTCAGAAAAGCTAAAGCACAGAATGAACTCAGGCTTGCTAGAGAGGTTAAAAGCAACAAAAAAGGCTTTTATGGGTATGTTCGTAGCAAAAGGAAGAACACAGAAACAGTGGGGTCACTCAGAGGAGAAGATGGTGAAATGCAAACAGGGGACACAGAAAGGGCTGAACTCCTCAATGCCTTCTTTGCCTCAGTCTTCTCCGATAAAGAAAACAATGCCCGACCTGAAGAATTTGGAGCAAATGATTCAGCAGAGGAAACACAGCCCAGAATAACTAAGGAGATAGTACAAGAATACTTGGCTAGTTTAGATGTATTCAAGTCTCCAGGGCCAGATGAACTGCATCCAAGAGTATTAAAAGAACTGGCAGATGTGATCTCAGAACCACTGGCAGTCATCTTTGAGAATTCCTGGAGAACAGGCGAAGTCCCGGCAGACTGGAGGAGGGCAAATGTTGTCCCTATTTTCAAAAAGGGGAAAAGAGAGGACCCAAATAATTACCGCCCAGTCAGTCTGACATCCATACCAGGGAAGATTCTGGAGCAGATCATTAAGCAAACAGTCTGTGAGCACCTAGAAAGGAATGCTGTGATACCAATAGTCAGCATGGATTTCTGAAAAATAAGTCATGTCAGACTAACCTGATCTCGTTTTTTGACAGAATTACAAGCCTGGTAGATGAAGGGAACGCAGTGGATGTAGCCTACCTTGATTTCAGCAAGGCATTTGACAAGGTGCCCCATGATATTCTTGTAAAGAAGCTGGTAAAATGCGGTCTTGACTATGCTACCACTCAGTGGATTTGTAACTGGCTGACTGACTGAACCCAAAGGGTGCTCATCGATGGTTCCTCTTCATCCTGGAGAAGAGTGACTAGTGGGGTGCCGCGGGGTTCTGTCTTGGGCCCGGTCTTATTCAACATCTTTATCAACGACTTGGATGATGGACTCAAGGGCATCCTGATCAAATTTGCAGATGACACCAAACTGGGAGGGGTGGCTAACACCCCAGAGGACAGGATCACACTTCAAAACGACCTTGACAGATTAGAGAACTGGGCCAAAACAAACCAGATGAATTTTAACAGGGAGAAATGTAAAGTATTGCACTTGGGCAAAAAAAATGAGAGGCACAAATACAAGATGGGGGACACCTGGCTTGAGAGCAGTACATGTGAAAAGGATCTAGGAGTCTTGGTTGACCACAAACTTGACATGAGCCAACAGTGTGACGCGGCAGCTAAAAAAGCCAATGCAATTCTGGGCCTCATCAATAGGAGTATAGCATCTAGATCAAGGGAAGTAATAGTGCCACTGTATTCTGCTCTGGTCAGACCTCACCTGGAGTACTGTGTCCAGTTCTGGGCACCACAGTTCAAGAAGGACACTGACAAACTGGAACGTGTCCAGAGGAGGGCAACCAAAATGGTCAAAGGCCTGGAAACGATGCCTTATGAGGAACGGCTAAGGGAGCTGGGCATGTTTAGCCTGGAGAAGAGGAGGTTAAGGGGTGATATGATAGCCATGTTCAAATATATAAAAGGATGTCACATAGAGGAGGGAGAAAGGTTGTTTTCTGCTGCTCCAGAGAAGAAGCGGACACGGAGCAATGGATCCAAACTAAAAGAAAGAAGATTCCACCTAAACATTAGGAAGAACTTCCTGACAGTAAGAGCTGTTCGACAGTGGAATTTGCTGCCTCCTCCCCCAACAGGCCCATCTCCGCAGTGCACGCCTCCTGCTTCCTCTGTTCTGTGAGTAGCTAGTTCCGGGCACTGGCTCTCCCCCCTCCCTATTTCCTCCTCGGAGTCAGATGAGAGACTGCTGATGAGCTCTTTAGGCTCTCTGTAATTGCCTCTCTCCCCCCTCGGCTCTTTGGCAGCTTCCAATTCCCTGACAGGCGGCTTGCAACAAAATCTTAAAATAAAAGCGTTCGTCAAACGTTAAAAGCTTCCCTAAACTTAATGTTTTCCCTGGCTGGTATGTTGCATTGAATCTGATTGATAGCAATGGGCCTGGTGTGACATATTATCAAATAACATTGGACAACATTGCTTTTCACATATTTCTGTTCCCTCATTAAAATGGATGCAAAGAACTAAAGGTAAAGGTAAAGGACTCCTGGATGGTTAAGTCTAATAAAATTTGACTATGGGGTGCTCATCTCCGTTTTTAGGCCTTCCACTGAAGGAACTCCATCCCTTCCCACTGTAGCCCTCGCAGGAGAGGATCCTCTCGGTGTTTTTTGTGGGCTTTATCCTGCTGCATGGGTCCTCCTACCACCTCAAGAGGGCTCAGCTTTCACAATGGCAGAAGTGGCTCTTTTCAGGTGTAGCCTATCAGAAGGCAGAAGAGGCACATTTCCCAGATACACTCAGTAGAGGACCAGACCTCCTTGGACAGAGACCTTTTCCATGGCACAGGAGCGTCCTGGATAAAGCCTATTTGCACAGACATCTTTAACGCCTCCTTGGCCTTGTCAGTTAATAGCGCAGTTTACTTTGCTACTGTTTACTTTGCTAAGGAAGCCTCCTGCTTGAAGAACTATGCCAAGGAAGCCAACGACAAACTGTTTGGTGTTGATGGGTCACTATTGGAGAGGTAGCTCAAAGCTTAGGTGGTGTACCCCCAGATTTTTGAAGAAAAATTCAGTGGTGCATCCCGGGGTATCAGCCCACGTGTAGTTCAGATTCTGCAGTTTGATTGCACCCACATGGCAGAAAATGCATCGTGCTCTACATCTCACCCTTTTCATTTATTTATTATTTGTGTACAGGAAGGCTTAAGAGAAGAGAGGCATTGCGTCCTCATAATCTTCCGGCATGTGTTTCTGTATCACATGAAGATCTCTAGCAGACAGTCCTGAAGGGGGACGTGGAAAAAAGGTAGTGCAGAGAGAGAACAAGGAAGGGATACGTTTAAAAAAACAAGAAGTTCCAATTAAGGCAACAATGATTAGCACACCATACATGAGCCAGCTTCAAAACCACCCAATCTAACCAAGACCACAGAGCGTCCCACCAGGAGGGAAGAACATCCTGTGTGATGTTGTGTGCTAGTGCTTGCAATTGATCAATTTGATTTTGCACATGGTAACTATTATCAGTCAAATTAAAACAGCAAAGATTAGACACAACTTGACATCCTAGATGCTGGCGTAGCAAGAGATAGTCTACAGAAGCTTTCAGTGCAATAACAGCTTCTCTTAAAATCTTCTGTTCTTGATTTAAAAGAGCTAAAGCACATGAGGTATGATTTATAGATGTTGTCAAAGAACAGGCCAGGTGAGCACCCATGCGAGCATTGTATATAGCCAAAGCAGGAACTCCCACTAAGGAAACAGCCAAGGAAGTATACTCTGCTTTGGAAAAAAGCTGTAGATTGGAGTCACACATGTCTGTTAATCTTTCGGCATGACGTTGAGGGCGCTTTGAGTGCTGCCGCCTGTTTTGTTCTAAAAGTGAGCAACTAGGCATAACTAACGTCAATCGGCTAAGGCAGCATTGAGCATCAGATAAATTGGCGGGAATGTAGTTACAACTTCTTTGATTACACGTGAAAAACCAGCCATCTGGTAAGCGCACATGAGCATAATTAAAAGTAATCTGCTGAACACGTGAACAATTCCAAGTTGGCCTTCCTGTGTCCAGACAGCGAGTTGCTTTCTTACTGCAATTCACAATCTGAGCACAAGAGGTGTCTGGCGGTGCTGCAACTCTAGGTGTGTATAATGAGATTGCACTGAGGGGTAACTTTGCGTCACCGTTCCCCAATCATGGAGATTGGTATAACCAATGATACCTTTAGAAATCCATTAAAAAACCCACTTTCCCACGTGTGTGGCATGTGCCATATGAAAAGCTGCTTACAAACTGGAATCATACAATTTTCTAAGGCAGTGTGCATATCATATGTTTCACTCAAACAAAAATGAGAGACATTAGTAATTTTAGCTAAACGCATCCACAAATTATAGGTATGACTAGAAGAAGTTTCAGGAGAAGATACATACATGAAGTACTAGGTAGCAAAAAAACCAAATGGTATACATGTAAAAATCAGCATAGAGTTCATATGTAGCTGAGTTATTAAAGCTACTAAAAAGTCTCTGGTGCTTCTGGAACATCATGATGCTAAAATTGTGTCCTGGCATCAGAGGTCCAGGTCTTCAGCATTCCCCATGTCACCTTTGGGCATCCCTCAGCCTTTCGAGGATGAGGATGGACACGATGGACTTTTGCACGGGGCTGCTGAGCCTGTAGAAGCGAAGTCAGGGTCATGATCCTTGCAAAGTCTGGAATGGGATTCTGCAGGCCTTGGTGCAAGCGCATGTCTTAGCCCATAGGGATGGCTACCGCGACCTGGAATCCACACAGGACCTGAGGAAGTAAGAACAGTAGGGCATCCTGCCCCTAGGTAATTAAAGGAACAGGTCCCTCTCACTGCAGGTTGGGGAGCTGCTGTTACGTCACTAGAGGGCGTTCCAGAGGTACTTCCAGAGATACCTCTTTCCTACAATGGCATTTCATAGGAGAAAATTTATTAGGAAAGGAAAAAAATGATTTAAGGTAAAGTTAACAGAAGTTAAAGCGCAGGAAGGACATCCATCAACAATATCCTTAGCTTGTGTCAGAGGAATGAAAACATTATTTTATCAGCTGCATAGTTCCCTGATGAAAAAATGCATGGCTGTCAATTACATTAGAAAATAATGGACAGAAAGATTTCAGAGCAGAATCAGTATGTTGATTTCCTTCTGAAATTACATCTTTGAAATCCTGTATGGGAGCAAACGTGAGAGTAAACATGAGCAGCATAGAAAGGCATAGTTCTATTTGTCAAGAGATATTTCAGTGTCAAGAACAAAGAGAGTAGATTAAAATCTAGCATCGGAGAAAGAGAGGAAGTAGCCAAACGTGATAAAAAAAATCCCACTTCACACAAAAATCACAAAATGCAGTGGAAGTGTAGACTGGTCTCTGTCAGTTTCCTGATTAGCTGCAATATGTGCCAGTTATTTTCAGAATCCTTATACGTTAAAACACTCTAGAGTTGTTGAATAGGAACCTGTTTTTGGACAGAAACCAAATTTCAGGGTACCTGTTGAATTAAAACTAGGCGTGAATCTTTAGGAGGGTTAAAATAAACTATCCCAAGTTAGTCAGAACTCATTAGGGACTCATGCTCCTGTTTTAGAAAAAAGCAAATAACAAACAGCAATATCAAATCCAGTGTTAGGCAAATCAGAGAGTAGCCACTCTAAAATCCCTATTCTGTCAGCAGCGTCTGGGGGGGAAAGTAGTTCTGTAGGATTAGGTAAAAATATTGTATTAAGGGAAATCACGCGTATGAAGTGACCCCCAAACTCTGCAACTGCTGTAAATTCATTAGGAATTTTAAGTTCAGGGAGGAAAGGAGAAAAAACAGTCTGCAATAGCGATGAAGAATGAGTCTCACTGTCTGAGGTGGAAATCAGACCTGTATGCTATGTCTTAATTTTATAAACCACCATAGGGAACTGGAACTGAAAAGTAGCAAGTTCTGCTGTCAGTAGATTCAAACCAGCACTGCCCTTAGCGGCATGGCGCAGATTTGTCACAGGAGACTGTGTGTTAAAAGCAAGTGTGTTAGAAGATCATGCATAAATTGTGCCTAAGGAAGGTTCTAAACAGCTGAGGGGTGTAGGTTGGTCCTGCTGCTAGTACCCTTCTGGCTTTTAAGAGCCGCAAAACTGCCGCAACAACCGCAACTGTAATGAGTATGAGTTACTCGTGCGTAAACTGGTGCCTCTCTAGGCTAGTTTGCCTTGTTAAACCTTTCTGACTGCACAGCCCTTTCTCATCATGACTGTCTCAGTCACTAGCAGAATCCGTCAGTGGGCGTTTCTTGAATCTCTTCCAACATAAGAGTTGTTTGACACCCAATCTCCTCCGCCTCTCACTGCGCGGGAGCCTTCTGCGCAGGGTGGGCGTGGGTAGCGGGGGACCTGTCCCCTCCTCACTGAGTTCCAGTGAAGAGTCCGTGAGCCCTCTCTCCGATTTCCCCATCTGCTCACTTTTGTTCCTGGTGCTGCGCTTAAATGCTTCCCCCTCCACTGAGTTGCCTCTCCCCCTGCTGCTGGGTCCTTCTCCAGCATCATCCAGGAGCCTCCCCTTCGCCTCCCGCTCTGATGTCAGTTCCCTGACATCCACCTCCCCCCCAGAATCCCCTCCACCCCTGGACCGACCTGTGGGACCAACTTCATCCCCTTCGTCGGCCGAGGAGGCGGGGAAATCCCGGAAGGAACTGTCACTATCTTCTGTGGGTTCGAAACCCGCTTCCCAATCGCTCTTCCACCTACCTGATGCTTCTTCCTCCGAAACCTCTCCTCCCTCCTCGGAGTCAGAAAATCCCTCAAAAACCTCTTCCTCATCTGTGGTCCCAAATTGCTCCTCCCAGAATCTCTCCAGGGGTTTGGGTTTGTCCGGAAACCGGCGGTGGAATACCTCCACCAGATACCTGTCCTCGACGGCTTCCGTGGGGACCCACGTGTTTTCGGACCTGGGTTCCCCTTCCCACGCTACCAAATACTCCACCCGGCGCCCTTGCCACCTTGAGTCCAGTATTTCCGTGGCCCTGTGGTGGTGTTCCCTTTCTTCTACCTGCGGGTGTGTGGTGACTTCTCCCTCTTGCCCCTGGAATTCCCGCCCTTCCCTATGCGGTGAAAGCAGGGACCTATGGAAAACCGGGTGTATTTTCATGCTATCAGGCAACCTGAGCTTAAATGCCACGGGATTAACTTGCTGTGTTACCTCAAAAGGTCCCAGCCGTCTGGGCTGCAACTTCTTGCACCCCCCTTTGAAAGGTAGCCCTTGGGTGGACAACCACACCCTGTCCCCCACCCGTATGGTCTCCCCTTCCCTGCGGTGCTTGTCTGTCTGCCTCTTGTAAGTTTCCTTGGCCCGCTCCAAGTTCATCTTAAGTTGCTGGTGTAGGGCCTCCATTTCTTCCACAAACTGCTCTGCAGCGGGTACGCTCCAGCTTTCCTCCCCACTCCCCGGGAAGGCCCTGGGATGACACCCATGGTTGGCCATGAATGGGCTCATTCCCGTGGACACGTGTTCCGCGTTGTTGTACGCGAATTCAGCCAGCGCTAGTTTTTCTACCCAATCGTTCTGCCTCTCACTGACATAGCAGCGTAGGTATTGCTGGAGTATACTGTTCGCTCTTTCTGCTTGCCCGTTGGTTTCTGGGTGTCTCGCCGTCGAGAAACCCACCTCCACCTGCAGTAAGCTCATGAGCTTCCTCCAGAACCGGGAAGTAAATTGTTTTCCGCGGTCGGAGATAACCCTCAAGGGGGCGCCATGCAGCCGGAATATGTGCTCCACAAACAACCGGGCTGTTTCCTCTGCCGTTACAGCATGTGAGCAAGCTATAAAATGGCACATTTTTGTCAGTAGGTCGACCACTACCATGACTGCTGTCTTTCCCCGGGACTTGGGCAAATCTGTCATAAAATCAATGGATACCACCTCCCAGGGTTTCCCCGGCGTGGGTAAGGGTTCCAGCAATCGTGTGGGGGCAGCCCGCTCCCCCTTTGCCCTTTGGCAGCGGTCGCACCCCCGTACATATTCCCGTACATCCTCCCTCACCCTGGGCCACCAGAACTGCCTGGTCACAAGCATCATGGTTTTGTGCTGTCCAAAGTGCCCTGCTGTGGGGTTGTCGTGGAGTTGTTTGAGTACCTTTCCCCTCCGGGTCTCCCCCGGTACGTACAGCGCTCCCCTATAGTACAGTACCCCTTCCTTCTCCTCAAACCCTTCTTGGGTCCCTCTTCCGTCTCGTAGTTCCCGGATTTTAGTTTGCGCGAACACGTCGTTTCTGGTCAGCCCGGCTAGTTCTCGTTTCCCCACCAAAGTTCCCCCACACACCCATCGGTCCTCGGGGATCACGTGTCGTTTCTCCGGCGGCCCCTCTCCTTCCAGGTACTCCGGTTTACGCGAGAGAGCGTCTGCTCTTACGTTTTCTTCTCCGGGCACGTAGCGGATTTCAAAGAAAAACTTGGAGAACTCCTGTGCCCATCGAATCTGTCTCTGGTTGAGTACTCGTGTGGTTCTCCAGTACTCCAAGTTCTTGTGATCTGTGCAAACCTGGATCTGTTGTTGCGCCCCTATCAGTAGCTGGCGCCAACGACGAAAGGCCGCGTAGATTGCCAGCAGTTCGCGGTCATACACTGTATAGTTTTGCTCCGACTTGCTCAGTTTTCTCGAGAAAAAGGCACACGGTTTCCATTCCTGCTTTCCCTTCCCTGGCTGCAAAAGGACCGCCCCTACGGCTCTGTCGGACGCGTCGGTCTCTAGCCTCAGGGGTTTCTCCAGATCTACGTGCAGGAGTTGCTCTTCCGATGCGAACGCCTTCTTCAGTCTTTCGAAGGATTGTTGGGCCTCTTCTGTCCACACAAACTTCTTTTTGCTACTGAGACAATCCGTGATGGGCGCTGTCAAGTGGGCGAAGTTCTTGATGAACTTCCTGTAGAAGTTGCTGAACCCTAGGAACCTCTGTACATCCTTCCGTGTTTTGGGAGCCTTCCACTCCAGCACTGCCTGCACCTTGCTTGGGTCCATCGCTAAGCCTTTGTCAGACAACTTGTACCCCAGAAACTCGACTTCTCTGGCGTGAAACTGACATTTTTCCAGCTTGACCCACAACTGGTGCTTCTGCAGTCGTTGTAACACTTCCCTGACGTCTCTAACATGTTGTTCCTCATTGTCCGAATAAATTAAGACGTCGTCCAAGAAGGCTACGCAGTTCTTGTACAGCAGAGACCCCAACACGTGGTGCATGAAAGCTTGAAAACAGGCGGAGCCCGACTGTAATCCAAAAGGCATAACTAAGTACTCAAAGGCACCTAGGGGTGTGAACATTGTGGTCTTCCATTCGTCCCCCTCCCTCATCCTGATCAAATTGTATGCGCCCCTGAGGTCCAGCTTGGTAAAAATTTTGCCTTTCCTCACTCGCGTTAAAATGTCGTCAATCCTGGGCATTGGGAAGGTCACGGGTTCTGACACCAAATTGACAGCTCTATAGTCCACTACGAGCCTGGGTTTATTTGTGTCCTTTTTGTCCACAAAGAACACCGGACTGCCCCCTACTGCCTTTGATTCTCTTATGAAGCCTCTTTTCAGGTTCTTGTCGATAAATTCTCGCAACTCCTTCATCTCCCTGTCTGACATGGCGTACAGCTTACCCACTGGCAGCTGAGCCCCCGGAAGCAAGTTGATCTGGCAGTCAAAGGGCCTATGGGGTGGCAGTCTATCTGCCTCTTTCTCGTTGAAGACCTCCCGCAGATCTGCGTATTGTGGCGGCACCTCCCCTTTCCGCTCCACCGCCATCCCAGCCACCCTGGCCACGGTCATTCTTGGGGCTTCCCCCCCTAGACAGTGTTCCAGGCAGTAAGCTGACCCAAAGGTGACTGTCCTCTGATGCCACGCCACCACTGGATCATGTTGTGCTAGCCAGCTCATCCCTAATATTATTGGGGGTCCTGCTAGCGAGGCGACGTGAAAGGCGATGGTCTCCGAGTGCCTGGACACCCTCATTCTCATTGGCGGGGTCTGGTGTGTCACTTCCCCTCCTAGAAGCTCCCTGCCATCAATGGTGGTCACTTGCAAGGGAAAATCCAAAGGCAGTAAGTGGAGCTGGTGCTCTAATGCAAAGTCCTTGCTGAAGAAATTACATGAGCTGCCTGAATCCAGCATGCCTTTCACCTTGACTGGGTGCCCGTTCGGGAGTTCTAGCACCACTTCGATGGCTATTGCCGCCTTGGGGGGGTCTGGTTGGGGCACTTTTACTGGTGGCTGGCTTGGCTGTTGTGCCCCTTGATTGGCAGCCAAGCGTTCCCGTTTCCCTGTTCCTGTTCCTTTACCACCACCTCCTCACCCCCTGCAGTTCCCACCATTCCTTGCCAAGCCTTTCTTTGAGGGCAGGCTCTGGCAAGATGGCCTGGCTGCTGGCAAAGGTAACATTTCTTGGAGGTTTTCCAATCCTTTCCCTCCTTCTTGCGCCCTTCGCTGGTGCTTGAAACTTCCCGCGCGCGCGCCCCATCTATTTCCATTGGCTCTGCTGGCGGGGAGGGCTGCCTTGGTATTTCAGGAATGCGGTAGTCATGGCAACGTTGCTCTCTCCCTTCCCGCCTCTCCTGGGCCCGCGCTTCCTGGCGCACGCCAATCGCAAGCACAGCCTTGGTCAGCTGATCCATCCCCTGTGGGCGGGGTGCGCGGGAAAGTTCATCCCTAACCGTTGGGGACAACCCCTCCTCGAATAACATCTGTATGGGTTCGGAGCCCAGTTCCCACCCGAGGCGGTGAACTATCATGGCAAAGCGCGACCAGTAGTCCCTAACTGACTGGCTCCCCTGTTTACAGTTCATCAATTCCCGTTTTGTCACACTTTTTTGAACATCAGTGGAAAACATCGCGTCCATCGCTTGGAAGAATTTCCTCAGGTCCTGCATGGCGGAATTCTGCGTCGCCATGAGGGGTCTGACCCATTCCCTGGCCCCGTCCTGCAGGTGACCCACAACATATGCCACCCGCGCCGCGTCGTCTTCAAAATCGTTATGCTGCAATTCCAATGCGTACTCTATTTCCGTTCGAAACGCACTGTATTCTTGCGGCTTTCCCCCAATCTCCTCCGCCTCTCACTTCTGCGCAGGGTGGGCGTGGGTAGCGGGGGACCTGTCCCCTCCTCACTGAGTTCCAGTGAAGAATCCGTGAGCCCTCTCTCCGATTTCCCCATCTGCTCACTTTTGTTCCTGGTGCTGCGCTTAAATGCTTCCCCCTCCACTGAGTTGCCTCTCCCCCTGCTGCTGGGTCCTTCTCCAGCATCATCCAGGAGCCTCCCCTTCGCCTCCCGCTCTGATGTCAGTTCCCTGACAGCAACAAACAAGGGTTGTTTAAAAGATAGGGAATATAGAATGCAAAATGGCTGACAATTCAGACTGCCTGCTCTGGTCCAGTCCTGTACTGACAGTACCTTCCCAGAGTATGATATTGTGATGTTTCCTACATCTCAGCCGTTCAAACAGTGGCTTGGGTGGGTGGCACCAGTCGCAGATAAAGTGCCTTTGCCCGTGCAAGTGGGAGTTGGCCCCCTTCACACCTTTTGGACTTGGGAGCTTTCAGTGTGTTAAAAGGTCATTGTCCGCCTAGTCATAGGAGGCGATAGCAGTGGGGCAGCTACAAGAATTCTTGGAAAACACAGATGATTTAAATCCATGCCCATCTGGGTTCAATCCTGGCCGAAGAACTGAGTCAGTCTTGGTCGCCCTGATGGATGACCTTTGCAGACAGCTGCCTATGAAAATCTAAGGGTTATGAGAATCGGAGGCAGTGTATCTTTACTTAGTTGCTTCCATTTTAAGGGGGGAAGAGAAGCATGCATGTGTGAAAAACAATGTTGTCCAATGAAATTTGATATTGTGTCACACCAGGCCCACAGATGTTTGAAGAAAAATTCAGTGGTGCATCCCGGGGTATCAGCCCATGTCCCCCTAGACGGCATGAACACAACATGGGGTGTGCTGAAACTGCATGACCCCAGGGAATTTTGAGGGGGGCGCTTCAACATTTTGCGGCCCCTCAGCCGATGCCCCCCTAGATGGCACAAGAACATCATGTGGTGTGCTGAAATTGCATGACATGACCCTAGGGAATTTTGAGTGGGGCCCTTCAACATTTTGGGGGCCCTCAGCCCATGTCCCCCTAGACAGCATGAGCACAACATGGGGTGTGCTGAAACTGCATGACCCCAGGGAATTTTGAGGGGGGCGCTTCAACATTTTGGGGGCCCTCAGCCCATGTCCCCCTAGACGGCATGAGCACAACATGGGGTGTGCTGAAACTGCATGACCCCAGGGAATTTGAGGGGGGCCCTTCAACATTTTGGGGGCCCTCAGCCCATGTCCCCTTAGATGGCATGAGCACAACATGGGGTGTGCTGAAATTGCATGACCCCAGGGAATTTTGAGGGGGGCGCTTCAACATTTTGGGGGCCCTCAGCCCATGTCCCCCTAGACGGCATGAGCACAACATGGGGTGTGCTGAAACTGCATGACCCCAGGGAATTTGAGGGGGCCCTTCAACATATTGGGGGCCCTCAGCCCATGTCCCCTTAGATGGCATGTGCTGACATCACACCGCTCCAGGGCATTTTGAGGGGGGCACCCCCTTGAAAATTTGGAGTCCTTGGCCTCCCCATCTTGTATATGTCACAAGCACACCATGGGGGTGTGCTGACATTGTGTGATCCCAGGGAATTTTGAGGGGGCCCACGCCTATTGAAAATTTTGGGAGTACCTTGACCCCCTCGATATCTCAAGCACACCATAGGGAGTGTTAAAGTCTCACTGTCCCAGGGAATTTTGAAGGGGCCCACCCCTTCTTTAAAATTCCGGGGGTCCTCAGTCCTTTGCCACTATAGGCTGTGCAGTCATGCCACAGGGTGTGCTGATGTCAGGCCTCTGGATTTCCCTCTTGCATAGATGCTGTATTGGGTCCCTGGACAGCAGGTGGAGGATATCTGCAGGATTAGGAGCAACTGCGGAAAGACACAGTTGTTGAAAATTAGGCTTTGGGGTACTTATAGAGGAGAAGGAAGGGGTGAGGCATACAGAACTTGGCTGGGAGTGGGATTTGTGGGGCTGGCAGGGTGAGGTTTGGGGCTGGGGCTGCAGCAAGAAACTGCTAGGGTGTTTTCCTTGGGGGAACAGTTTGCGATATAACACTGGGGAAAGAGTTTGTGGTGTAAAAATCCTTTTTTAAAAAAGTTTGTATTTATTGATTGATACTTATTCTAAGACAGACAGAAATAATATTCATTATAAATATATATTTTATAATATACTGAGTTAAAACAGCTACTTAAGCTAAGAAAGAGCAGAAAGAAAGTCGGAAGGAAGAAAATACAAGAAAAAGAGAAAACAAAAGTAGAAGACAAAGGGAAAGAAAGAAAACAACTAAAGGGAGAGACTAGAATAAAAGGACTTCTGGGTTTCAGTAGCTACCTATGATACTGGTTTATAGAAAATAGAATGTTAAAGAGAGGTGTTTTTTTCCCAATCTTCAAATTCAGATACTGCAAGTTCATTTTCTCTTTCACACAAAAGGTCCATAGGAAACTTCCAATCCTTAACAAATGCTAGTAATGATTTTTCTCTAATTAAACATGTTAGCTTAGCCATCTAAGGCAATGTGGGGTAAAACTCCTGTGGTTGTAGATATTTTTATTTTATTTTTTGCAGCAAGGGAAGGGCTGGGAGCAAGGTCATTGAGGCTTTTCCCAGTCCATGAAATTCAGAAGCATTATAAACAAACATTACAATTCAACTTTAGCTTAAACACATTCCTACTTTCATCTCGGGTTTCCCCCACCTTAAAAAAGAAAGAAAGAAAGCTTTCAGACTACCCAAAAAGGATTAGCAATGAGATTGTAAACTTGAGGACGGGAACTATCTTTTTTGTTTGTGTGTGGGGAAAATTATTTACTTAGACATAATATTTGTACCTACTTAACATTTGGTTTATCAGTTTTCCTACTACATAAAAACCAAATATTAATACAACTTTTATAGTAGCAAAAAGCAGAGGCAGCTTTGCATAGCCTATTGCGTTTAGGCGTTATTCAAGCTTAAGCTTTAGGCCCGGACCAAAAATTTCAAAGCCAATGTTTCCAAAAGATTGTGCTGTTTTAATATTAAGTGTGAAAACATTTAAACAGTCGTCACTTACAGTTCCCATAGTTGTTTGCTAATAGGTAATGGAGAATCTGTGACTCTTTTGGATGCTATTGGGACTCTAGCTGGAAGAGAAGCTGGGGAAAGACACAGCTGTTGATAATGAGGCTTCAGCGTTCTTAGAGGAGAAAGGGGCGAGGCAGAAAGGCTTTTGATTTTCTTTCACCCAGCTAATAGATTTATATATATTAGAAAATTTCAGTACTTCCTAATCCATGAAATTCAGAAGCTTTATAACGAAACATCGCAGTACACCTTTAGCTTAAACACATTCCTGCTTTTCTCTCTGCTACTGAATGTGGGAAACACCCTATGTGCTTTACAGGCATTTCACACAACCTTGCCATTACTTGATAAGTGTAATTGCGTGTCAAGGTCCCCAAGCCACCCCTCAAATAACTCACAACACACACATAATTTTTGTTTAAGGTTTTTGGCATAATTTTGGCCACAACTTTATTAACATACATGATTGTTAGTGGTTGCTTAGGCACTGGTTAAGACTATCTGTCCCCCTCCCCGCCCCCCGCCTGGGGACAGAACTTACTTCCGGATTCCACCGAAAGCCAGTAAGGGAAAACAATATTGGGGAGAAATGGAGCTGAGCGACAGGCCCTCACTTCTCCCCGCATGCTCCCTAGGGCTTGCCGGTCCTAGCCCCATTCCAGGGATTCGGACGAAAACATGGCAAGCCCCTGGGTTCCTTTAACGGAACTCCCTTTCCGCGGCAGCGTTGGAGGGGCAGGCCCAGCCAATCCTTGCCCCTCTTCCAACCAATTTGATAACCAATGCCTAACCGCAACTTACAAGTTGTGACGATTTGCAGTAGGCAAAAAACAAATCAGCCAGATGGACAAAATTCCTACCAGTCCCCTGCCACAACAGCAGATGACCCCATGACAGGCATAGCAAGGTCAACGCAGAAAACCCTTAAATTTAGGGCGGGCGGGCGGGTGCACGCAGCAAAGAGAAAGTTTCCAAGCTGCGTGCACAGAATATAAAACATTAGATCCCTCCCACCAAATTGCAACACTTAAATTGCCCCAGCGACTCAACCAACTAATGATTGCCACAGGCCAACTTTCCAATCCTGCCTGGCAACCAAGGGGGGGTGGCCTGATAGACCCCACTGCAACCAGCGCTCTCCATTAAGGAGAACACTCTTTGTCACATGAAAGTGGTGGGGCGTGGGTGAGAAGGCAAAACCTGTTTACATCCCAGGGGAAAGAAATGACTTGGGTATCAATCACCCATTTTCTGACTTCCTTCTACACTTGACCAGATGTACCCTCTTCGGCTGTGTCTGTCTTTCCAACCAGGGAAATGTTAATGCAATTTGGACTGTAAACAGAGTCAGGTACAGCTGTCCCCATGATCATAGCTGGAAGAAAATTACATCTGTGTCCACAGAAATGCCTGCCAGTGTTTCAGTCAGTAGTTCAGTTCATGCTTACATGTCCACATGTGATTTCAGCTGAAGTCTGCTTATGTGCTAGGGAAATCAAGCAGGCAAACATTTGGCAGCAACTCGCCATGCACTCGTAATGTACAGTACTTCCAGTCTGTAGGATGGTTCAGTTAAGAGAGATGTGATGTTTCGTTTCTCTGTGCCAAGTAACTGCAGCATCACAAGCAAGTTCCCCAGAGGTTGCAAAACTTGACACAAACATTCCATAAGCCCCTCTGCTTCTCAAAAGGCTAAACTGTGCTCTCGCCTCTTTTTTTTGCTCATTGTTAGTGCCCTCACGTATGCATCTGGCTTTGTTGGGTTGCCAGGCTCCATAGCATGCTATATTTTTCCATTTTCAGCTAGCTGGCACTTATCACTTTATTTGTCTGTTCCCTAAGATTGCCCTCCCCCCCCCCCATCTTTGAAACGTGTCATTCATTTAATAAATGAGGGAGATGGGAGGGGTGTGTGTCGGAGGCTAGCACAAAACTGCAGACAAACTTAGCAGGTCGGACAGCAAAAACCCTCAGTCTTGTCAAGTTTGTTTCAGAAATTCATCTCTGCTGCTACCATTGATAACCTGGATTACTAGACTATGCCAGTCCAGAGAACACAGGCTGTTTCAAAGTGAGTTTTAGGAACATAGGAAGCTGTTTCATACCAGGTCAGCTGGTTTGTCCATCAAGCACAGTGTTGTCTATTCTGACTGGCAGCACCTCTCCAAGGTGTCAAGCAGAAGTCTTTTCAATCACTTGCTATCTGATCTTCTAAGCAGGAAATGCCAAGATTTCAGTCTGGAACCTTAAACGTGCAGTGTATGTGCTGTGCCTCTAAGATTATGGTCTCTTCTTTGAAAGCAGATACCTTGTGTAGCAGCTCTAGACCCTTGGTTAGGGGTACTTAAAGGGTTAAGATGTTCTACATGAGCAGAGGCTTGGGCTCACAGGGCTCAAGTTTATTATTTCTTCAATACCAAGCTGCAATCTACTCTGAATTTTAGAGGCAAATGGCAAGTTGTCTTTTTTGAAGATTTCATTTAACTGGTGATACTGTAACAAGTTTTCTTATCCATTCTTGAATGTCTTTTGGAAGAGCATACATGAAAGAATGGTGCATGCACACACACACGCGCACACACACAAAAACGGCGGTGTAGTCCATACTTATTTAGCACCATGTAGTTAATCAGTTCCCTTTTCCTATTTGCAACCAGAACTTGAGGTATCTGGGGTTGACTTCTCTCCTGTTTGGAAGGTTAACCTTTGAAACCCTCAGAGATAGAACACTTAAAGCAAACGAATAAGAGAGTGTGGTTTCACTCATGGCCTACGGGTCCCAAGAATGTGGCCTCCAAACTACATCTCTTCCTTAAACCGGCAGGATGGCTATTATTTGGAAGAAGGGGGTAGTTCATCCCAATTCTGAGTTCTTATCTCTGCTTTGCATTGTTGGTGGTCTGAACTAATTAGTGCCGAAAGCAGTCCTTGTTACCACATATGAGACTCTGGATAAGTGACAGGTCTTTGTGCAGATGTGAATCCTTTCTTTTTTGTAACTCACTGTTTTGTCTTGTCTGCATTCGGCATCCCACAGAACAAGCGTCTACCAAACCTCACCCATGCTGTGCAAAATCTATTGGAAACTGTCCCTATCTTCAAACGTACAAAGACATATTATCCTGATTTCTCCCTCTCTCTTTCCATAGACTATGATCAGGCATTCCTGAGCTAGCTTGTCTGCAACCTATTTCCTTCACTGAAACAATGCCTGAATTATATTATTGAAAGCAGGAGAGGATCATTCCCCCCCCCTTTGTTTTCTTTTGAAAAGAACAACAACAAACAAGGTAGAGCAGAAATGGAGATCAAGGCAACAGATCTGGAAAGGTACTTTGAAAGTCAGAATACGAACTATTCTAGGCGAAAGGGTGGACAATAGAAGAAGATATACAGATTGACAGGGACTGGCCTCAGGCCTGCTGACTGGGAAGTGGCATTTATTGACTCCTGCTCGCAGGGCTGAGAACTGGGAAAGGTGGTAATTCCATCATCTTGTTTCATTGATTTCCATAGGATTTAAATATGACTAACGGAGTGGTATAACGGTTAATTCTGCAGTGCTAGAGCTAACCATGACAGTCCCAAGTCATGTCCTCAATGCAAGTAAATAGCACAAGGCCCACTTTATTAGGATCAGTATGTTCCTACATAAAGTTTCTTGGTGCAAAGCCGCATTGAGTGCAATGAAATTTATTTCTGGCTGCATAAGTACAACTTGCAAAACACACTGAGCTTTAACAAAATCTTCAGCCAGTGCAAATGCAGCTTTAGTTTTAATTAGAAATGCAAACAATATTGCACAGGAGTGTTACCATTCAAATTACTAATGTGCAGTAGGAACCCCCTCAAAGTAATGAAATGTGTGGCCTTCCTTGGTTACTTCCCTTGTTCTCTTGACCTCCTCCATTCTAACGTTACGAAGAAACTTGAATGAGGCAAGAATAAGGGTGTAAATTAACTGGACACCCCTGCAGATAATATCAACCCTCTGGTTCTGCAAAACGTCCAGGAATTAGATGCTTCTCTACATTCTCCTTTCAGCACACCACAGGACTAAAGTTTAACCAGTTCCATGTGTTTGTGATTTGCTCTGGTTAGCATATGTAACAACACCCAGAACTTAATTGTCTGCTTTTAAGTGGCATATTTCAAGTCTCCACCTCTCCTCAATTGCTGCTCAAAATAATGCATACCTTTTTTAAAAAAACCTGCCTGATAGAGCCATTTCCTTTTCTCTCACTTTTGTTTTGTTACACACACACACACACACACACACACACGTAAGACAGAATGAAATGACATGGGTAAGGATATAAGGGGAACAGTTGAAGTTCTAACGAGGTCCTTGTGGATGGCATAATGACCCGCAGAGAATCTTGTGGTAGATAATGAGGTATGAAAAACAATAAATCACATTTTCTGCTACATTGTTAAGCATCAGGTCACCACTAGATCTTGACAATTTCCTGCAATGATCGGTGCTTAGAAAGCCTATGATTCAGTTCCAGGAGATATTGGTGACAGGCGCTGTAAGGCAAATACTGCTTCAGCCTACCAAGAAATTCCTCTTGAAAGAAATTTGTCTCTCACCTGAGGGATAATTACCTCCTGTACCTGGAAATGCTTCATTTCCACTTACCGTGGACTTGACTGTTCACATAATTTCACTCTCTGTGCTTATGTGCACATTCCACATGTACTAATCCAGGGATTCAAAGGGGAAAAGTAGGCGAATACGTAAGCAGTGGCGGCGGTGGGGGGAGAATGGTGGGGCCAGAATGCACAAACTTTTCAAGGCTAACTTTACTGAAGCTGCATAGGCAGACCAAGCAGCTACTCACAGGCAGGAGAAGGGATGGCGGGCACAATTCAAGAGGCAGCTGCTATTCTGTAATCAGCTTTTTGCCAAATTGCAGTCAAATTCCTCGGATGTGACCCAGGCGTGTCCATCCACGTCCATCGCATGTCCTACTTGGCTACCTACATCCCATGCCTCCTGTGGCTGCTCAAGACGGCCACTTGCAGTCCCATAACAACCCAGCGGTGGCCGGTGGCGGCCCCTTCGGTATCGGAGGGACTGATCCCCCTGCCTAGAAATATTGAGGGAGCTGAAGCCCCATATACCCGTTACCCCTGCTTTCTTGTATCTTTTGGTTTAGAAAGGGGTCCTTACTGTCACAGTTGCTTCTCTCATAGGAGATAGATGGTGAAGACTCCACCTGTTCTGATTCTCTCATGTCCCACTCGGCTACCTATGGTGTGTGCCTCCTGCAGCTGTAGGTGACTGTCATTTGCAGCCCCATAACTACAACCTGGCGATGGGGGATAGTGGGGGGGGGGCGGGCTGAGCCCCCATGGCCAGGATTTAATCCAGCTGGGAATGGATTTAATAACCTTGTGTTTTCCGAGAATGCATGTAGCTGCCCCACCAGTTTGCCTGAGATGGGTGGGAGGAGTTATTAACATTCCAAATTCTCCTTCATCTTTCACTCAGTGGCCCGTCTGTGTGGTCAAATTCCTCAATGTGACCTAGATGTGTTCATCCACATCTGTCGTACGTCCCGCTCAGGTACCTACGCCCGGCGCCAAATGAATTGTTTGGTCCCATAGGCTGCATTAAGATGGGGTGAAAAACTAAGGATTTTGCTCTAGTTTGAGTTGCCAATCATTCTGGTTCCTTCCTCTTGGTTAAAAGTTGTTTATTTGTTTGGAAACCTGTTATGATACCCTGCAGTATGCAAATGGATTAAATCAAATTTCCCCCCTCCCCTCTCCTCCATCTTCGCCTCCCCTGCCAGGCGTGGCCATTCATATTTGTCGCATGTCCCTCGTGGCTAACAGGGCCCTTGGCCTCCCACGGCTGCTGGTGACAGTCAGTTGTGGCCACAGCAACAGCCTGGTGGTGGGGGATGGCGGTCCCCTCAATACTGGGGGGACTGAGCACCCTTCCTAGAAATATTGAGGGGGCTAAAGCCCTGGGTGTCTACGAGGTCTGCCCTGCCTTGTACCTGCAGTCAGTCATTCCGGCCAACTGAGGCAACAAGTCCTCAGTCGAGAATCAGCTCTGCTGGGATCATTAGAATTCTGCAAATAGCAGGGGCAGCAGTGCCTTGGTACTTCATCCTCTGTTGGGTTCCTCACCGTCTTTTACAAAGGAAATGGGGCTGCTGCAGTTCAGTGGCGTAGCGTGGGGGGTGCCAGGGGTGCCGGCCGCACCGGGCGCAACTTCTGGGGGGGCGCGCTCGCTGCCTCCGGAATCGCCCAGAGCCCCATGGCAGCGGCTCTCAGCGCTCGCTGCGGAAGGCGCGCCAGGCAGCCCCTCCTCACCGACGGGCAGCGTTCGCCTGCGGGGCTCGGCCAGCGCGCAGGGCTGGCCGCATGGAGTTGCCGGGGAGCCGCCGCCGCCTGCCATGCCGCCCTGGCTGCTTCAGCCGCGTCCGACAGCCGGCTCGAGGCTCCTTCCGGCCAGGTCTCCCGATGGGGTGCTGCGGGCGGAGGCTTCGGCACCAAGCGCCACGCCGCCCACCCGCCCCGACGGGGCCCGCCCACCCGCGCCGGAGGCTGGCCAACCCACTGGCCCCAGAGGCGCCCCCTCCCCGCGCCAGAAAGAAGCCGCGTCAGGGCTAGCCGGGCGGGGAGGGAGACCGAGAAGGCTGCGCCGCAACGCCCAAAGACGCGCGTCTTGGCGCAAAGGGGCCCACGGCACCCAGACGCGGAAGGGACCCTCTCCCCCTGACCCGCCACTGAACTGCAATTCCCAGCTCCCTTGGCAAATCCCAGTGCCCAATCCCCATGCTTTATTTGAGGCAGGGGTCCTTTAATTGCAAAAACAACACCACGGAGGGCAGTAGTCACTACGAAATTTGCCCCAGAGTAGAGCCGTCAGTATTAATGACCATGGTTAGGGGTTAGGGGGCGCAAATTACTTGCCTTGCCCCGGGTTAGGGGGCGCAAATTACTTGCCTTGCCCCGGGTGCTGACTACCCACGCTACGCCGCTGCTGCAGTTGGACAGTTGCCTTATTTGGTCATATGGCACAAATGGTTGGAGGCCCATGGTCTTAAAGCTTAAGACATGCCTGCAAGGAGGTGTGGGCCAGCTCTGACACAGAGCACTCTGCACTCAAATGGCAGGAAATGCAATCCAACTTCCGAATCTGAACTACACACAGGCTAACACCAGGCAGGCCCCAGAAGAAGGATCTTTCTTGTATCTTTTTGTTTACAAGGGGTCCTTGCACAAGCTATTTCCGATGCTCCTCTGACCCGGAAGTGACCGGAAATAGCATGTGCGCACGCATATGGGCAAGCACTCCCCCGCACTCTGGCCTGCTGCGCGATTGGCACTGGAAACACTGGACCGAGGCACAGTAAGTTTGCTGACCCCTGTCCTAGACCAGTCACAGGGGAGTGGCGGGTTTGCCACCATCTTTTTACTTGAATTGTGGCCAATCCAAACAGGCCAAGTTGACAGGCCTTTAGACCCGATAAAGGTTGTCTGTATCTGAACCCAGGCTCCACAGTTGGTTGCAGAAAAACCCTCCTTATTCTCCCCCCCCCCATTTAATGATGCTCTGTGTTTATGTAAGCTAACATTGTCCTTCTAGGGCACTGCATTCCTTGGCTTTGTTGTGGTCCAATAATGGTTGCCATTTTCAGAGCCAGGAAGGAATTTTCCTCCAAACAGATTGACCCCGTTTGGAGGTTTTGTCTTCACCATAGCAATAGTCATAACTTTGGTGGATAAGGCATTGAAGGAGCATGGGATATGATGAGAGAAGCCCATCCTTAAGTTGCACTGGTTAAACTGCTTGAAATCCACATTGTAGATGTGATCTTGCAAAGAGAAGGCATGGTTCCACATGCCCTGCTCAAAAGCTGCAATGAGTGAAAAAGGCTCTTCATACTCCATCCATTTCCTTCCAGTAAGCCTACCATTGTTGACAAAGGAATCGGGGGTGCTGCAGTTGGACAGTTGCCTTGCTTGGTCAGATGGCCCAAATGGTTGGAGCACCATGGTATTTAAGGCATGCCTGCAAGGAGGTGTGGCCAGCTCTGACACAGAGCACTCTGCACTCAAATGGCAGGAAATGCAATCCAACTTCCGAATCTGAACTACACACAGGCTAACACACACAGTTTACTATACAGCGGAAAGGAGCAGCCAAGCATACTAGGACTCAATTTCTTGACTTTAAGAAAGCCGACTTCATAAAACTTAGGGAAGTGCTGGGTGAGATCCCATGGACAGTAATACTAAAAGGAAAGGGAGTTCATGATGGCTGGGAGTTTGTTAAGAGGGAGATAGTAAAAGCACAACTTCAGGCAATACCAATGAGACGGAAACATGGAAGGTGCCTAAAGAAGCCAGGGTGGCTATCTAAAGAACGTTTAACTGAGTTAAGATTAAAAAAGGATGTGTACAAAAAATGGAAAAGGGGGGAAACCACCAAAGAGGAATTCAAACAAATAGCCGGCACGTGTAGACACAAAGTCAGAAAAGCTAAAGCACAGAATGAACTCAGGCTTGCTAGAGAGGTTAAAAGCAACAAAAAAGGCTTTTATGGGTATGTTCGTAGCAAAAGGAAGAACACAGAAACAGTGGGGTCACTCAGAGGAGAAGATGGTGAAATGCAAACAGGGGACACAGAAAGGGCTGAACTCCTCAATGCCTTCTTTGCCTCAGTCTTCTCCGATAAAGAAAACAATGCCCGACCTGAAGAATTTGGAGCAAATGATTCAGCAGAGGAAACACAGCCCAGAATAACTAAGGAGATAGTACAAGAATACTTGGCTAGTTTAGATGTATTCAAGTCTCCAGGGCCAGATGAACTGCATCCAAGAGTATTAAAAGAACTGGCAGATGTGATCTCAGAACCACTGGCAGTCATCTTTGAGAATTCCTGGAGAACAGGCGAAGTCCCGGCAGACTGGAGGAGGGCAAATGTTGTCCCTATTTTCAAAAAGGGGAAAAGAGAGGACCCAAATAATTACCGCCCAGTCAGTCTGACATCCATACCAGGGAAGATTCTGGAGCAGATCATTAAGCAAACAGTCTGTGAGCACCTAGAAAGGAATGCTGTGATACCAATAGTCAGCATGGATTTCTGAAAAATAAGTCATGTCAGACTAACCTGATCTCGTTTTTTGACAGAATTACAAGCCTGGTAGATGAAGGGAACGCAGTGGATGTAGCCTACCTTGATTTCAGCAAGGCATTTGACAAGGTGCCCCATGATATTCTTGTAAAGAAGCTGGTAAAATGCGGTCTTGACTATGCTACCACTCAGTGGATTTGTAACTGGCTGACTGACCGAACCCAAAGGGTGCTCATCGATGGTTCCTCTTCATCCTGGAGAAGAGTGACTAGTGGGGTGCCGCGGGGTTCTGTCTTGGGCCCGGTCTTATTCAACATCTTTATCAACGACTTGGATGATGGACTCAAGGGCATCCTGTTCAAATTTGCAGATGACACCAAACTGGGAGGGGTGGCTAACACCCCAGAGGACAGGATCACACTTCAAAACGACCTTGACAGATTAGAGAACTGGGCCAAAACAAACCAGATGAATTTTAACAGGGAGAAATGTAAAGTATTGCACTTGGGCAAAAAAAATGAGAGGCACAAATACAAGATGGGGGACACCTGGCTTGAGAGCAGTACATGTGAAAAGGATCTAGGAGTCTTGGTTGACCACAAACTTGACATGAGCCAACAGTGTGACGCGGCAGCTAAAAAAGCCAATGCAATTCTGGGCCTCATCAATAGGAGTATAGCATCTAGATCAAGGGAAGTAATAGTGCCACTGTATTCTGCTCTGGTCAGACCTCACCTGGAGTACTGTGTCCAGTTCTGGGCACCACAGTTCAAGAAGGACACTGACAAACTGGAACGTGTCCAGAGGAGGGCAACCAAAATGGTCAAAGGCCTGGAAACGATGCCTTATGAGGAACGGCTAAGGGAGCTGGGCATGTTTAGCCTGGAGAAGAGGAGGTTAAGGGGTGATATGATAGCCATGTTCAAATATATAAAAGGATGTCACATAGAGGAGGGAGAAAGGTTGTTTTCTGCTGCTCCAGAGAAGAAGCGGACACGGAGCAATGGATCCAAACTAAAAGAAAGAAGATTCCACCTAAACATTAGGAAGAACTTCCTGACAGTAAGAGCTGTTCGACAGTGGAATTTGCTGCCTCCTCCCCCAACAGGCCCATCTCCGCAGTGCACGCCTCCTGCTTCCTCTGTTCTGTGAGTAGCTAGTTCCGGGCACTGGCTCTCCCCCCTCCCTATTTCCTCCTCGGAGTCAGATGAGAGACTGCTGATGAGCTCTTTAGGCTCTCTGTAATTGCCTCTCTCCCCCCTCGGCTCTTTGGCAGCTTCCAATTCCCTGACAGGCGGCTTGCAACAAAATCTTAAAATAAAAGAGTTCGTCAAACGTTAAAAGCTTCCATAAACTTAATGTTTTCCCTGGCTGGTATGTTGCATTGAATCTGATTGATAGCAATGGGCCTGGTGTGACATATTATCAAATAACATTGGACAACATTGCTTTTCACATATTTCTGTTCCCTCATTAAAATGGATGCAAAGAACTAAAGGTAAAGGTAAAGGACTCCTGGATGGTTAAGTCTAATAAAATTTGACTATGGGGTGCTCATCTCCGTTTTTAGGCCTTCCACTGAAGGAACTCCATCCCTTCCCACTGTAGCCCTCGCAGGAGAGGATCCTCTCGGTGTTTTTTGTGGGCTTTATCCTGCTGCATGGGTCCTCCTACCACCTCAAGAGGGCTCAGCTTTCACAATGGCAGAAGTGGCTCTTTTCAGGTGTAGCCTATCAGAAGGCAGAAGAGGCACATTTCCCAGATACACTCAGTAGAGGACCAGACCTCCTTGGACAGAGACCTTTTCCATGGCACAGGAGCGTCCTGGATAAAGCCTATTTGCACAGACATCTTTAATGCCTGCTTGGCCTTGTCAGTTAATAGCGCAGTTTACTTTGCTACTGTTTACTTTGCTAAGGAAGCCTCCTGCTTGAAGAACTATGCCAAGGAAGCCAACGACAAACTGTTTGGTGTTGATGGGTCACTATTGGAGAGGTAGCTCAAAGCTTAGGTGGTGTACCCCCAGATTTTTGAAGAAAAATTCAGTGGTGCATCCCGGGGTATCAGCCCACGTGTAGTTCAGATTCTGCAGTTTGATTGCACCCACATGGCAGAAAATGCATCGTGCTCTACATCTCACCCTTTTCATTTATTTATTATTTGTGTACAGGAAGGCTTAAGAGAAGAGAGGCATTGCGTCCTCATAATCTTCCGGCATGTGTTTCTGTATCACATGAAGATCTCTAGCAGACAGTCCTGAAGGGGGACGTGGAAAAAAGGTAGTGCAGAGAGAGAACAAGGAAGGGATACGTTTAAAAAAACAAGAAGTTCCAATTAAGGCAACAATGATTAGCACACCATACATGAGCCAGCTTCAAAACCACCCAATCTAACCAAGACCACAGAGCGTCCCACCAGGAGGGAAGAACATCCTGTGTGATGTTGTGTGCTAGTGCTTGCAATTGATCAATTTGATTTTGCACATGGTAACTATTATCAGTCAAATTAAAACAGCAAAGATTAGACACAACTTGACATCCTAGATGCTGGCGTAGCAAGAGATAGTCTACAGAAGCTTTCAGTGCAATAACAGCTTCTCTTAAAATCTTCTGTTCTTGATTTAAAAGAGCTAAAGCACATGAGGTATGATTTATAGATGTTGTCAAAGAACAGGCCAGGTGAGCACCCATGCGAGCATTGTATATAGCCAAAGCAGGAACTCCCACTAAGGAAACAGCCAAGGAAGTATACTCTGCTTTGGAAAAAAGCTGTAGATTGGAGTCACACATGTCTGTTAATCTTTCGGCATGACGTTGAGGGCGCTTTGAGTGCTGCCGCCTGTTTTGTTCTAAAAGTGAGCAACTAGGCATAACTAACGTCAATCGGCTAAGGCAGCATTGAGCATCAGATAAATTGGCGGGAATGTAGTTACAACTTCTTTGATTACACGTGAAAAACCAGCCATCTGGTAAGCGCACATGAGCATAATTAAAAGTAATCTGCTGAACACGTGAACAATTCCAAGTTGGCCTTCCTGTGTCCAGACAGCGAGTTGCTTTCTTACTGCAATTCACAATCTGAGCACAAGAGGTGTCTGGCGGTGCTGCAACTCTAGGTGTGTATAATGAGATTGCACTGAGGGGTAACTTTGCGTCACCGTTCCCCAATCATGGAGATTGGTATAACCAATGATACCTTTAGAAATCCATTAAAAAACCCACTTTCCCACGTGTGTGGCATGTGCCATATGAAAAGCTGCTTACAAACTGGAATCATACAATTTTCTAAGGCAGTGTGCATATCATATGTTTCACTCAAACAAAAATGAGAGACATTAGTAATTTTAGCTAAACGCATCCACAAATTATAGGTATGACTAGAAGAAGTTTCAGGAGAAGATACATACATGAAGTACTAGGTAGCAAAAAAACCAAATGGTATACATGTAAAAATCAGCATAGAGTTCATATGTAGCTGAGTTATTAAGGCTACTAAAAAGTCTCTGGTGCTTCTGGAACATCATGATGCTAAAATTGTGTCCTGGCATCAGAGGTCCAGGTCTTCAGCATTCCCCATGTCACCTTTGGGCATCCCTCAGCCTTTCGAGGATGAGGATGGACACGATGGACTTTTGCACGGGGCTGCTGAGCCTGTAGAAGCGAAGTCAGGGTCATGATCCTTGCAAAGTCTGGAATGGGATTCTGCAGGCCTTGGTGCAAGCGCATGTCTTAGCCCATAGGGATGGCTACCGCGACCTGGAATCCACACAGGACCTGAGGAAGTAAGAACAGTAGGGCATCCTGCCCCTAGGTAATTAAAGGAACAGGTCCCTCTCACTGCAGGTTGGGGAGCTGCTGTTACGTCACTAGAGGGCGTTCCAGAGGTACTTCCAGAGATACCTCTTTCCTACAATGGCATTTCATAGGAGAAAATTTATTAGGAAAGGAAAAAAATGATTTAAGGTAAAGTTAACAGAAGTTAAAGCGCAGGAAGGACATCCATCAACAATATCCTTAGCTTGTGTCAGAGGAATGAAAAAATTATTTTATCAGCTGCATAGTTCCCTGATGAAAAAATGCATGGCTGTCAATTACATTAGAAAATAATGGACAGAAAGATTTCAGAGCAGAATCAGTATGTTGATTTCCTTCTGAAATTACATCTTTGAAATCCTGTATGGGAGCAAACGTGAGAGTAAACATGAGCAGCATAGAAAGGCATAGTTCTATTTGTCAAGAGATATTTCAGTGTCAAGAACAAAGAGAGTAGATTAAAATCTAGCATCGGAGAAAGAGAGGAAGTAGCCAAACGTGATAAAAAAAATCCCACTTCACACAAAAATCACAAAATGCAGTGGAAGTGTAGACTGGTCTCTGTCAGTTTCCTGATTAGCTGCAATATATATATATATATATATATATGTGTGTGTGTGTGTGTGTGTGTGTGTGTGCCAGTTATTTTCAGAATCCTTATACGTTAAAACACTCTAGAGTTGTTGAATAGGAACCTGTTTTTGGACAGAAACCAAATTTCAGGGTACCTGTTGAATTAAAACTAGGCGTGAATCTTTAGGAGGGTTAAAATAAACTATCCCAAGTTAGTCAGAACTCATTAGGGACTCATGCTCCTGTTTTAGAAAAAAGCAAATAACAAACAGCAATATCAAATCCAGTGTTAGGCAAATCAGAGAGTAGCCACTCTAAAATCACTATTCTGTCAGCAGCGTCTGGGGGGGAAAGTAGTTCTGTAGGATTAGGTAAAAATATTGTATTAAGGGAAATCACGCGTATGAAGTGACCCCCAAACTCTGCAACTGCTGTAAATTCATTAGGAATTTTAAGTTCAGGGAGGAAAGGAGAAAAAACAGTCTGCAATAGCGATGAAGAATGAGTCTCACTGTCTGAGGTGGAAATCAGACCTGTATGCTATGTCTTAATTTTATAAACCACCATAGGGAACTGGAACTGAAAAGTAGCAAGTTCTGCTGTCAGTAGATTCAAACCAGCACTGCCCTTAGCGGCATGGCGCAGATTTGTCACAGGAGACTGTGTGTTAAAAGCAAGTGTGTTAGAAGATCATGCATAAATTGTGCCTAAGGAAGGTTCTAAACAGCTGAGGGGTGTAGGTTGGTCCTGCTGCTAGTACCCTTCTGGCTTTTAAGAGCCGCAAAACTGCCGCAACAACCGCAACTGTAATGAGTATGAGTTACTCGTGCGTAAACTGGTGCCTCTCTAGGCTAGTTTGCCTTGTTAAACCTTTCTGACTGCACAGCCCTTTCTCATCATGACTGTCTCAGTCACTAGCAGAATCCGTCAGTGGGCGTTTCTTGAATCTCTTCCAACATAAGAGTTGTTTGACACCCAATCTCCTCCGCCTCTCACTGCGCGGGAGCCTTCTGCGCAGGGTGGGCGTGGGTAGCGGGGGACCTGTCCCCTCCTCACTGAGTTCCAGTGAAGAGTCCGTGAGCCCTCTCTCCGATTTCCCCATCTGCTCACTTTTGTTCCTGGTGCTGCGCTTAAATGCTTCCCCCTCCACTAAGTTGCCTCTCCCCCTGCTGCTGGGTCCTTCTCCAGCATCATCCAGGAGCCTCCCCTTCGCCTCCCGCTCTGATGTCAGTTCCCTGACATCCACCTCCCCCCCAGAATCCCCTCCACCCCTGGACCGACCTGTGGGACCAACTTCATCCCCTTCGTCGGCCGAGGAGGCGGGGAAATCCCGGAAGGAACTGTCACTATCTTCTGTGGGTTCGAAACCCGCTTCCCAATCGCTCTTCCACCTACCTGATGCTTCTTCCTCCGAAACCTCTCCTCCCTCCTCGGAGTCAGAAAATCCCTCAAAAACCTCTTCCTCATCTGTGGTCCCAAATTGCTCCTCCCAGAATCTCTCCAGGGGTTTGGGTTTGTCCGGAAACCGGCGGTGGAATACCTCCACCAGATACCTGTCCTCGACGGCTTCCGTGGGGACCCACGTGTTTTCGGACCTGGGTTCCCCTTCCCACGCTACCAAATACTCCACCCGGCGCCCTTGCCACCTTGAGTCCAGTATTTCCGTGGCCCTGTGGTGGTGTTCCCTTTCTTCTACCTGTGGGTGTGTGGTGACTTCTCCCTCTTGCCCCTGGAATTCCCGCCCTTCCCTATGCGGTGAAAGCAGGGACCTATGGAAAACCGGGTGTATTTTCATGCTATCAGGCAACCTGAGTTTAAATGCCACGGGATTAACTTGCTGTGTTACCTCAAAAGGTCCCAGCCGTCTGGGCTGCAACTTCTTGCACCCCCCTTTGAAAGGTAGCCCTTGGGTGGACAACCACACCCTGTCCCCCACCCGTATGGTCTCCCCTTCCCTGCGGTGCTTGTCTGCCTGCCTCTTGTAAGTTTCCTTGGCCCGCTCCAAGTTCATCTTAAGTTGCTGGTGTAGGGCCTCCATTTCTTCCACAAACTGCTCTGCAGCGGGTACGCTCCAGCTTTCCTCCCCACTCCCCGGGAAGGCCCTGGGATGACACCCATGGTTGGCCATGAATGGGCTCATTCCCGTGGACACGTGTTCCGCGTTGTTGTACGCGAATTCAGCCAGCGCTAGTTTTTCTACCCAATCGTTCTGCCTCTCACTGACATAGCAGCGTAGGTATTGCTGGAGTATACTGTTCGCTCTTTCTGCTTGCCCGTTGGTTTCTGGGTGTCTCGCCGTCGAGAAACCCACCTCCACCTGCAGTAAGCTCATGAGCTTCCTCCAGAACCGGGAAGTAAATTGTTTTCCGCGGTCGGAGATAACCCTCAAGGGGGCGCCATGCAGCCGGAATATGTGCTCCACAAACAACCGGGCTGTTTCCTCTGCCGTTACAGCATGTGAGCAAGCTATAAAATGGCACATTTTTGTCAGTAGGTCGACCACTACCATGACTGCTGTCTTTCCCCGGGACTTGGGCAAATCTGTCATAAAATCAATGGATACCACCTCCCAGGGTTTCCCCGGCGTGGGTAAGGGTTCCAGCAATCCTGTGGGGGCAGCCCGCTCCCCCTTTGCCCTTTGGCAGCGGTCGCACCCCCGTACATATTCCCGTACATCCTCCCTCACCCTGGGCCACCAGAACTGCCTGGTCACAAGCATCATGGTTTTGTGCTGTCCAAAGTGCCCTGCTGTGGGGTTGTCGTGGAGTTGTTTGAGTACCTTTCCCCTCCGGGTCTCCCCCGGTACGTACAGCGCTCCCCTATAGTACAGTACCCCTTCCTTCTCCTCAAACCCTTCTTGGGTCCCTCTTCCGTCTCGTAGTTCCCGGATTTTAGTTTGCGCGAACACGTCGTTTCTGGTCAGCCCGGCTAGTTCTCGTTTCCCCACCAAAGTTCCCCCACACACCCATCGGTCCTCGGGGATCACGTGTCGTTTCTCCGGCGGCCCCTCTCCTTCCAGGTACTCCGGTTTACGCGAGAGAGCGTCTGCTCTTACGTTTTCTTCTCCGGGCACGTAGCGGATTTCAAAGAAAAACTTGGAGAACTCCTGTGCCCATCGAATCTGTCTCTGGTTGAGTACTCGTGCGGTTCTCCAGTACTCCAAGTTCTTGTGATCTGTGCAAACCTGGATCTGTTGTTGCACCCCTATCAGTAGATGGCGCCAACGACGAAAGGCCGCGTAGATTGCCAGCAGTTCGCGGTCATACACTGTATAGTTTTGCTCCGACTTGCTCAGTTTTCTCGAGAAAAAGGCACACGGTTTCCATTCCTGCTTTCCCTTCCCTGGCTGCAAAAGGACCGCCCCTACGGCTCTGTCGGACGCGTCGGTCTCTAGCCTCAGGGGTTTCTCCAGATCTACGTGCAGGAGTTGCTCTTCCGATGCGAACGCCTTCTTCAGTCTTTCGAAGGATTGTTGGGCCTCTTCTGTCCACACAAACTTCTTTTTGCTACTGAGACAATCCGTGATGGGCGCTGTCAAGTGGGCGAAGTTCTTGATGAACTTCCTGTAGAAGTTGCTGAACCCTAGGAACCTCTGTACGTCCTTCCGTGTTTTGGGAGCCTTCCACTCCAGCACTGCCTGCACCTTGCTTGGGTCCATCGCTAAGCCTTTGTCAGACAACTTGTACCCCAGAAACTCGACTTCTCTGGCGTGAAACTGACATTTTTCCAGCTTGACCCACAACTGGTGCTTCTGCAGTCGTTGTAACACTTCCCTGACGTCTCTAACATGTTGTTCCTCATTGTCCGAATAAATTAAGACGTCGTCCAAGAAGGCTACGCAGTTCTTGTACAGCAGAGACCCCAACACGTGGTGCATGAAAGCTTGAAAACAGGCGGAGCCCGACTGTAATCCAAAAGGCATAACTAAGTACTCAAAGGCACCTAGGGGTGTGAACATTGTGGTCTTCCATTCGTCCCCCTCCCTCATCCTGATCAAATTGTATGCGCCCCTGAGGTCCAGCTTGGTAAAAATTTTGCCTTTCCTCACTCGCGTTAAAATGTCGTCAATCCTGGGCATTGGGAAGGTCACGGGTTCTGACACCAAATTGACAGCTCTATAGTCCACTACGAGCCTGGGTTTATTTGTGTCCTTTTTGTCCACAAAGAACACCGGACTGCCCCCTACTGCCTTTGATTCTCTTATGAAGCCTCTTTTCAGGTTCTTGTCGATAAATTCTCGCAACTCCTTCATCTCCCTGTCTGACATGGCGTACAGCTTACCCACTGGCAGCTGAGCCCCCGGAAGCAAGTTGATCTGGCAGTCAAAGGGCCTATGGGGTGGCAGTCTATCTGCCTCTTTCTCGTTGAAGACCTCCCGCAGATCTGCGTATTGTGGCGGCACCTCCCCTTTCCGCTCCACCGCCATCCCAGCCACCCTGGCCACGGTCATTCTTGGGGCTTCCCCCCCTAGACAGTGTTCCAGGCAGTAAGCTGACCCAAAGGTGACTGTCCTCTGATGCCACGCCACCACTGGATCATGTTGTGCTAGCCAGCTCATCCCTAATATTATTGGGGGTCCTGCTAGCGAGGCGACGTGAAAGGCGATGGTCTCCGAGTGCCTGGACACCCTCATTCTCATTGGCGGGGTCTGGTGTGTCACTTCCCCTCCTAGAAGCTCCCTGCCATCAATGGTGGTCACTTGCAAGGGAAAATCCAAAGGCAGTAAGTGGAGCTGGTGCTCTAATGCAAAGTCCTTGCTGAAGAAATTACATGAGCTGCCTGAATCCAGCATGCCTTTCACCTTGACTGGGTGCCCGTTCGGGAGTTCTAGCACCACTTCGATGGCTATTGCCGCCTTGGGGGGGTCTGGTTGGGGCACTTTTACTGGTGGCTGGCTTGGCTGTTGTGCCCCTTGATTGGCAGCCAAGCGTTCCCGTTTCCCTGTTCCTGTTCCTTTACCACCACCTCCTCACCCCCTGCAGTTCCCACCATTCCTTGCCAAGCCTTTCTTTGAGGGCAGGCTCTGGCAAGATGGCCTGGCTGCTGGCAAAGGTAACATTTCTTGGAGGTTTTCCAATCCTTTCCCTCCTTCTTGCGCCCTTCGCTGGTGCTTGAAACTTCCCGCGCGCGCGCCCCATCTATTTCCATTGGCTCTGCTGGCGGGGAGGGCTGCCTTGGTATTTCAGGAATGCGGTAGTCATGGCAACGTTGCTCTCTCCCTTCCCGCCTCTCCTGGGCCCGCGCTTCCTGGCGCACGCCAATCGCAAGCACAGCCTTGGTCAGCTGATCCATCCCCTGTGGGCGGGGTGCGCGGGAAAGTTCATCCCTAACCGTTGGGGACAACCCCTCCTCGAATAACATCTGTATGGGTTCGGAGCCCAGTTCCCACCCGAGGCGGTGAACTATCATGGCAAAGCGCGACCAGTAGTCCCTAACTGACTGGCTCCCCTGTTTACAGTTCATCAATTCCCGTTTTGTCACACTTTTTTGAACATCAGTGGAAAACATCGCGTCCATCGCTTGGAAGAATTTCCTCAGGTCCTGCATGGCGGAATTCTGCGTCGCCATGAGGGGTCTGACCCATTCCCTGGCCCCGTCCTGCAGGTGACCCACAACATATGCCACCCGCGCCGCGTCGTCTTCAAAATCGTTATGCTGCAATTCCAATGCGTACTCTATTTCCGTTCGAAACGCACTGTATTCTTGCGGCTTTCCCCCAAACTTATGCACCAGTCCCGGTACATTCCTTGCTATGGGGGTGGGTCTGACCTGTGCATCTTGAGACCGCCTTTCGTCCAGCCGTGCCGTCAGAATGGCCACATGCTGCTCCAAATCTCGGTTCCTCTCCTCCAGCGTTTGCCCTCCAGCTGCTCCCCCCTGGGTGCCTGCTTCTCCGGGCTTGCTCATGATGCTGCCTGCCTGCTGCTGCGCACGAGCAACTTTTCAGGGACTGACGGATTGCTGTAATGAGTATGAGTTACTCGTGCGTAAACTGGTGCCTCTCTAGGCTAGTTTGCCTTGTTAAACCTTTCTGACTGCACAGCCCTTTCTCATCATGACTGTCTCAGTCACTAGCAGAATCCGTCAGTGGGCGTTTCTTGAATCTCTTCCAACATAAGAGTTGTTTGACACCCAATCTCCTCCGCCTCTCACTGCGCGGGAGCCTTCTGCGCAGGGTGGGCGTGGGTAGCGGGGGACCTGTCCCCTCCTCACTGAGTTCCAGTGAAGAGTCCGTGAGCCCTCTCTCCGATTTCCCCATCTGCTCACTTTTGTTCCTGGTGCTGCGCTTAAATGCTTCCCCCTCCACTGAGTTGCCTCTCCCCCTGCTGCTGGGTCCTTCTCCAGCATCATCCAGGAGCCTCCCCTTCGCCTCCCGCTCTGATGTCAGTTCCCTGACAGCAACAAACAAGGGTTGTTTAAAAGATAGGGAATATAGAATGCAAAATGGCTGACAATTCAGACTGCCTGCTCTGGTCCAGTCCTGTACTGACAGTACCTTCCCAGAGTATGATATTGTGATGTTTCCTACATCTCAGCCGTTCAAACAGTGGCTTGGGTGGGTGGCACCAGTCGCAGATAAAGTGCCTTTGCCCGTGCAAGTGGGAGTTGGCCCCCTTCACACCTTTTGGACTTGGGAGCTTTCAGTGTGTTAAAAGGTCATTGTCCGCCTAGTCATAGGAGGCGATAGCAGTGGGGCAGCTACAAGAATTCTTGGAAAACACAGATGATTTAAATCCATGCCCATCTGGGTTCAATCCTGGCCGAAGAACTGAGTCAGTCTTGGTCGCCCTGATGGATGACCTTTGCAGACAGCTGCCTATGAAAATCTAAGGGTTATGAGAATCGGAGGCAGTGTATCTTTACTTAGTTGCTTCCATTTTAAGGGGGGAAGAGAAGCATGCATGTGTGAAAAACAATGTTGTCCAATGAAATTTGATATTGTGTCACACCAGGCCCACAGATGTTTGAAGAAAAATTCAGTGGTGCATCCCGGGGTATCAGCCCATGTCCCCCTAGACGGCATGAACACAACATGGGGTGTGCTGAAATTGCATGACCCCAGGGAATTTTGAGGGGGGCGCTTCAACATTTTGCGGCCCCTCAGCTGATGCCCCCCTAGATGGCACAAGAACATCATGTGGTGTGCTGAAATTGCATGACATGACCCTAGGGAATTTTGAGTGGGGCCCTTCAACATTTTGGGGGCCCTCAGCCCATGTCCCCCTAGACGGCATGTGCTGACATCACACCGCTCCAGGGCATTTTGAGGGGGGCACCCCCTTGAAAATTTGGAGTCCTTGGCCTCCCCATCTTGTATATGTCACAAGCACACCATGGGGGTGTGCTGACATTGTGTGATCCCAGGGAATTTTGAGGGGGCCCACGCCTATTGAAAATTTTGGGAGTACCTTGACCCCCTCGATATCTCAAGCACACCATAGGGAGTGTTAAAGTCTCACTGTCCCAGGGAATTTTGAAGGGGCCCACCCCTTCTTTAAAATTCCGGGGGTCCTCAGTCCTTTGCCACTATAGGCTGTGCAGTCATGCCACAGGGTGTGCTGATGTCAGGCCTCTGGATTTCCCTCTTGCATAGATGCTGTATTGGGTCCCTGGACAGCAGGTGGAGGATATCTGCAGGATTAGGAGCAACTGCGGAAAGACACAGTTGTTGAAAATTAGGCTTTGGGGTACTTATAGAGGAGAAGGAAGGGGTGAGGCATACAGAACTTGGCTGGGAGTGGGATTTGTGGGGCTGGCAGGGTGAGGTTTGGGGCTGGGGCTGCAGCAAGAAACTGCTAGGGTGTTTTCCTTGGGGGAACAGTTTGCGATATAACACTGGGGAAAGAGTTTGTGGTGTAAAAATCCTTTTTTAAAAAAGTTTGTATTTATTGATTGATACTTATTCTAAGACAGACAGAAATAATATTCATTATAAATATATATTTTATAATATACTGAGTTAAAACAGCTACTTAAGCTAAGAAAGAGCAGAAAGAAAGTCGGAAGGAAGAAAATACAAGAAAAAGAGAAAACAAAAGTAGAAGACAAAGGGAAAGAAAGAAAACAACTAAAGGGAGAGACTAGAATAAAAGGACTTCTGGGTTTCAGTAGCTACCTATGATACTGGTTTATAGAAAATAGAATGTTAAAGAGAGGTGTTTTTTTCCCAATCTTCAAATTCAGATACTGCAAGTTCATTTTCTCTTTCACACAAAAGGTCCATAGGAAACTTCCAATCCTTAACAAATGCTAGTAATGATTTTTCTCTAATTAAACATGTTAGCTTAGCCATCTAAGGCAATGTGGGGTAAAACTCCTGTGGTTGTAGATATTTTTATTTTATTTTTTGCAGCAAGGGAAGGGCTGGGAGCAAGGTCATTGAGGCTTTTCCCAGTCCATGAAATTCAGAAGCATTATAAACAAACATTACAATTCAACTTTAGCTTAAACACATTCCTACTTTCATCTCGGGTTTCCCCCACCTTAAAAAAGAAAGAAAGAAAGCTTTCAGACTACCCAAAAAGGATTAGCAATGAGATTGTAAACTTGAGGACGGGAACTATCTTTTTTGTTTGTGTGTGGGGAAAATTATTTACTTAGACATAATATTTGTACCTACTTAACATTTGGTTTATCAGTTTTCCTACTACATAAAAACCAAATATTAATACAACTTTTATAGTAGCAAAAAGCAGAGGCAGCTTTGCATAGCCTATTGCGTTTAGGCGTTATTCAAGCTTAAGCTTTAGGCCCGGACCAAAAATTTCAAAGCCAATGTTTCCAAAAGATTGTGCTGTTTTAATATTAAGTGTGAAAACATTTAAACAGTCGTCACTTACAGTTCCCATAGTTGTTTGCTAATAGGTAATGGAGAATCTGTGACTCTTTTGGATGCTATTGGGACTCTAGCTGGAAGAGAAGCTGGGGAAAGACACAGCTGTTGATAATGAGGCTTCAGCGTTCTTAGAGGAGAAAGGGGCGAGGCAGAAAGGCTTTTGATTTTCTTTCACCCATAGAAGCCCAGCTAATACATTTATATATATTAGAAAATTTCAGTACTTCCTAATCCATGAAATTCAGAAGCTTTATAACGAAACATCGCAGTACACCTTTAGCTTAAACACATTCCTGCTTTTCTCTCTGGTACTGAATGTGGGAAACACCCTATGTGCTTTACAGGCATTTCACACAACCTTGCCATTACTTGATAAGTGTAATTGCGTGTCAAGGTCCCCAAGCCACCCCTCAAATAACTCACAACACACACATAATTTTTGTTTAAGGTTTTTGGCATAATTTTGGCCACAACTTTATTAACATACATGATTGTTAGTGGTTGCTTAGGCACTGGTTAAGACTATCTGTCCCCCTCCCCGCCCCCCGCCTGGGGACAGAACTTACTTCCGGATTCCACCGAAAGCCAGTAAGGGAAAACAATATTGGGGAGAAATGGAGCTGAGCGACAGGCCCTCACTTCTCCCCGCATGCTCCCTAGGGCTTGCCGGTCCTAGCCCCATTCCAGGGATTCGGACGAAAACATGGCAAGCCCCTGGGTTCCTTTAACGGAACTCCCTTTCCGCGGCAGCGTTGGAGGGGCAGGCCCAGCCAATCCTTGCCCCTCTTCCAACCAATTTGATAACCAATGCCTAACCGCAACTTACAAGTTGTGACGATTTGCAGTAGGCAAAAAACAAATCAGCCAGATGGACAAAATTCCTACCAGTCCCCTGCCACAACAGCAGATGACCCCATGACAGGCATAGCAAGGTCAACGCAGAAAACCCTTAAATTTAGGGCGGGCGGGCGGGTGCACGCAGCAAAGAGAAAGTTTCCAAGCTGCGTGCACAGAATATAAAGCATTAGATCCCTCCCACCAAATTGCAACACATAAATTGCCCCAGCGACTCAACCAACTAATGATTGCCACAGGCCAACTTTCCAATCCTGCCTGGCAACCAAGGGGGGGTGGCCTGATAGACCCCACCGCAACCAGCGCTCTCCATTAAGGAGAACACTCTTTGTCACATGAAAGTGGTGGGGCGTGGGTGAGAAGGCAAAACCTGTTTACATCCCAGGGGAAAGAAATGACTTGGGTATCAATCACCCATTTTCTGACTTCCTTCTACACTTGACCAGATGTACCCTCTTCGGCTGTGTCTGTCTTTCCAACCAGGGAAATGTTAATGCAATTTGGACTGTAAACAGAGTCAGGTACAGCTGTCCCCATGATCATAGCTGGAAGAAAATTACATCTGTGTCCACAGAAATGCCTGCCAGTGTTTCAGTCAGTAGTTCAGTTCATGCTTACATGCCCACATGTGATTTCAGCTGAAGTCTGCTTATGTGCTAGGGAAATCAAGCAGGCAAACATTTGGCAGCAACTCGCCATGCACTCGTAATGTACAGTACTTCCAGTCTGTAGGATGGTTCAGTTAAGAGAGATGTGATGTTTCGTTTCTCTGTGCCAAGTAACTGCAGCATCACAAGCAAGTTCCCCAGAGGTTGCAAAACTTGACACAAACATTCCATAAGCCCCTCTGCTTCTCAAAAGGCTAAACTGTGCTCTCGCCTCTTTTTTTTGCTCATTGTTAGTGCCCTCACGTATGCATCTGGCTTTGTTGGGTTGCCAGGCTCCATAGCATGCTATATTTTTCCATTTTCAGCTAGCTGGCACTTATCACTTTATTTGTCTGTTCCCTAAGATTGCCCTCCCCCCCCCCCATCTTTGAAACGTGTCATTCATTTAATAAATGAGGGAGATGGGAGGGGTGTGTGTCGGAGGCTAGCACAAAACTGCAGACAAACTTAGCAGGTCGGACAGCAAAAACCCTCAGTCTTGTCAAGTTTGTTTCAGAAATTCATCTCTGCTGCTACCATTGATAACCTGGATTACTAGACTATGCCAGTCCAGAGAACACAGGCTGTTTCAAAGTGAGTTTTAGGAACATAGGAAGCTGTTTCATACCAGGTCAGCTGGTTTGTCCATCAAGCACAGTGTTGTCTATTCTGACTGGCAGCACCTCTCCAAGGTGTCAAGCAGAAGTCTTTTCAATCACTTGCTATCTGATCTTCTAAGCAGGAAATGCCAAGATTTCAGTCTGGAACCTTAAACGTGCAGTGTATGTGCTGTGCCTCTAAGATTATGGTCTCTTCTTTGAAAGCAGATACCTTGTGTAGCAGCTCTAGACCCTTGGTTAGGGGTACTTAAAGGGTTAAGATGTTCTACATGAGCAGAGGCTTGGGCTCACAGGGCTCAAGTTTATTATTTCTTCAATACCAAGCTGCAATCTACTCTGAATTTTAGAGGCAAATGGCAAGTTGTCTTTTTTGAAGATTTCATTTAACTGGTGATACTGTAACAAGTTTTCTTATCCATTCTTTGAATGTCTTTTGGAAGAGCATACATGAAAGAATGGTGCATGCACACACACGCGCGCACACACACAAAAACGGCGGTGTAGTCCATACTTATTTAGCACCATGTAGTTAATCAGTTCCCTTTTCCTATTTGCAACCAGAACTTGAGGTATCTGGGGTTGACTTCTCTCCTGTTTGGAAGGTTAACCTTTGAAACCCTCAGAGATAGAACACTTAAAGCAAACGAATAAGAGAGTGTGGTTTCACTCATGGCCTACGGGTCCCAAGAATGTGGCCTCCAAACTACATCTCTTCCTTAAACCGGCAGGATGGCTATTATTTGGAAGAAGGGGGTAGTTCATCCCAATTCTGAGTTCTTATCTCTGCTTTGCTTTGTTGGTGGTCTGAACTAATTAGTGCCGAAAGCAGTCCTTGTTACCACATATGAGACTCTGGATAAGTGACAGGTCTTTGTGCAGATGTGAATCCTTTCTTTTTTGTAACTCACTGTTTTGTCTTGTCTGCATTCGGCATCCCACAGAACAAGCGTCTACCAAACCTCACCCATGCTGTGCAAAATCTATTGGAAACTGTCCCTATCTTCAAACGTACAAAGACATATTATCCTGATTTCTCCCTCTCTCTTTCCATAGACTATGATCAGGCATTCCTGAGCTAGCTTGTCTGCAACCTATTTCCTTCACTGAAACAATGCCTGAATTATATTATTGAAAGCAGGAGAGGATCATTCCCCCCCCTTTGTTTTCTTTTGAAAAGAACAACAACAAACAAGGTAGAGCAGAAATGGAGATCAAGGCAACAGATCTGGAAAGGTACTTTGAAAGTCAGAATACGAACTATTCTAGGCGAAAGGGTGGACAATAGAAGAAGATATACAGATTGACAGGGACTGGCCTCAGGCCTGCTGACTGGGAAGTGGCATTTATTGACTCCTGCTCGCAGGGCTGAGAACTGGGAAAGGTGGTAATTCCATCATCTTGTTTCATTGATTTCCATAGGATTTAAATATGACTAACGGAGTGGTATAACGGTTAATTCTGCAGTGCTAGAGCTAACCATGACAGTCCCAAGTCATGTCCTCAATGCAAGTAAATAGCACAAGGCCCACTTTATTAGGATCAGTATGTTCCTACATAAAGTTTCTTGGTGCAAAGCCGCATTGAGTGCAATGAAATTTATTTCTGGCTGCATAAGTACAACTTGCAAAACACACTGAGCTTTAACAAAATCTTCAGCCAGTGCAAATGCAGCTTTAGTTTTAATTAGAAATGCAAACAATATTGCACAGGAGTGTTACCATTCAAATTACTAATGTGCAGTAGGAACCCCCTCAAAGTAATGAAATGTGTGGCCTTCCTTGGTTACTTCCCTTGTTCTCTTGACCTCCTCCATTCTAACGTTACGAAGAAACTTGAATGAGGCAAGAATAAGGGTGTAAATTAACTGGACACCCCTGCAGATAATATCAACCCTCTGGTTCTGCAAAACGTCCAGGAATTAGATGCTTCTCTACATTCTCCTTTCAGCACACCACAGGACTAAAGTTTAACCAGTTCCATGTGTTTGTGATTTGCTCTGGTTAGCATATGTAACAACACCCAGAACTTAATTGTCTGCTTTTAAGTGGCATATTTCAAGTCTCCACCTCTCCTCAATTGCTGCTCAAAATAATGCATACCTTTTTTAAAAAAACCTGCCTGATAGAGCCTTTTCCTTTTCTCTCACTTTTGTTTTGTTACACACACACACACACACACACACACACACGTAAGACAGAATGAAATGACATGGGTAAGGATATAAGGGGAACAGTTGAAGTTCTAACGAGGTCCTTGTGGATGGCATAATGACCCGCAGAGAATCTTGTGGTAGATAATGAGGTATGAAAAACAATAAATCACATTTTCTGCTACATTGTTAAGCATCAGGTCACCACTAGATCTTGACAATTTCCTGCAATGATCGGTGCTTAGAAAGCCTATGATTCAGTTCCAGGAGATATTGGTGACAGGCGCTGTAAGGCAAATACTGCTTCAGCCTACCAAGAAATTCCTCTTGAAAGAAATTTGTCTCTCACCTGAGGGATAATTACCTCCTGTACCTGGAAATGCTTCATTTCCACTTACCGTGGACTTGACTGTTCACATAATTTCACTCTCTGTGCTTATGTGCACATTCCACATGTACTAATCCAGGGATTCAAAGGGGGAAAGTAGGCGAATACGTAAGCAGTGGCGGCGGTGGGGGGAGAATGGTGGGGCCAGAATGCACAAACTTTTCAAGGCTAACTTTACTGAAGCTGCATAGGCAGACCAAGCAGCTACTCACAGGCAGGAGAAGGGATGGCGGGCACAATTCAAGAGGCAGCTGCTATTCTGTAATCAGCTTTTTGCCAAATTGCAGTCAAATTCCTCGGATGTGACCCAGGCGTGTCCATCCACGTCCATCGCATGTCCTACTTGGCTACCTACATCCCATGCCTCCTGTGGCTGCTCAAGACGGCCACTTGCAGTCCCATAACAACCCAGCGGTGGCCGGTGGCGGCCCCTTCGGTATCGGAGGGACTGATCCCCCTGCCTAGAAATATTGAGGGAGCTGAAGCCCCATATACCCGTTACCCCTGCTTTCTTGTATCTTTTGGTTTAGAAAGGGGTCCTTACTGTCACAGTTGCTTCTCTCATAGGAGATAGATGGTGAAGACTCCACCTGTTCTGATTCTCTCATGTCCCACTCGGCTACCTATGGTGTGTGCCTCCTGCAGCTGTAGGTGACTGTCATTTGCAGCCCCATAACTACAACCTGGCGATGGGGGATAGTGGGGGGGGGGGGGGCGGGCTGAGCCCCCATGGCCAGGATTTAATCCAGCTGGGAATGGATTTAATAATCTTGTGTTTTCCGAGAATGCATGTAGCTGCCCCACCAGTTTGCCTGAGATGGGTGGGAGGAGTTATTAACATTCCAAATTCTCCTTCATCTTTCACTCAGTGGCCCGTCTGTGTGGTCAAATTCCTCAATGTGACCTAGATGTGTTCATCCACATCTGTCGTACGTCCCGCTCAGGTACCTACGCCCGGCGCCAAATGAATTGTTTGGTCCCATAGGCTGCATTAAGATGGGGTGAAAAACTAAGGATTTTGCTCTAGTTTGAGTTGCCAATCATTCTGGTTCCTTCCTCTTGGTTAAAAGTTGTTTATTTGTTTGGAAACCTGTTATGATACCCTGCAGTATGCAAATGGATTAAATCAAATTTCCCCCCTCCCCTCTCCTCCATCTTCGCCTCCCCTGCCAGGCGTGGCCATTCATATTTGTCGCATGTCCCTCGTGGCTAACAGGGCCCTTGGCCTCCCACGGCTGCTGGTGACAGTCATTTGTGGCCACAGCAACAGCCTGGTGGTGGGGGATGGCGGTCCCCTCAATACTGGGGGGACTGAGCACCCTTCCTAGAAATATTGAGGGGGCTAAAGCCCTGGGTGTCTACGAGGTCTGCCCTGCCTTGTACCTGCAGTCCGTCATTCCGGCCAACTGAGGCAACAAGTCCTCAGTCGAGAATCAGCTCTGCTGGGATCATTAGAATTCTGCAAATAGCAGGGGCAGCAGTGCCTTGGTACTTCATCCTCTGTTGGGTTCCTCATCGTCTTTTACAAAGGAAATGGGGCTGCTGCAGTTGGACAGTTGCCTTATTTGGTCATATGGCACAAATGGTTGGAGGCCCATGGTCTTAAAGCTTAAGACATGCCTGCAAGGAGGTGTGGGCCAGCTCTGACACAGAGCACTCTGCACTCAAATGGCAGGAAATGCAATCCAACTTCCGAATCTGAACTACACACAGGCTAACACCAGGCAGGCCCCAGAAGAAGGATCTTTCTTGTATCTTTTTGTTTACAAGGGGTCCTTGCACAAGCTATTTCCGATGCTCCTCTGACCCGGAAGTGACCGGAAATAGCATGTGCGCACGCATATGGGCAAGCACTCCCCCGCACTCTGGCCTGCTGCGCGATTGGCGCTGGAAACACTGGACCGAGGCACAGTAAGTTTGCTGACCCCTGTCCTAGACCAGTCACAGGGGAGTGGCGGGTTTGCCACCATCTTTTTACTTGAATTGTGGCCAATCCAAACAGGCCAAGTTGACAGGCCTTTAGACCCGATAAAGGTTGTCTGTATCTGAACCCAGGCTCCACAGTTGGTTGCAGAAAAACCCTCCTTATTCTCCCCCCCCCCCCATTTAATGATGCTCTGTGTTTATGTAAGCTAACATTGTCCTTCTAGGGCACTGCATTCCTTGGCTTTGTTGTGGTCCAATAATGGTTGCCATTTTCAGAGCCAGGAAGGAATTTTCCTCCAAACAGATTGACCCCGTTTGGAGGTTTTGTCTTCACCATAGCAATAGTCATAACTTTGGTGGATAAGGCATTGAAGGAGCATGGGATATGATGAGAGAAGCCCATCCTTAAGTTGCACTGGTTAAACTGCTTGAAATCCACATTGTAGATGTGATCTTGCAAAGAGAAGGCATGGTTCCACATGCCCTGCTCAAAAGCTGCAATGAGTGAAAAAGGCTCTTCATACTCCATCCATTTCCTTCCAGTAAGCCTACCATTGTTGACAAAGGAATCGGGGGTGCTGCAGTTGGACAGTTGCCTTGCTTGGTCAGATGGCCCAAATGGTTGGAGCACCATGGTATTTAAGGCATGCCTGCAAGGAGGTGTGGCCAGCTCTGACACAGAGCACTCTGCACTCAAATGGCAGGAAATGCAATCCAACTTCCGAATCTGAACTACACACAGGCTAACACACACAGTTTACTATACAGCGGAAAGGAGCAGCCAAGCATACTAGGACTCAATTTCTTGACTTTAAGAAAGCCGACTTCATAAAACTTAGGGAAGTGCTGGGTGAGATCCCATGGACAGTAATACTAAAAGGAAAGGGAGTTCATGATGGCTGGGAGTTTGTTAAGAGGGAGATAGTAAAAGCACAACTTCAGGCAATACCAATGAGACGGAAACATGGAAGGTGCCTAAAGAAGCCAGGGTGGCTATCTAAAGAACGTTTAACTGAGTTAAGATTAAAAAAGGATGTGTACAAAAAATGGAAAAGGGGGGAAACCACCAAAGAGGAATTCAAACAAATAGCCGGCACGTGTAGACACAAAGTCAGAAAAGCTAAAGCACAGAATGAACTCAGGCTTGCTAGAGAGGTTAAAAGCAACAAAAAAGGCTTTTATGGGTATGTTCGTAGCAAAAGGAAGAACACAGAAACAGTGGGGTCACTCAGAGGAGAAGATGGTGAAATGCAAACAGGGGACACAGAAAGGGCTGAACTCCTCAATGCCTTCTTTGCCTCAGTCTTCTCCGATAAAGAAAACAATGCCCGACCTGAAGAATTTGGAGCAAATGATTCAGCAGAGGAAACACAGCCCAGAATAACTAAGGAGATAGTACAAGAATACTTGGCTAGTTTAGATGTATTCAAGTCTCCAGGGCCAGATGAACTGCATCCAAGAGTATTAAAAGAACTGGCAGATGTGATCTCAGAACCACTGGCAGTCATCTTTGAGAATTCCTGGAGAACAGGCGAAGTCCCGGCAGACTGGAGGAGGGCAAATGTTGTCCCTATTTTCAAAAAGGGGAAAAGAGAGGACCCAAATAATTACCGCCCAGTCAGTCTGACATCCATACCAGGGAAGATTCTGGAGCAGATCATTAAGCAAACAGTCTGTGAGCACCTAGAAAGGAATGCTGTGATACCAATAGTCAGCATGGATTTCTGAAAAATAAGTCATGTCAGACTAACCTGATCTCGTTTTTTGACAGAATTACAAGCCTGGTAGATGAAGGGAACGCAGTGGATGTAGCCTACCTTGATTTCAGCAAGGCATTTGACAAGGTGCCCCATGATATTCTTGTAAAGAAGCTGGTAAAATGCGGTCTTGACTATGCTACCACTCAGTGGATTTGTAACTGGCTGACTGACCGAACCCAAAGGGTGCTCATCGATGGTTCCTCTTCATCCTGGAGAAGAGTGACTAGTGGGGTGCCGCGGGGTTCTGTCTTGGGCCCGGTCTTATTCAACATCTTTATCAACGACTTGGATGATGGACTCAAGGGCATCCTGATCAAATTTGCAGATGACACCAAACTGGGAGGGGTGGCTAACACCCCAGAGGACAGGATCACACTTCAAAACGACCTTGACAGATTAGAGAACTGGGCCAAAACAAACCAGATGAATTTTAACAGGGAGAAATGTAAAGTATTGCACTTGGGCAAAAAAAATGAGAGGCACAAATACAAGATGGGGGACACCTGGCTTGAGAGCAGTACATGTGAAAAGGATCTAGGAGTCTTGGTTGACCACAAACTTGACATGAGCCAACAGTGTGACGCGGCAGCTAAAAAAGCCAATGCAATTCTGGGCCTCATCAATAGGAGTATAGCATCTAGATCAAGGGAAGTAATAGTGCCACTGTATTCTGCTCTGGTCAGACCTCACCTGGAGTACTGTGTCCAGTTCTGGGCACCACAGTTCAAGAAGGACACTGACAAACTGGAACGTGTCCAGAGGAGGGCAACCAAAATGGTCAAAGGCCTGGAAACGATGCCTTATGAGGAACGGCTAAGGGAGCTGGGCATGTTTAGCCTGGAGAAGAGGAGGTTAAGGGGTGATATGATAGCCATGTTCAAATATATAAAAGGATGTCACATAGAGGAGGGAGAAAGGTTGTTTTCTGCTGCTCCAGAGAAGAAGCGGACACGGAGCAATGGATCCAAACTAAAAGAAAGAAGATTCCACCTAAACATTAGGAAGAACTTCCTGACAGTAAGAGCTGTTCGACAGTGGAATTTGCTGCCTCCTCCCCCAACAGGCCCATCTCCGCAGTGCACGCCTCCTGCTTCCTCTGTTCTGTGAGTAGCTAGTTCCGGGCACTGGCTCTCCCCCCTCCCTATTTCCTCCTCGGAGTCAGATGAGAGACTGCTGATGAGCTCTTTAGGCTCTCTGTAATTGCCTCTCTCCCCCCTCGGCTCTTTGGCAGCTTCCAATTCCCTGACAGGCGGCTTGCAACAAAATCTTAAAATAAAAGCGTTCGTCAAACGTTAAAAGCTTCCCTAAACTTAATGTTTTCCCTGGCTGGTATGTTGCATTGAATCTGATTGATAGCAATGGGCCTGGTGTGACATATTATCAAATAACATTGGACAACATTGCTTTTCACATATTTCTGTTCCCTCATTAAAATGGATGCAAAGAACTAAAGGTAAAGGTAAAGGACTCCTGGATGGTTAAGTCTAATAAAATTTGACTATGGGGTGCTCATCTCCGTTTTTAGGCCTTCCACTGAAGGAACTCCATCCCTTCCCACTGTAGCCCTCGCAGGAGAGGATCCTCTCGGTGTTTTTTGTGGGCTTTATCCTGCTGCATGGGTCCTCCTACCACCTCAAGAGGGCTCAGCTTTCACAATGGCAGAAGTGGCTCTTTTCAGGTGTAGCCTATCAGAAGGCAGAAGAGGCACATTTCCCAGATACACTCAGTAGAGGACCAGACCTCCTTGGACAGAGACCTTTTCCATGGCACAGGAGCGTCCTGGATAAAGCCTATTTGCACAGACATCTTTAACGCCTCCTTGGCCTTGTCAGTTAATAGCGCAGTTTACTTTGCTACTGTTTACTTTGCTAAGGAAGCCTCCTGCTTGAAGAACTATGCCAAGGAAGCCAACGACAAACTGTTTGGTGTTGATGGGTCACTATTGGAGAGGTAGCTCAAAGCTTAGGTGGTGTACCCCCAGATTTTTGAAGAAAAATTCAGTGGTGCATCCCGGGGTATCAGCCCACGTGTAGTTCAGATTCTGCAGTTTGATTGCACCCACATGGCAGAAAATGCATCGTGCTCTACATCTCACCCTTTTCATTTATTTATTATTTGTGTACAGGAAGGCTTAAGAGAAGAGAGGCATTGCGTCCTCATAATCTTCCGGCATGTGTTTCTGTATCACATGAAGATCTCTAGCAGACAGTCCTGAAGGGGGACGTGGAAAAAAGGTAGTGCAGAGAGAGAACAAGGAAGGGATACGTTTAAAAAAACAAGAAGTTCCAATTAAGGCAACAATGATTAGCACACCATACATGAGCCAGCTTCAAAACCACCCAATCTAACCAAGACCACAGAGCGTCCCACCAGGAGGGAAGAACATCCTGTGTGATGTTGTGTGCTAGTGCTTGCAATTGATCAATTTGATTTTGCACATGGTAACTATTATCAGTCAAATTAAAACAGCAAAGATTAGACACAACTTGACATCCTAGATGCTGGCGTAGCAAGAGATAGTCTACAGAAGCTTTCAGTGCAATAACAGCTTCTCTTAAAATCTTCTGTTCTTGATTTAAAAGAGCTAAAGCACATGAGGTATGATTTATAGATGTTGTCAAAGAACAGGCCAGGTGAGCACCCATGCGAGCATTGTATATAGCCAAAGCAGGAACTCCCACTAAGGAAACAGCCAAGGAAGTATACTCTGCTTTGGAAAAAAGCTGTAGATTGGAGTCACACATGTCTGTTAATCTTTCGGCATGACGTTGAGGGCGCTTTGAGTGCTGCCGCCTGTTTTGTTCTAAAAGTGAGCAACTAGGCATAACTAACGTCAATCGGCTAAGGCAGCATTGAGCATCAGATAAATTGGCGGGAATGTAGTTACAACTTCTTTGATTACACGTGAAAAACCAGCCATCTGGTAAGCGCACATGAGCATAATTAAAAGTAATCTGCTGAACACGTGAACAATTCCAAGTTGGCCTTCCTGTGTCCAGACAGCGAGTTGCTTTCTTACTGCAATTCACAATCTGAGCACAAGAGGTGTCTGGCGGTGCTGCAACTCTAGGTGTGTATAATGAGATTGCACTGAGGGGTAACTTTGCGTCACCGTTCCCCAATCATGGAGATTGGTATAACCAATGATACCTTTAGAAATCCATTAAAAAACCCACTTTCCCACGTGTGTGGCATGTGCCATATGAAAAGCTGCTTACAAACTGGAATCATACAATTTTCTAAGGCAGTGTGCATATCATATGTTTCACTCAAACAAAAATGAGAGACATTAGTAATTTTAGCTAAACGCATCCACAAATTATAGGTATGACTAGAAGAAGTTTCAGGAGAAGATACATACATGAAGTACTAGGTAGCAAAAAAACCAAATGGTATACATGTAAAAATCAGCATAGAGTTCATATGTAGCTGAGTTATTAAAGCTACTAAAAAGTCTCTGGTGCTTCTGGAACATCATGATGCTAAAATTGTGTCCTGGCATCAGAGGTCCAGGTCTTCAGCATTCCCCATGTCACCTTTGGGCATCCCTCAGCCTTTCGAGGATGAGGATGGACACGATGGACTTTTGCACGGGGCTGCTGAGCCTGTAGAAGCGAAGTCAGGGTCATGATCCTTGCAAAGTCTGGAATGGGATTCTGCAGGCCTTGGTGCAAGCGCATGTCTTAGCCCATAGGGATGGCTACCGCGACCTGGAATCCACACAGGACCTGAGGAAGTAAGAACAGTAGGGCATCCTGCCCCTAGGTAATTAAAGGAACAGGTCCCTCTCACTGCAGGTTGGGGAGCTGCTGTTACGTCACTAGAGGGCGTTCCAGAGGTACTTCCAGAGATACCTCTTTCCTACAATGGCATTTCATAGGAGAAAATTTATTAGGAAAGGAAAAAAATGATTTAAGGTAAAGTTAACAGAAGTTAAAGCGCAGGAAGGACATCCATCAACAATATCCTTAGCTTGTGTCAGAGGAATGAAAACATTATTTTATCAGCTGCATAGTTCCCTGATGAAAAAATGCATGGCTGTCAATTACATTAGAAAATAATGGACAGAAAGATTTCAGAGCAGAATCAGTATGTTGATTTCCTTCTGAAATTACATCTTTGAAATCCTGTATGGGAGCAAACGTGAGAGTAAACATGAGCAGCATAGAAAGGCATAGTTCTATTTGTCAAGAGATATTTCAGTGTCAAGAACAAAGAGAGTAGATTAAAATCTAGCATCGGAGAAAGAGAGGAAGTAGCCAAACGTGATAAAAAAAATCCCACTTCACACAAAAATCACAAAATGCAGTGGAAGTGTAGACTGGTCTCTGTCAGTTTCCTGATTAGCTGCAATATGTGCCAGTTATTTTCAGAATCCTTATACGTTAAAACACTCTAGAGTTGTTGAATAGGAACCTGTTTTTGGACAGAAACCAAATTTCAGGGTACCTGTTGAATTAAAACTAGGCGTGAATCTTTAGGAGGGTTAAAATAAACTATCCCAAGTTAGTCAGAACTCATTAGGGACTCATGCTCCTGTTTTAGAAAAAAGCAAATAACAAACAGCAATATCAAATCCAGTGTTAGGCAAATCAGAGAGTAGCCACTCTAAAATCCCTATTCTGTCAGCAGCGTCTGGGGGGGAAAGTAGTTCTGTAGGATTAGGTAAAAATATTGTATTAAGGGAAATCACGCGTATGAAGTGACCCCCAAACTCTGCAACTGCTGTAAATTCATTAGGAATTTTAAGTTCAGGGAGGAAAGGAGAAAAAACAGTCTGCAATAGCGATGAAGAATGAGTCTCACTGTCTGAGGTGGAAATCAGACCTGTATGCTATGTCTTAATTTTATAAACCACCATAGGGAACTGGAACTGAAAAGTAGCAAGTTCTGCTGTCAGTAGATTCAAACCAGCACTGCCCTTAGCGGCATGGCGCAGATTTGTCACAGGAGACTGTGTGTTAAAAGCAAGTGTGTTAGAAGATCATGCATAAATTGTGCCTAAGGAAGGTTCTAAACAGCTGAGGGGTGTAGGTTGGTCCTGCTGCTAGTACCCTTCTGGCTTTTAAGAGCCGCAAAACTGCCGCAACAACCGCAACTGTAATGAGTATGAGTTACTCGTGCGTAAACTGGTGCCTCTCTAGGCTAGTTTGCCTTGTTAAACCTTTCTGACTGCACAGCCCTTTCTCATCATGACTGTCTCAGTCACTAGCAGAATCCGTCAGTGGGCGTTTCTTGAATCTCTTCCAACATAAGAGTTGTTTGACACCCAATCTCCTCCGCCTCTCACTGCGCGGGAGCCTTCTGCGCAGGGTGGGCGTGGGTAGCGGGGGACCTGTCCCCTCCTCACTGAGTTCCAGTGAAGAGTCCGTGAGCCCTCTCTCCGATTTCCCCATCTGCTCACTTTTGTTCCTGGTGCTGTGCTTAAATGCTTCCCCCTCCACTGAGTTGCCTCTCCCCCTGCTGCTGGGTCCTTCTCCAGCATCATCCAGGAGCCTCCCCTTCGCCTCCCGCTCTGATGTCAGTTCCCTGACATCCACCTCCCCCCCAGAATCCCCTCCACCCCTGGACCGACCTGTGGGACCAACTTCATCCCCTTCGTCGGCCGAGGAGGCGGGGAAATCCCGGAAGGAACTGTCACTATCTTCTGTGGGTTCGAAACCCGCTTCCCAATCGCTCTTCCACCTACCTGATGCTTCTTCCTCCGAAACCTCTCCTCCCTCCTCGGAGTCAGAAAATCCCTCAAAAACCTCTTCCTCATCTGTGGTCCCAAATTGCTCCTCCCAGAATCTCTCCAGGGGTTTGGGTTTGTCCGGAAACCGGCGGTGGAATACCTCCACCAGATACCTGTCCTCGACGGCTTCCGTGGGGACCCACGTGTTTTCGGACCTGGGTTCCCCTTCCCACGCTACCAAATACTCCACCCGGCGCCCTTGCCACCTTGAGTCCAGTATTTCCGTGGCCCTGTGGTGGTGTTCCCTTTCTTCTACCTGCGGGTGTGTGGTGACTTCTCCCTCTTGCCCCTGGAATTCCCGCCCTTCCCTATGCGGTGAAAGCAGGGACCTATGGAAAACCGGGTGTATTTTCATGCTATCAGGCAACCTGAGCTTAAATGCCACGGGATTAACTTGCTGTGTTACCTCAAAAGGTCCCAGCCGTCTGGGCTGCAACTTCTTGCACCCCCCTTTGAAAGGTAGCCCTTGGGTGGACAACCACACCCTGTCCCCCACCCGTATGGTCTCCCCTTCCCTGCGGTGCTTGTCTGTCTGCCTCTTGTAAGTTTCCTTGGCCCGCTCCAAGTTCATCTTAAGTTGCTGGTGTAGGGCCTCCATTTCTTCCACAAACTGCTCTGCAGCGGGTACGCTCCAGCTTTCCTCCCCACTCCCCGGGAAGGCCCTGGGATGACACCCATGGTTGGCCATGAATGGGCTCATTCCCGTGGACACGTGTTCCGCGTTGTTGTACGCGAATTCAGCCAGCGCTAGTTTTTCTACCCAATCGTTCTGCCTCTCACTGACATAGCAGCGTAGGTATTGCTGGAGTATACTGTTCGCTCTTTCTGCTTGCCCGTTGGTTTCTGGGTGTCTCGCCGTCGAGAAACCCACCTCCACCTGCAGTAAGCTCATGAGCTTCCTCCAGAACCGGGAAGTAAATTGTTTTCCGCGGTCGGAGATAACCCTCAAGGGGGCGCCATGCAGCCGGAATATGTGCTCCACAAACAACCGGGCTGTTTCCTCTGCCGTTACAGCATGTGAGCAAGCTATAAAATGGCACATTTTTGTCAGTAGGTCGACCACTACCATGACTGCTGTCTTTCCCCGGGACTTGGGCAAATCTGTCATAAAATCAATGGATACCACCTCCCAGGGTTTCCCCGGCGTGGGTAAGGGTTCCAGCAATCGTGTGGGGGCAGCCCGCTCCCCCTTTGCCCTTTGGCAGCGGTCGCACCCCCGTACATATTCCCGTACATCCTCCCTCACCCTGGGCCACCAGAACTGCCTGGTCACAAGCATCATGGTTTTGTGCTGTCCAAAGTGCCCTGCTGTGGGGTTGTCGTGGAGTTGTTTGAGTACCTTTCCCCTCCGGGTCTCCCCCGGTACGTACAGCGCTCCCCTATAGTACAGTACCCCTTCCTTCTCCTCAAACCCTTCTTGGGTCCCTCTTCCGTCTCGTAGTTCCCGGATTTTAGTTTGCGCGAACACGTCGTTTCTGGTCAGCCCGGCTAGTTCTCGTTTCCCCACCAAAGTTCCCCCACACACCCATCGGTCCTCGGGGATCACGTGTCGTTTCTCCGGCGGCCCCTCTCCTTCCAGGTACTCCGGTTTACGCGAGAGAGCGTCTGCTCTTACGTTTTCTTCTCCGGGCACGTAGCGGATTTCAAAGAAAAACTTGGAGAACTCCTGTGCCCATCGAATCTGTCTCTGGTTGAGTACTCGTGTGGTTCTCCAGTACTCCAAGTTCTTGTGATCTGTGCAAACCTGGATCTGTTGTTGCGCCCCTATCAGTAGCTGGCGCCAACGACGAAAGGCCGCGTAGATTGCCAGCAGTTCGCGGTCATACACTGTATAGTTTTGCTCCGACTTGCTCAGTTTTCTCGAGAAAAAGGCACACGGTTTCCATTCCTGCTTTCCCTTCCCTGGCTGCAAAAGGACCGCCCCTACGGCTCTGTCGGACGCGTCGGTCTCTAGCCTCAGGGGTTTCTCCAGATCTACGTGCAGGAGTTGCTCTTCCGATGCGAACGCCTTCTTCAGTCTTTCGAAGGATTGTTGGGCCTCTTCTGTCCACACAAACTTCTTTTTGCTACTGAGACAATCCGTGATGGGCGCTGTCAAGTGGGCGAAGTTCTTGATGAACTTCCTGTAGAAGTTGCTGAACCCTAGGAACCTCTGTACGTCCTTCCGTGTTTTGGGAGCCTTCCACTCCAGCACTGCCTGCACCTTGCTTGGGTCCATCGCTAAGCCTTTGTCAGACAACTTGTACCCCAGAAACTCGACTTCTCTGGCGTGAAACTGACATTTTTCCAGCTTGACCCACAACTGGTGCTTCTGCAGTCGTTGTAACACTTCCCTGACGTCTCTAACATGTTGTTCCTCATTGTCCGAATAAATTAAGACGTCGTCCAAGAAGGCTACGCAGTTCTTGTACAGCAGAGACCCCAACACGTGGTGCATGAAAGCTTGAAAACAGGCGGAGCCCGACTGTAATCCAAAAGGCATAACTAAGTACTCAAAGGCACCTAGGGGTGTGAACATTGTGGTCTTCCATTCGTCCCCCTCCCTCATCCTGATCAAATTGTATGCGCCCCTGAGGTCCAGCTTGGTAAAAATTTTGCCTTTCCTCACTCGCGTTAAAATGTCGTCAATCCTGGGCATTGGGAAGGTCACGGGTTCTGACACCAAATTGACAGCTCTATAGTCCACTACGAGCCTGGGTTTATTTGTGTCCTTTTTGTCCACAAAGAACACCGGACTGCCCCCTACTGCCTTTGATTCTCTTATGAAGCCTCTTTTCAGGTTCTTGTCGATAAATTCTCGCAACTCCTTCATCTCCCTGTCTGACATGGCGTACAGCTTACCCACTGGCAGCTGAGCCCCCGGAAGCAAGTTGATCTGGCAGTCAAAGGGCCTATGGGGTGGCAGTCTATCTGCCTCTTTCTCGTTGAAGACCTCCCGCAGATCTGCGTATTGTGGCGGCACCTCCCCTTTCCGCTCCACCGCCATCCCAGCCACCCTGGCCACGGTCATTCTTGGGGCTTCCCCCCCTAGACAGTGTTCCAGGCAGTAAGCTGACCCAAAGGTGACTGTCCTCTGATGCCACGCCACCACTGGATCATGTTGTGCTAGCCAGCTCATCCCTAATATTATTGGGGGTCCTGCTAGCGAGGCGACGTGAAAGGCGATGGTCTCCGAGTGCCTGGACACCCTCATTCTCATTGGCGGGGTCTGGTGTGTCACTTCCCCTCCTAGAAGCTCCCTGCCATCAATGGTGGTCACTTGCAAGGGAAAATCCAAAGGCAGTAAGTGGAGCTGGTGCTCTAATGCAAAGTCCTTGCTGAAGAAATTACATGAGCTGCCTGAATCCAGCATGCCTTTCACCTTGACTGGGTGCCCGTTCGGGAGTTCTAGCACCACTTCGATGGCTATTGCCGCCTTGGGGGGGTCTGGTTGGGGCACTTTTACTGGTGGCTGGCTTGGCTGTTGTGCCCCTTGATTGGCAGCCAAGCGTTCCCGTTTCCCTGTTCCTGTTCCTTTACCACCACCTCCTCACCCCCTGCAGTTCCCACCATTCCTTGCCAAGCCTTTCTTTGAGGGCAGGCTCTGGCAAGATGGCCTGGCTGCTGGCAAAGGTAACATTTCTTGGAGGTTTTCCAATCCTTTCCCTCCTTCTTGCGCCCTTCGCTGGTGCTTGAAACTTCCCGCGCGCGCGCCCCATCTATTTCCATTGGCTCTGCTGGCGGGGAGGGCTGCCTTGGTATTTCAGGAATGCGGTAGTCATGGCAACGTTGCTCTCTCCCTTCCCGCCTCTCCTGGGCCCGCGCTTCCTGGCGCACGCCAATCGCAAGCACAGCCTTGGTCAGCTGATCCATCCCCTGTGGGCGGGGTGCGCGGGAAAGTTCATCCCTAACCGTTGGGGACAACCCCTCCTCGAATAACATCTGTATGGGTTCGGAGCCCAGTTCCCACCCGAGGCGGTGAACTATCATGGCAAAGCGCGACCAGTAGTCCCTAACTGACTGGCTCCCCTGTTTACAGTTCATCAATTCCCGTTTTGTCACACTTTTTTGAACATCAGTGGAAAACATCGCGTCCATCGCTTGGAAGAATTTCCTCAGGTCCTGCATGGCGGAATTCTGCGTCGCCATGAGGGGTCTGACCCATTCCCTGGCCCCGTCCTGCAGGTGACCCACAACATATGCCACCCGCGCCGCGTCGTCTTCAAAATCGTTATGCTGCAATTCCAATGCGTACTCTATTTCCGTTCGAAACGCACTGTATTCTTGCGGCTTTCCCCCAATCTCCTCCGCCTCTCACTTCTGCGCAGGGTGGGCGTGGGTAGCGGGGGACCTGTCCCCTCCTCACTGAGTTCCAGTGAAGAATCCGTGAGCCCTCTCTCCGATTTCCCCATCTGCTCACTTTTGTTCCTGGTGCTGCGCTTAAATGCTTCCCCCTCCACTGAGTTGCCTCTCCCCCTGCTGCTGGGTCCTTCTCCAGCATCATCCAGGAGCCTCCCCTTCGCCTCCCGCTCTGATGTCAGTTCCCTGACAGCAACAAACAAGGGTTGTTTAAAAGATAGGGAATATAGAATGCAAAATGGCTGACAATTCAGACTGCCTGCTCTGGTCCAGTCCTGTACTGACAGTACCTTCCCAGAGTATGATATTGTGATGTTTCCTACATCTCAGCCGTTCAAACAGTGGCTTGGGTGGGTGGCACCAGTCGCAGATAAAGTGCCTTTGCCCGTGCAAGTGGGAGTTGGCCCCCTTCACACCTTTTGGACTTGGGAGCTTTCAGTGTGTTAAAAGGTCATTGTCCGCCTAGTCATAGGAGGCGATAGCAGTGGGGCAGCTACAAGAATTCTTGGAAAACACAGATGATTTAAATCCATGCCCATCTGGGTTCAATCCTGGCCGAAGAACTGAGTCAGTCTTGGTCGCCCTGATGGATGACCTTTGCAGACAGCTGCCTATGAAAATCTAAGGGTTATGAGAATCGGAGGCAGTGTATCTTTACTTAGTTGCTTCCATTTTAAGGGGGGAAGAGAAGCATGCATGTGTGAAAAACAATGTTGTCCAATGAAATTTGATATTGTGTCACACCAGGCCCACAGATGTTTGAAGAAAAATTCAGTGGTGCATCCCGGGGTATCAGCCCATGTCCCCCTAGACGGCATGAACACAACATGGGGTGTGCTGAAACTGCATGACCCCAGGGAATTTTGAGGGGGGCGCTTCAACATTTTGCGGCCCCTCAGCCGATGCCCCCCTAGATGGCACAAGAACATCATGTGGTGTGCTGAAATTGCATGACATGACCCTAGGGAATTTTGAGTGGGGCCCTTCAACATTTTGGGGGCCCTCAGCCCATGTCCCCCTAGACAGCATGAGCACAACATGGGGTGTGCTGAAACTGCATGACCCCAGGGAATTTTGAGGGGGGCGCTTCAACATTTTGGGGGCCCTCAGCCCATGTCCCCCTAGACGGCATGAGCACAACATGGGGTGTGCTGAAACTGCATGACCCCAGGGAATTTGAGGGGGGCCCTTCAACATTTTGGGGGCCCTCAGCCCATGTCCCCTTAGATGGCATGAGCACAACATGGGGTGTGCTGAAATTGCATGACCCCAGGGAATTTTGAGGGGGGCGCTTCAACATTTTGGGGGCCCTCAGCCCATGTCCCCCTAGACGGCATGAGCACAACATGGGGTGTGCTGAAACTGCATGACCCCAGGGAATTTGAGGGGGCCCTTCAACATATTGGGGGCCCTCAGCCCATGTCCCCTTAGATGGCATGTGCTGACATCACACCGCTCCAGGGCATTTTGAGGGGGGCACCCCCTTGAAAATTTGGAGTCCTTGGCCTCCCCATCTTGTATATGTCACAAGCACACCATGGGGGTGTGCTGACATTGTGTGATCCCAGGGAATTTTGAGGGGGCCCACGCCTATTGAAAATTTTGGGAGTACCTTGACCCCCTCGATATCTCAAGCACACCATAGGGAGTGTTAAAGTCTCACTGTCCCAGGGAATTTTGAAGGGGCCCACCCCTTCTTTAAAATTCCGGGGGTCCTCAGTCCTTTGCCACTATAGGCTGTGCAGTCATGCCACAGGGTGTGCTGATGTCAGGCCTCTGGATTTCCCTCTTGCATAGATGCTGTATTGGGTCCCTGGACAGCAGGTGGAGGATATCTGCAGGATTAGGAGCAACTGCGGAAAGACACAGTTGTTGAAAATTAGGCTTTGGGGTACTTATAGAGGAGAAGGAAGGGGTGAGGCATACAGAACTTGGCTGGGAGTGGGATTTGTGGGGCTGGCAGGGTGAGGTTTGGGGCTGGGGCTGCAGCAAGAAACTGCTAGGGTGTTTTCCTTGGGGGAACAGTTTGCGATATAACACTGGGGAAAGAGTTTGTGGTGTAAAAATCCTTTTTTAAAAAAGTTTGTATTTATTGATTGATACTTATTCTAAGACAGACAGAAATAATATTCATTATAAATATATATTTTATAATATACTGAGTTAAAACAGCTACTTAAGCTAAGAAAGAGCAGAAAGAAAGTCGGAAGGAAGAAAATACAAGAAAAAGAGAAAACAAAAGTAGAAGACAAAGGGAAAGAAAGAAAACAACTAAAGGGAGAGACTAGAATAAAAGGACTTCTGGGTTTCAGTAGCTACCTATGATACTGGTTTATAGAAAATAGAATGTTAAAGAGAGGTGTTTTTTTCCCAATCTTCAAATTCAGATACTGCAAGTTCATTTTCTCTTTCACACAAAAGGTCCATAGGAAACTTCCAATCCTTAACAAATGCTAGTAATGATTTTTCTCTAATTAAACATGTTAGCTTAGCCATCTAAGGCAATGTGGGGTAAAACTCCTGTGGTTGTAGATATTTTTATTTTATTTTTTGCAGCAAGGGAAGGGCTGGGAGCAAGGTCATTGAGGCTTTTCCCAGTCCATGAAATTCAGAAGCATTATAAACAAACATTACAATTCAACTTTAGCTTAAACACATTCCTACTTTCATCTCGGGTTTCCCCCACCTTAAAAAAGAAAGAAAGAAAGCTTTCAGACTACCCAAAAAGGATTAGCAATGAGATTGTAAACTTGAGGACGGGAACTATCTTTTTTGTTTGTGTGTGGGGAAAATTATTTACTTAGACATAATATTTGTACCTACTTAACATTTGGTTTATCAGTTTTCCTACTACATAAAAACCAAATATTAATACAACTTTTATAGTAGCAAAAAGCAGAGGCAGCTTTGCATAGCCTATTGCGTTTAGGCGTTATTCAAGCTTAAGCTTTAGGCCCGGACCAAAAATTTCAAAGCCAATGTTTCCAAAAGATTGTGCTGTTTTAATATTAAGTGTGAAAACATTTAAACAGTCGTCACTTACAGTTCCCATAGTTGTTTGCTAATAGGTAATGGAGAATCTGTGACTCTTTTGGATGCTATTGGGACTCTAGCTGGAAGAGAAGCTGGGGAAAGACACAGCTGTTGATAATGAGGCTTCAGCGTTCTTAGAGGAGAAAGGGGCGAGGCAGAAAGGCTTTTGATTTTCTTTCACCCATAGAAGCCCAGCTAATACATTTATATATATTAGAAAATTTCAGTACTTCCTAATCCATGAAATTCAGAAGCTTTATAACGAAACATCGCAGTACACCTTTAGCTTAAACACATTCCTGCTTTTCTCTCTGGTACTGAATGTGGGAAACACCCTATGTGCTTTACAGGCATTTCACACAACCTTGCCATTACTTGATAAGTGTAATTGCGTGTCAAGGTCCCCAAGCCACCCCTCAAATAACTCACAACACACACATAATTTTTGTTTAAGGTTTTTGGCATAATTTTGGCCACAACTTTATTAACATACATGATTGTTAGTGGTTGCTTAGGCACTGGTTAAGACTATCTGTCCCCCTCCCCGCCCCCCGCCTGGGGACAGAACTTACTTCCGGATTCCACCGAAAGCCAGTAAGGGAAAACAATATTGGGGAGAAATGGAGCTGAGCGACAGGCCCTCACTTCTCCCCGCATGCTCCCTAGGGCTTGCCGGTCCTAGCCCCATTCCAGGGATTCGGACGAAAACATGGCAAGCCCCTGGGTTCCTTTAACGGAACTCCCTTTCCGCGGCAGCGTTGGAGGGGCAGGCCCAGCCAATCCTTGCCCCTCTTCCAACCAATTTGATAACCAATGCCTAACCGCAACTTACAAGTTGTGACGATTTGCAGTAGGCAAAAAACAAATCAGCCAGATGGACAAAATTCCTACCAGTCCCCTGCCACAACAGCAGATGACCCCATGACAGGCATAGCAAGGTCAACGCAGAAAACCCTTAAATTTAGGGCGGGCGGGCGGGTGCACGCAGCAAAGAGAAAGTTTCCAAGCTGCGTGCACAGAATATAAAACATTAGATCCCTCCCACCAAATTGCAACACATAAATTGCCCCAGCGACTCAACCAACTAATGATTGCCACAGGCCAACTTTCCAATCCTGCCTGGCAACCAAGGGGGGGTGGCCTGATAGACCCCACCGCAACCAGCGCTCTCCATTAAGGAGAACACTCTTTGTCACATGAAAGTGGTGGGGCGTGGGTGAGAAGGCAAAACCTGTTTACATCCCAGGGGAAAGAAATGACTTGGGTATCAATCACCCATTTTCTGACTTCCTTCTACACTTGACCAGATGTACCCTCTTCGGCTGTGTCTGTCTTTCCAACCAGGGAAATGTTAATGCAATTTGGACTGTAAACAGAGTCAGGTACAGCTGTCCCCATGATCATAGCTGGAAGAAAATTACATCTGTGTCCACAGAAATGCCTGCCAGTGTTTCAGTCAGTAGTTCAGTTCATGCTTACATGTCCACATGTGATTTCAGCTGAAGTCTGCTTATGTGCTAGGGAAATCAAGCAGGCAAACATTTGGCAGCAACTCGCCATGCACTCGTAATGTACAGTACTTCCAGTCTGTAGGATGGTTCAGTTAAGAGAGATGTGATGTTTCGTTTCTCTGTGCCAAGTAACTGCAGCATCACAAGCAAGTTCCCCAGAGGTTGCAAAACTTGACACAAACATTCCATAAGCCCCTCTGCTTCTCAAAAGGCTAAACTGTGCTCTCGCCTCTTTTTTTTGCTCATTGTTAGTGCCCTCACGTATGCATCTGGCTTTGTTGGGTTGCCAGGCTCCATAGCATGCTATATTTTTCCATTTTCAGCTAGCTGGCACTTATCACTTTATTTGTCTGTTCCCTAAGATTGCCCTCCCCCCCCCCCATCTTTGAAACGTGTCATTCATTTAATAAATGAGGGAGATGGGAGGGGTGTGTGTCGGAGGCTAGCACAAAACTGCAGACAAACTTAGCAGGTCGGACAGCAAAAACCCTCAGTCTTGTCAAGTTTGTTTCAGAAATTCATCTCTGCTGCTACCATTGATAACCTGGATTACTAGACTATGCCAGTCCAGAGAACACAGGCTGTTTCAAAGTGAGTTTTAGGAACATAGGAAGCTGTTTCATACCAGGTCAGCTGGTTTGTCCATCAAGCACAGTGTTGTCTATTCTGACTGGCAGCACCTCTCCAAGGTGTCAAGCAGAAGTCTTTTCAATCACTTGCTATCTGATCTTCTAAGCAGGAAATGCCAAGATTTCAGTCTGGAACCTTAAACGTGCAGTGTATGTGCTGTGCCTCTAAGATTATGGTCTCTTCTTTGAAAGCAGATACCTTGTGTAGCAGCTCTAGACCCTTGGTTAGGGGTACTTAAAGGGTTAAGATGTTCTACATGAGCAGAGGCTTGGGCTCACAGGGCTCAAGTTTATTATTTCTTCAATACCAAGCTGCAATCTACTCTGAATTTTAGAGGCAAATGGCAAGTTGTCTTTTTTGAAGATTTCATTTAACTGGTGATACTGTAACAAGTTTTCTTATCCATTCTTGAATGTCTTTTGGAAGAGCATACATGAAAGAATGGTGCATGCACACACACACGCGCACACACACAAAAACGGCGGTGTAGTCCATACTTATTTAGCACCATGTAGTTAATCAGTTCCCTTTTCCTATTTGCAACCAGAACTTGAGGTATCTGGGGTTGACTTCTCTCCTGTTTGGAAGGTTAACCTTTGAAACCCTCAGAGATAGAACACTTAAAGCAAACGAATAAGAGAGTGTGGTTTCACTCATGGCCTACGGGTCCCAAGAATGTGGCCTCCAAACTACATCTCTTCCTTAAACCGGCAGGATGGCTATTATTTGGAAGAAGGGGGTAGTTCATCCCAATTCTGAGTTCTTATCTCTGCTTTGCATTGTTGGTGGTCTGAACTAATTAGTGCCGAAAGCAGTCCTTGTTACCACATATGAGACTCTGGATAAGTGACAGGTCTTTGTGCAGATGTGAATCCTTTCTTTTTTGTAACTCACTGTTTTGTCTTGTCTGCATTCGGCATCCCACAGAACAAGCGTCTACCAAACCTCACCCATGCTGTGCAAAATCTATTGGAAACTGTCCCTATCTTCAAACGTACAAAGACATATTATCCTGATTTCTCCCTCTCTCTTTCCATAGACTATGATCAGGCATTCCTGAGCTAGCTTGTCTGCAACCTATTTCCTTCACTGAAACAATGCCTGAATTATATTATTGAAAGCAGGAGAGGATCATTCCCCCCCCCTTTGTTTTCTTTTGAAAAGAACAACAACAAACAAGGTAGAGCAGAAATGGAGATCAAGGCAACAGATCTGGAAAGGTACTTTGAAAGTCAGAATACGAACTATTCTAGGCGAAAGGGTGGACAATAGAAGAAGATATACAGATTGACAGGGACTGGCCTCAGGCCTGCTGACTGGGAAGTGGCATTTATTGACTCCTGCTCGCAGGGCTGAGAACTGGGAAAGGTGGTAATTCCATCATCTTGTTTCATTGATTTCCATAGGATTTAAATATGACTAACGGAGTGGTATAACGGTTAATTCTGCAGTGCTAGAGCTAACCATGACAGTCCCAAGTCATGTCCTCAATGCAAGTAAATAGCACAAGGCCCACTTTATTAGGATCAGTATGTTCCTACATAAAGTTTCTTGGTGCAAAGCCGCATTGAGTGCAATGAAATTTATTTCTGGCTGCATAAGTACAACTTGCAAAACACACTGAGCTTTAACAAAATCTTCAGCCAGTGCAAATGCAGCTTTAGTTTTAATTAGAAATGCAAACAATATTGCACAGGAGTGTTACCATTCAAATTACTAATGTGCAGTAGGAACCCCCTCAAAGTAATGAAATGTGTGGCCTTCCTTGGTTACTTCCCTTGTTCTCTTGACCTCCTCCATTCTAACGTTACGAAGAAACTTGAATGAGGCAAGAATAAGGGTGTAAATTAACTGGACACCCCTGCAGATAATATCAACCCTCTGGTTCTGCAAAACGTCCAGGAATTAGATGCTTCTCTACATTCTCCTTTCAGCACACCACAGGACTAAAGTTTAACCAGTTCCATGTGTTTGTGATTTGCTCTGGTTAGCATATGTAACAACACCCAGAACTTAATTGTCTGCTTTTAAGTGGCATATTTCAAGTCTCCACCTCTCCTCAATTGCTGCTCAAAATAATGCATACCTTTTTTAAAAAAACCTGCCTGATAGAGCCATTTCCTTTTCTCTCACTTTTGTTTTGTTACACACACACACACACACACACACACACGTAAGACAGAATGAAATGACATGGGTAAGGATATAAGGGGAACAGTTGAAGTTCTAACGAGGTCCTTGTGGATGGCATAATGACCCGCAGAGAATCTTGTGGTAGATAATGAGGTATGAAAAACAATAAATCACATTTTCTGCTACATTGTTAAGCATCAGGTCACCACTAGATCTTGACAATTTCCTGCAATGATCGGTGCTTAGAAAGCCTATGATTCAGTTCCAGGAGATATTGGTGACAGGCGCTGTAAGGCAAATACTGCTTCAGCCTACCAAGAAATTCCTCTTGAAAGAAATTTGTCTCTCACCTGAGGGATAATTACCTCCTGTACCTGGAAATGCTTCATTTCCACTTACCGTGGACTTGACTGTTCACATAATTTCACTCTCTGTGCTTATGTGCACATTCCACATGTACTAATCCAGGGATTCAAAGGGGAAAAGTAGGCGAATACGTAAGCAGTGGCGGCGGTGGGGGGAGAATGGTGGGGCCAGAATGCACAAACTTTTCAAGGCTAACTTTACTGAAGCTGCATAGGCAGACCAAGCAGCTACTCACAGGCAGGAGAAGGGATGGCGGGCACAATTCAAGAGGCAGCTGCTATTCTGTAATCAGCTTTTTGCCAAATTGCAGTCAAATTCCTCGGATGTGACCCAGGCGTGTCCATCCACGTCCATCGCATGTCCTACTTGGCTACCTACATCCCATGCCTCCTGTGGCTGCTCAAGACGGCCACTTGCAGTCCCATAACAACCCAGCGGTGGCCGGTGGCGGCCCCTTCGGTATCGGAGGGACTGATCCCCCTGCCTAGAAATATTGAGGGAGCTGAAGCCCCATATACCCGTTACCCCTGCTTTCTTGTATCTTTTGGTTTAGAAAGGGGTCCTTACTGTCACAGTTGCTTCTCTCATAGGAGATAGATGGTGAAGACTCCACCTGTTCTGATTCTCTCATGTCCCACTCGGCTACCTATGGTGTGTGCCTCCTGCAGCTGTAGGTGACTGTCATTTGCAGCCCCATAACTACAACCTGGCGATGGGGGATAGTGGGGGGGGGGCGGGCTGAGCCCCCATGGCCAGGATTTAATCCAGCTGGGAATGGATTTAATAACCTTGTGTTTTCCGAGAATGCATGTAGCTGCCCCACCAGTTTGCCTGAGATGGGTGGGAGGAGTTATTAACATTCCAAATTCTCCTTCATCTTTCACTCAGTGGCCCGTCTGTGTGGTCAAATTCCTCAATGTGACCTAGATGTGTTCATCCACATCTGTCGTACGTCCCGCTCAGGTACCTACGCCCGGCGCCAAATGAATTGTTTGGTCCCATAGGCTGCATTAAGATGGGGTGAAAAACTAAGGATTTTGCTCTAGTTTGAGTTGCCAATCATTCTGGTTCCTTCCTCTTGGTTAAAAGTTGTTTATTTGTTTGGAAACCTGTTATGATACCCTGCAGTATGCAAATGGATTAAATCAAATTTCCCCCCTCCCCTCTCCTCCATCTTCGCCTCCCCTGCCAGGCGTGGCCATTCATATTTGTCGCATGTCCCTCGTGGCTAACAGGGCCCTTGGCCTCCCACGGCTGCTGGTGACAGTCAGTTGTGGCCACAGCAACAGCCTGGTGGTGGGGGATGGCGGTCCCCTCAATACTGGGGGGACTGAGCACCCTTCCTAGAAATATTGAGGGGGCTAAAGCCCTGGGTGTCTACGAGGTCTGCCCTGCCTTGTACCTGCAGTCCGTCATTCCGGCCAACTGAGGCAACAAGTCCTCAGTCGAGAATCAGCTCTGCTGGGATCATTAGAATTCTGCAAATAGCAGGGGCAGCAGTGCCTTGGTACTTCATCCTCTGTTGGGTTCCTCATCGTCTTTTACAAAGGAAATGGGGCTGCTGCAGTTGGACAGTTGCCTTATTTGGTCATATGGCACAAATGGTTGGAGGCCCATGGTCTTAAAGCTTAAGACATGCCTGCAAGGAGGTGTGGGCCAGCTCTGACACAGAGCACTCTGCACTCAAATGGCAGGAAATGCAATCCAACCAGGCAGGCCCCAGAAGAAGGATCTTTCTTGTATCTTTTTGTTTACAAGGGGTCCTTGCACAAGCTATTTCCGATGCTCCTCTGACCCGGAAGTGACCGGAAATAGCATGTGCGCACGCATATGGGCAAGCACTCCCCCGCACTCTGGCCTGCTGCGCGATTGGCGCTGGAAACACTGGACCGAGGCACAGTAAGTTTGCTGACCCCTGTCCTAGACCAGTCACAGGGGAGTGGCGGGTTTGCCACCATCTTTTTACTTGAATTGTGGCCAATCCAAACAGGCCAAGTTGACAGGCCTTTAGACCCGATAAAGGTTGTCTGTATCTGAACCCAGGCTCCACAGTTGGTTGCAGAAAAACCCTCCTTATTCTCCCCCCCCCCCCATTTAATGATGCTCTGTGTTTATGTAAGCTAACATTGTCCTTCTAGGGCACTGCATTCCTTGGCTTTGTTGTGGTCCAATAATGGTTGCCATTTTCAGAGCCAGGAAGGAATTTTCCTCCAAACAGATTGACCCCGTTTGGAGGTTTTGTCTTCACCATAGCAATAGTCATAACTTTGGTGGATAAGGCATTGAAGGAGCATGGGATATGATGAGAGAAGCCCATCCTTAAGTTGCACTGGTTAAACTGCTTGAAATCCACATTGTAGATGTGATCTTGCAAAGAGAAGGCATGGTTCCACATGCCCTGCTCAAAAGCTGCAATGAGTGAAAAAGGCTCTTCATACTCCATCCATTTCCTTCCAGTAAGCCTACCATTGTTGACAAAGGAATCGGGGGTGCTGCAGTTGGACAGTTGCCTTGCTTGGTCAGATGGCCCAAATGGTTGGAGCACCATGGTATTTAAGGCATGCCTGCAAGGAGGTGTGGCCAGCTCTGACACAGAGCACTCTGCACTCAAATGGCAGGAAATGCAATCCAACTTCCGAATCTGAACTACACACAGGCTAACACACACAGTTTACTATACAGCGGAAAGGAGCAGCCAAGCATACTAGGACTCAATTTCTTGACTTTAAGAAAGCCGACTTCATAAAACTTAGGGAAGTGCTGGGTGAGATCCCATGGACAGTAATACTAAAAGGAAAGGGAGTTCATGATGGCTGGGAGTTTGTTAAGAGGGAGATAGTAAAAGCACAACTTCAGGCAATACCAATGAGACGGAAACATGGAAGGTGCCTAAAGAAGCCAGGGTGGCTATCTAAAGAACGTTTAACTGAGTTAAGATTAAAAAAGGATGTGTACAAAAAATGGAAAAGGGGGGAAACCACCAAAGAGGAATTCAAACAAATAGCCGGCACGTGTAGACACAAAGTCAGAAAAGCTAAAGCACAGAATGAACTCAGGCTTGCTAGAGAGGTTAAAAGCAACAAAAAAGGCTTTTATGGGTATGTTCGTAGCAAAAGGAAGAACACAGAAACAGTGGGGTCACTCAGAGGAGAAGATGGTGAAATGCAAACAGGGGACACAGAAAGGGCTGAACTCCTCAATGCCTTCTTTGCCTCAGTCTTCTCCGATAAAGAAAACAATGCCCGACCTGAAGAATTTGGAGCAAATGATTCAGCAGAGGAAACACAGCCCAGAATAACTAAGGAGATAGTACAAGAATACTTGGCTAGTTTAGATGTATTCAAGTCTCCAGGGCCAGATGAACTGCATCCAAGAGTATTAAAAGAACTGGCAGATGTGATCTCAGAACCACTGGCAGTCATCTTTGAGAATTCCTGGAGAACAGGCGAAGTCCCGGCAGACTGGAGGAGGGCAAATGTTGTCCCTATTTTCAAAAAGGGGAAAAGAGAGGACCCAAATAATTACCGCCCAGTCAGTCTGACATCCATACCAGGGAAGATTCTGGAGCAGATCATTAAGCAAACAGTCTGTGAGCACCTAGAAAGGAATGCTGTGATACCAATAGTCAGCATGGATTTCTGAAAAATAAGTCATGTCAGACTAACCTGATCTCGTTTTTTGACAGAATTACAAGCCTGGTAGATGAAGGGAACGCAGTGGATGTAGCCTACCTTGATTTCAGCAAGGCATTTGACAAGGTGCCCCATGATATTCTTGTAAAGAAGCTGGTAAAATGCGGTCTTGACTATGCTACCACTCAGTGGATTTGTAACTGGCTGACTGACCGAACCCAAAGGGTGCTCATCGATGGTTCCTCTTCATCCTGGAGAAGAGTGACTAGTGGGGTGCCGCGGGGTTCTGTCTTGGGCCCGGTCTTATTCAACATCTTTATCAACGACTTGGATGATGGACTCAAGGGCATCCTGATCAAATTTGCAGATGACACCAAACTGGGAGGGGTGGCTAACACCCCAGAGGACAGGATCACACTTCAAAACGACCTTGACAGATTAGAGAACTGGGCCAAAACAAACCAGATGAATTTTAACAGGGAGAAATGTAAAGTATTGCACTTGGGCAAAAAAAATGAGAGGCACAAATACAAGATGGGGGACACCTGGCTTGAGAGCAGTACATGTGAAAAGGATCTAGGAGTCTTGGTTGACCACAAACTTGACATGAGCCAACAGTGTGACGCGGCAGCTAAAAAAGCCAATGCAATTCTGGGCCTCATCAATAGGAGTATAGCATCTAGATCAAGGGAAGTAATAGTGCCACTGTATTCTGCTCTGGTCAGACCTCACCTGGAGTACTGTGTCCAGTTCTGGGCACCACAGTTCAAGAAGGACACTGACAAACTGGAACGTGTCCAGAGGAGGGCAACCAAAATGGTCAAAGGCCTGGAAACGATGCCTTATGA